>NC_090649.1:288921802-289227427 GCF_040937935.1 Hyperolius riggenbachi
CACTTTTTTCTTAAAGAGGAACTTTAGCGAAAAGGGGGAAAAAATAAATCAACAGATTGCAAAGTGGGAAAAAATGATTGATATTCGCCAAGTAATTTGCTCATATTGTTTGATCCCCAATCAGCCTGCATGTTATAATCTTTACTACTGGCAGACATAAAAAAAACAGCACAAACTGCCATTATCTATAACCACACCCTCTAACAATGTCATGGGCTAAAAAATGATTTTTTTTTGTTTATAGGTATTCATATGCACAGAGAGAGATATTGATTGCTTGGCAGTTGGAAAAATATGTTATTTCCCACAATGCAATGAGGTTCACAGACAGGAGGTCCTGACATCACACTGTGAGAGGGATTTCACCACAATATCAACCATACAGACCCCCCTGCTGATCTATTCTACAAAAGTTAGACATTTCTCACGGAAAAGGGGGTATCAGCTACTGATTCGGATGAAGTTCAATACTTGGTTACAGTTCCTCTTTAACACAAGATCATTTTCAGCAGTTATGAGTGTGTGATTTATTGGAGCAGATGGAGAAGGACTGCAATTCTGCTTTAAAGGAAATGTCCGAGAAAAAAAAAAGGTCTACTTACCTGTGGCTTCCTCCAGCTGTCCTATGCCCTTGCAGCAGCTCTAGTGTCCTGGGATCTCCTCCGTCTACTGTGACTGCGTGAGCCCCGCTAGTGACCGCACTCCGTTCTGCACAGGCGCAGAGGTACTGCGCCTGTAAACAGGACTGGTTGAAATGAAGTTGGCACTTTGAAAGATCCCATAATCTTAAGTCAGCATTACTAAGGCTACCAAAAGTGCAAAGAAGTGAAACTTGGCACACTTACACCATCTGGACAACCAACAGAATTGGACTGGGGAGATGACACGCCTTGATGTGCAGGTTGTGGCTAGCAAAACCTTAACTACCTGCTCAGCCACAAGTAACATTTATAAGTATGATTCCAAGCAAAATAATTGGAGGCAATACTGCAGCAACTCAAACAATATTGCAAACTTTTAATTCCACCTCAATGGTACAGGAAAAATGAAGTGTGGGTGGGAACAAGGTGGGTGCCTGGATACAAGCAGAGCAGCTTCAGTTACAGCCACTCTGTTCTAATGTTCCTAACGCAGCACATAAAGGCCTCAATTCACTAAGCTTTATCAAACACTTTACCTCATGGGTAAAATCTCAAATTTTGAATTCACTAAGGTATTATAGATTTATTGAACGTTTTATCGATAAAACATTCGATAAATCTATAACACCTTAGTGAATTCAAAATTAGAGATTTTACTCATGTGGTAAATTATCAAACGTTTGATAAAGTGTTTGAAAAAGCTTAGTGAATTGAGGCCAAAGACTTATATGTTAAGTGAGCAGTTGTATGGAAATAGATGCAAATTGTTTATCCTCCATAGGTCCCTCGCATTTTCTTGTTTGTTTCATGACTTTATCGTTGATCACGGTAACCAGTCAAACTCTGAAAATCTTGCCATTCTGAATTGATAATAAGCAGCAGGTCACATTCCTGACAAATGAGCAGCAAACTTTCTAAGATTAGTTAAACATATTGGGACCAGTGTAGCTTATTTTTGTCTTCTATGATCACTCACCTTGACAGTTATTTGTATAGAAACTCTTTCCTTCTTGTAGTGCCAGATCATAGCATAGTTTAGACTGCTGAGAGGCTATAACCTTCTGTGTATGAAAGAATAATTAGTTCCCATAGTGTCACTTGTCACAGCTCTTAACTTAAAAGCATGGATCTGTTTGCAAATCACAGTAAATGTCACATGTAAAGTTTCCTTCTTCATTTACACCATTTTGATTAACTGAAGTGAAACAAATAAATGTATTTATATATCCGAAATAGCACAAAAAGTACAAAAATGGTCTTATAAAAATTATTCTCATACCCTGAAACTTTCCTGTGTTTTTTTGTTTGTTTGTTTCTTGTTGTGGAATATATATCTTCCTTCATTTTCCCTTTCGTATAGTTCCTGTGATTTATTTATGTCACATTATGGCCCTGATGTAGTATGATGGAAAAAAGACTTTGATGAATAATATATTTTTCAATACATCAATCAAAATTAAGCACGCATTTCTTAAAGATCTTTTTGCTCATGTGAGATTGCATAAATATTTGACCATGTACAAAGAAACATTTTAGTTAATCATAATTGTAAAAGAACTAGCAGCTTTTAAGGTACATTTTTACTAAAGGTGGCCATACACTTAGGGCCTGTTTCCATTACACGCAGATTGGATGGAGAATGGATGCAGAAAAACTGACTCCAATGAGTGTCTATGGGCCTGTTTCCACTAAACGCGATTTTTCTGATGCAGATTTTCCCATAGGAATTCATTGGAGTCAGTTTTTCTGCATCCATTCTGCGTGTAGTGGAAACAGGCCCTTATAGATTTGTAGCAGATTCAACCATCAGATAGATTTCTGTTAGATGCCTGTCAGGTCGAATCTGACAGGAATCTATCTGATGTGTGCCACACACTAGGAACAGTTTTCCAATGAAAATCTATTGAAAATCCATCTACATGCATTATTGCACCATTAGATCCAATGCAACTCTATGGGCCATCGATCTGCTGCCAGCAGCAGATTGACCTAGATTTTCCATCCAATCAGATAGATCAAATCAATTGAAATTGATCGCTCGTGCATCAATTTGCAGCCGATCAGAACGATTGATGGCTGAAATCGACCAGTGTATGGGCCCCTGAAAGGGAACCAGAGCTGAAATGAAAAAGAAGTTATACATACCTGGGGCTTCCTCCAGCCCCGTACGGGCTGATCGATCCCACGCCGCCATCCTCCTCTACGAGAACCGGCTCCGCGCTGATCCGTCAGTCGGAGCCAGTCTAAGCATAGCAGAAGTGCGCTCTTTGCGTATCTCTGCAGTAGTGTATGGAGAGATACGTAGAGGGCGCACTTCTCCTGCGTAGGCCAGCTCTGATGATGTCAGCGATGGGAGCCGGTTATCGTAGATGCGGGCAGCGGTGGATGGCGGCGTGGGATCAATCAGCGCGTATGGGGCTGGAGGAAGCCCCAGGTATGTATAACTTCTTTTTCATTTTTTTAGCTAGGGTACATCTCTGGTAACCTTTAACCAGTTCGGCCTTTCTGGACGAGCTTTCTCGTCCAGAAAGGCACTGCTGCTTTCAATGCGTGGTGCGCGCGATAGGGCGCGCCCACCCACCGCCCGCCGCTAGCCCCCGATCAGTGAATGGGAATATAATTCCCATTCACCGATCTAACTTCCCCGCAGAAATACCAATGCTTTCTCTCCAGAGAGCGTGGTATTTATGCTCCCAGGAAACAACTCCTCTGAATTTTGGTTCCTGGATGCGAGATCGTTCGCATCCAGGACTTTTCTCACTGTGGCCATCTTGTGGCCAAATAGTAAACTGCACCCACATACATTTTTAATTAAAGAATTTGCTTATTTTACATGTAAAATAAGCAGTTTCCCTCCCACACCAAAAATTACCCACATACATTTTTTATTAAAAAAAAAAAAAAATACAATTAAAAAAAAAAAACAACATAAATAGTTACCCAAGGGTCTAAACTTTTTAAATATACATGTCAAGAGAGTATGTTATTATATTATTTAAAATTATAAGCTTATAAATAGTGATGGACGCAAATTGAAAAAATGCACCTTTATTTCTAAATGAAATACCGGCACCATAAATTGTGATAGGGACATCGTTTAAATGGTGTAATTAACGGGACAGATGGGCAAATAAAATACATGGGTTTTAATTATGGTAGCGTATATTAATTTCAAACTATAATGGCCAAAAACTGAGAAATAATGAATTTTTTTCATTTCTTTCTTAATCTTCCTGTTAAAATGGATTTAGAAAAAAAGAATTCTTAGCAAAATGTAGTACCTAAAGAAAGCCTAATTAGTGGCGGAAAAAACAAGATATAGATCAATTCATTGTGATAAGTAGCAATAAAGTTATAGGCGAATGAATGGGAGGTGAACGTTGCTCGGATGCATTAGATTTTCGACACTGCGGCGCTGAACCGGTTAACTTATCTAAATAGGTGATAGCTTAAAGGAAACCAATGCAAAGCCTGTCACAGAATCTCTGGTTTAATTAATGACATTTCTCATGAGGTTTCTTATATTATTTACAGAGTACTTATTCAGCACCTAGTAAGAGAAAAAGTAATACAAAGTAGATAGTTACAGTAAGTGCAAACTAAAGAAAACTAGCAAAAAACTATTTTGAGTACTTTTTTGCTGGTGGCTGAAAAGGTATGAATTATCATTCCACTACCCAGTACCTGGAAATAAGACAGTGTCATATTAATTTTTGCTCCAAAAGGTGAGTTAGGGCTTATTTTCAGGGGATGTATCATATTTTTATGAACACACAAGTTCCTGTGCTGTGTCCTCCTGCCTTCCCCACTGTGCCACCTCTTCCTTTGCTGGATCCACCTCTTTTGTGCCCCTGTGTACCCCTTGTACCTTTAGTGTCCACCTGGTGTCCCCCTTTGTCCCCGTGTCCACCTATATCCACTGTCCTTCTGTGTCCCATGTCTTCCTATTTCCTCCATGTCCTCTGCTGTGTCTTCTGCTTTCCCCTTATGTCCTCCAGGTGTCCCCCGTGTTCTCCTATGTCCCCCTGCAACTTCCTCTTATCCCCAGCACCATTCTGCATTGTCCCTCTGTGACCTCCGAAGTCCCCCTGCTTCTTCTACTTTCCCCCAGCTCCATGCCGCTATGTCCACAAGCTTCAGCCTATGGGGAAGAAGTACAGCAGCTTGTGTTTCTACTGGTGCTGATGGTCCTGCAGGCGGGACCATGGCTCCTTTATTGGGCCAATTGCCGAACTTACTGAGTAGCAGTGAGTGCAGTGATTGTCTAAATAACTGAACCATGGTCCTGCCCATGAGACCATTGGCTCCAGTAATAACACAACTTGCCATACTTTTTCCTCTTACTGCCACTAGGGCTTACTTTCGGAGTAGGGCTTATATTTCAAGCCTGTTTGAAATTAATGCTAGGTCTTTCTGGGAATGTCTTAATTCCGGGGAAACACAGTATATAATAATTAAGGGGGTCAAAATAAACACCTAGCGCCCCATTACGGCAAATATTCATTATGGACTAGTGCGGTGTCTACAACAGACGACAGGCAGCATGCCATATTCAACTTTTCCGTTCTTTCTGACCTCAGAAGATAAGCTGAGGAGTTTAGCCTTTCTGGTGCCTCAGTACATTTACTCCAAACGTCAGTGATTTTAGCAGACATTCTTTATTTTTGTATACTATTTTCATCATGGATGTAGCCTAATTGATTAGTTATTTTCAAAGATGAAGAGTAGGAGAAGAAGGGTCCATCCATCTAATTTGGGCCACTAATGATCCAATCTTTTTTGTCCAATCTTACAAAACCTATGTAGTAGAAGGGTAAACTGAGTGACTATATTGATTTGATACTTTAGGCAGATCATTAAATCACATAGAAATGGAAAAATTGGACAAAAA
The DNA here is from genome assembly GCF_040937935.1 of Hyperolius riggenbachi. Taxonomy (NCBI): domain Eukaryota; kingdom Metazoa; phylum Chordata; class Amphibia; order Anura; family Hyperoliidae; genus Hyperolius; species Hyperolius riggenbachi. The sequence goes on from NC_090649.1 coordinate 288,927,335, forward strand.
AGATTGCACCATTAGTGGACAACTTAAGGGAGATTGCTTTTCCAGCCATAAACAATGATTCCTTGAGCAAAGTCCTATAGGGGGTGTTCATGATTCCCCATCCAATATTCCAAAAACACATACTGGCAGTCTTGGTCTATGGAAGATTTAGGGCCATATCCTATTCAAGGTGATAAGTAGCTTGCAGATGCCAGCTAATTATCACCTTGCCATTGCGCGAGGATTACCGGCAAATCCTATTGCCCATATCCTTCGCACGATGGCCGACTGTTAAAGAGCATTACTCAGGCGAAAGCCTGAGCGATGCTCCCTATTACCGGGTGATGGGAAGTGAGGTTTACGCTGTGGTGCTGTCCATCAGTACCACGGCCTCACTCCCCACACATGCGCACTCGCCCGCCGAACATCGCAGACATCTCACGCCGCAGCATCTGGGGGTCTCCTTTAATAAGGAGACCCCCAGAGCTCCCCGTCGGGTCACCTCACACTGTAGAAGCCCCCCATGTAGCTGCGCCTGCTCCCCTGCATACATACCGCCGCAGATCACCCGACGCCTCTCGCCGCAAAATCCGTCGTGTAATTACAGTGTATCTGACATTGTAATTACTGTGCACATAGAAGGAGCCCGGGCAAAGCATCTTTGAATCTGCAGCCTGGGCTCCCCATTGGTCCGCTGTGTGAGCCATTTTATTGGTTCAGACAGCAGACCAATGGGGAGCCCAGGCTGCAGATTCAAAGATGCTTTGCCCGGGCTCCTTCTATGCGCACAGTAATTACAGTGTCAGATATACTGTAATTACACGACGGATTTTGCGGCGAGAGGCGTCGGGTGATCTGTGGCGGTATGTATGCAGGGGAGCAGGTGCAGCTACATGGGGGGCTTCTACAGTGTGCGGTGACCCGACGGGGAGCTCTGGGGGTCTCCTTATTAAAGGAGACCCCCAGATGCTGCGGCGGCAACGTGCGTTAGCCAGTTTAGACCTGCTTTTTGCAGGTCTAAGCTAACGCTCATGTCTGCCGGGAAGTATCGCTTCCCGGAGGCATGATAAGGGTATTTGGATAACGTGTTAAGAACTCGCTGGGCGATTATATCACCCAAGCGAGTTCTTTTCCACCTGGGGGGGTCTAAAGGTTTATAAGATTAGGTGATGCTCCTATCGCCTAAGTTAAGAACTCGCCAGTGCTTAGCGCTGGCGAGATCATCAATAGAATATGGCCCTTAGTTCAAAACATACTAAAAGCACCTGGGTATGTTTGTTTACCTCATTAAAAATTGAAAAAAAGGTTTTCTGCCCCAATATTCCAAAGGGACAAATGCATGAAATATTGAGGGATTAGCTTGACTGGAGATCCAAATGCTATTTATAAACATAGTTATCCACCCCACCTCATAAATACATTGACCTCTAATTTGGACAACTGTGCCAGGATGAATACACTTGGTTAACATGAACCTGCTTCCCAGACTGATGTACCCTTTTTGGGTACTTCCAATAAAAGTTTTTATGATGGACATCCACAACTTGCAACAGGTTTATTTGGGCAGAGAAAAGGTGTAAGCATACTATACTGACCAGGACAGTAGAAGGTCTGAATTCTCTAAGATTGTCACTAGCACTAGATTAAGTCTAGCAGCACTACACTGGATTTTATCCCGTGTAGTCTACTTTTTGGGGCACCCTTGGCCACTGGTCCCTGGATGTAAGTGATTGTCATCTTATTACTGTTTTGGATTGGATTTTATGAGATTTTAAAGAATAAAAGACAGTCTACACTTTGCTATTTTATTAATTTGTATATTATTGGAGGGATGGTCCTTGGAATCAAGTGGCTTCTAATCTCCTGTATATCTAACTTAGAGAAGAGGACGTGAATCTATCTACTGAGCACTAAATGCATTTGCAATTGATGAGAGGATGAACACCTGACACCTACGTGAGTTGCACAAACTTATAATAAGGGTTGGCAATGGCTGTTAAGCCTTTTCATCTTGCAGTGTTGGGTGCAGCTTGTTTATATTGGAGTACTTGGGTGGCACTTTACACCCATTGGAACTTGCAAATAATCTCTATTGCCTGCTTGATTCCTGATCACAGAGATCCTTCTGACCATTTGCTGGATAGATGGTGTATGAGTAACATTAGACATATCACAACATTTTTGCAAGCTGCCATTAAGCTTGTTGGTAAAGAGTGTTGAATGAATTTGTTCCTCTGTGCAATTTGCATTTTTATTTCACACACCATAATATGCCTTTTAGAAATAGAATGAATTATTCCAGGCGAATTGGATGTACGGAGAACATACATTTCTGGCACCTATTTTGATTACAGAAACTCTTCACTTTCTATCTTTCTATGTGAAGATGTCATACATAGTTTGTTATAAGTGCAATACTCACCTGAAGATGGAAAGGGGAACTTCACAGCGACACCTCCCGATGAATAAGGTTCCCCAATCCATCTTATTACTCGTGGGAACACAGGACACCATGCAATTGGACACAACAGGCGCTAACGGGAAGTCAAACAATAACAGTACTTTACGCAAAAATTGTTGGGAATCTTAAAGCGGAATATAACCCTGCATTTCAACTTTGCTCTAAAACATTATTTACAGCATATTATATGCAAAAAGCATTTTTTTTTACTAGACCAGCATTGGAAGGGTTAAACACAGAGGTTTTAAGTTCCGTGCAGACATTCAGATAGTTACATTCTATTTTGTTAGTGTGTAACTGTTTATCAATAGATACATCTCTTTGGCTGTCCTCCAAGCTCCTTCTCAGTGAGAGAGATGAGTCATAATAAACACATATTTGTAAACAAAAAGTATCAAACTCAAGTTCGGATTCGTCTGCAGAAATCTCTAGGGACTTTAAAGCCCTGTGTAACCCTTCCAATGCTGGTCTAGTAAAAAAAAAAATGCTGGTTGCATATAATATACTGTAAATAATGTTTTAGAGCAAAGTTGAAATGCAGGGTTATATTCCGCTTTAAAGATCTGATCCGTCATGGCGGTCGTTATGTAGTCGGTGTAATCATGCGCCTATACCATCATTGCAAGATCGAGGAAAAATCACTGTGAAAATCGCATAGTGGGTATGGAACTTTAGAGTTACTATTTAACGGTGACTTAATCATTACAGTCTCAGAATCCATGGCAGCTTTCTGTACAACTAATCCAACCGCCTTCTAGGATCCAGCAGCCTTGTGATTGCAGATGTGCCCTTCAACTCAGCTTGTTCATTTCAAGCAGAGCTTTCTACAAAGCAGCTTGTGACCTTTTCAGTTTGGAAAGTGATTTGTAGATATAAATCTGTTAAAAAACAGACACTCATCTGACAGTGTAAAGAAATAGCTTTTAACCACATCACTTAGATGATACTGATATTATTGCATTTAAAGCTGTTTAAAGCTATGATTTTTTGTAAAAAAAAAATCATTACTATACATTTTTTTTATTATTATTGCAGTAATAACAGATCCTTCACACAATACATGTGTTTATATTATGATAGTACTATAAGGTACAATGCAATGCAAATTTCTGTTTTCCTCCTGGCAAATGTATTATCTTACACAAAATGCATTAGGAATTTGAGTGACAAGATTCATATATACTCATAGTCCTAGCCTATTCCTTGGCTTTTAAAACAGTGATCATTTTCAGATCATTTTCTGATCATTTTACAGAAATGTCATAGAGCCTGGCATCCAAGTAGCATTGGACACTGTGGTTTTGGTGATTAGAGCAATGGGTTAACGGTTTTCTTTTTCCTACAAGGTAACCCACTAATGTTAACCTTCTGCCGCCCGCGTCACGCCAGTAGGCGTGGCCGCGGCGGCAGCCCCAGGACCGCCTAACGCCAATTGGCGTAAAGTCCTGGGGCTCTGTTTTGCATGAGATCGCGCGCATGGTGCGCGCGCATCTCATGCTCGGAGGGCGGAGCACCGCCCCGCCTTCAGTCTCCGAGCGGCTATTGCCGCTCGGGAGACTGTTAGACGGCGATCACGCCATCTATTTACTAGGTGCAGCGCTGCGAAGAGCAGCAGCGCTGCACTGGGGACAGCCGTGTGACACGGCTGTCCCCATGGGGGACAAGAGAGCGATCGGCTCTCATAGGCAGAAGCCTATGACAGCCGATCGCCATAATTGGCTGGCTGTGGGGAGGGGGGGAGGGAGGGAGGGAATAAACTTAAAGAAACAGGGGTTTTGAAGAAAAAAAACAAAACAATAATATTTATTTTAAAAAAATTATTTGGTGGATAAAATGTCAGACAATTTGCCCATCACTAAGGACTGTCATAGCAATAGTATCTGGTCATCTGGGTCAGATGGGCTCTCCTTTATCCACACCAGCTACTGTGCTGGTGGTATAGGTGGTCATGGAGATGAGAGCAAAGATCACTTATCAGAAGGAAAAGTAAGAGTTTACAGTTGTAAATGGAAAGGTATGGCAAAAACATAATCGTTCAACTGTTCCTGAGTTGGATAACAGCTGTCCTGGCTGTTAGAGTATATAAAGGCGGCCATTTATGACACAATTCTGCAGCCGATCCATCATTCCTGATTACTGCAGTATTTATCAGAAACATTTGGTCATGCCCATTATCGTCCAAATTCCCGCTGGCCAATTTGATAGGATCAATCTGAAAAGCAGATCAATTCTATTAATCTGATAAAATTGGCTGGCGTGAAATGTGTCCGTTAAAGGGCATGACTGATCATTTTGAATTTTCACGGCGAATGGAAACAATCGATCAGCTGTGGAATTGTACCTTTAATGGGCACCTTTAGACCCAACTTTTTTATATCTTGGCATTTTTTGCTGTACTACAGTGCATATTGTGCACACTATAGAAAGCCTCTTTGGCCCTTATTCAATTCATCTATTCTCCCAACTTTTCTCCTAGGAGATAATTTTTCAACTGTTCAGCACTCTGCCATTGAATAGTACCAAACAAACAAGTACTGTCAAAATATATTCTGTATTTTCTTGCTTGCTGGTGGCTTAAAATGCATTGTATTGATAAAGTATTCAAAATATTACGGTACCTAGAAAGAAAAAGTGAATTGAGTAAGGGCCTTTGTGTATTACTTTAAATAAGTTTTAAAGTGAGTCTGTAACCAGAATAAAAACAAAAAACAGATCCTCACCTAAGGAGAGGGAAGGCTCTGGGTCTTATAGAGACTTCCCATTCCTCTACTGGTCCAGTCGTTCCTGTGCTGGCTCCCCATTAGGAGTGTCCAACCAATGGGTCGGATAATGCTCTCTCTTCCCCTGCCTCAGGCTTTGTCAGGCTCCCGAGAGCGCGCTCGCACACGCACAGTACGGAGTGGCCGTCTTTGGTCGTAGAATGCTAATGGGGGAGCCAGCGCAGGAACGACGGGACCAGGAGAGGACCAGAAGGCTCTATAGGACCCAGAGCCTTCCCTCTCAGGTGACTTTTGTTTTTTTGTTTTTATTCTTGCTTCAGACTCCCTTTAAGAATTTATTTTGGAGATTGTTTTGTATATAGTGTGATAAACGTTCCTTTCATCCTCAGCCTGCACATATATTTCAGCATTCAGGACCATAATCCAGGTATCAGCAGTCTGAGAGGAGTGTTATGGGCAAAGTCATTTAACCACTTGAGGACCACAGTATTAAACCCCCCTAGTGACCAGGCCATTTTTAGTTAATTGGGCCACTGCAGCTTTAAGGCCAAGCTGCAGGGCCGCACAACAGAGCACACAAGTGATTCCCCCCTCCTTTTTTCCCCACCAACAGAGCTCTTTGCTGATGGGGACTGATCACCCCAACATTGTTTATTTTTTTATATAAATAATGATGTATTTTATTTTTAAATAAATTTAATTTTTTTTTTTTACTTCACCCTCCCTTCCTTCCTCCCTCCCTCCCACCAGCCGGCCAATCACGCGATCGGCTGTCATAGACTTCAGCTGATCGCTCTCCTGTGGGCCAGGGGGACAGCCATGTCACACGGCTGTCCCCAGTACAGCGCTGCTGTAGATCGCAGCGCTGTACAAAGTAATTAGACGCCATCAAACAGTCTCCCGAGGGGCAATCGCCGTTCGGAGACTGAAGGTGGGGCGGAGCCTGCGTGCGATCTCCTGCTAGCCCCATAGAAGACCGCTCACGCCAATCGGCGTGGAGCGGTCCTGGGGCTGCCGCACTGCTCACGCCAAGTGGCGTAGGATTTGGCGTGGCAAATCCTTGCCCCAAGACAACAAGTCAAAACACTGACCATGATTTTGGAATCAGATACTGGCTCCAGTCACAGTCAGAAATATGTATTGAGCTTTGTAACTCTTTTTAAAGTTTCTCCTGAATCGCTGGTAATTTAGACTAAATGATGGTAGAGCTTTAGTAAGCCATTGTAATGTTTATTTTCTGATTCAAGAGTATCTGCTAAAAATGGACATTGTTAAATTTTCTTTTTGTACACAAATGAGAGAAATGTGCTTATTTTCAGTATTTGTAATTGCTGTTTGTTAGCCTTTTTAAGAAACCCAGCATATTTTGAAGACCTGTGATTACCAAGAATGGTTTCAGTCTCTGTCTGGTCTTGTATTAGAAGTAAAAAGCTGCTGAAATGACACATGCAAGCTAAGCACTACCATCAGTAAACCGTGAATTCTTTCAATGGTATATTACAGAAAATGCTCACCTACATGCTAATTAAGAACCAACAACCATGCAACGGTCATTACAGGTTCTGACAACTCCTTAGAAGTTCATTTTATTTAAATGTTCAGCATAACCTTAATCTATAGGAAAAACCGAAGGCAGATCCATTTCCTTACTACATAATCTAGTAGTATAATATGATTCCCATGCTTAAATTTGGATTTAGATAACAATAATTAAAGGTTAATGCAAGGGCCATTCCCCAGCTGAAGGCAGGTGTAGCACACACTCTATTCATAGCACTGCTACTTATTTACTCTAGTGCAATGCCAGGTATCATTCCAGTAAGAGGTTCTACTGACTGCATCTTTTGTTACCAATTTGCCTTTAATACAGCGGTATTTGAAAGGACCATCAATATTTTACATAGCAGTGCATTTATCTTCTGGCCCATCACAAAAATGTCCCTGAGGCCTGGGACCCACTAGCAGTACTTTTCTAAGCGCTAGTGATTTCTAAAGCTCTTGCTAATGTATTGCTATGGGTGATTTCTATAAAATCACATCGCTCAAGTGAGATCACACCTATAGCATTACATTAGCACAAGCTTTTTAAATCACAAGTGCTTAGAAATGTAGTAACGTACTGCTAGTGGGTTCCAGGCCTCACTGTATTTAGCTTGTACAGTTGAAGTATAATCTTAATTTGCATGTCATAACATCTTATATCCTCCTTAAAAAAAGAAGGAAAAAAATAACCAAGCAGTCATTTTATCATCAAACTATCAGGTGTGCACTGGCGGGTTTCTTCTTCATTCACTGATTTTAATGGATATGCATTTTATCTATACCCACTGCTCTCCCTACTGCCTGGAAGGTACAGATAATTAAAGGTTGTTCTGACAAACATAGTACTGAGAGCAGTTTTTAGCTGAGGTCAGGTAAGGAGAGCAGAGGTAAGCGAAGGAAGAGATAGGTAGAATGGGAGTATATTAGGTGAAACAGCATGGTGGAGGCAGTGCAAGGTAGAATAGAATAACTATGTCAACTGCGACCTCTGTGATCGATGGTGGGCCAAGGGGCAGGGCCGGTTGTAGTAACAATGGGGCATCTGGACAAAATTAACCCAGGGCCCCTCAATAGGTACCCCCCAACCAAAAAGCCACAGTAGAGGCCCTTTGTTGCAGCCAAATTTCCCCCCAGGGCCCCTGAGCCGGGCCAGGTGAGCTGCTACTCTGCTGAAGACTCTGCAGGGACCCACAGGGAACAACAATTAAGCTGGAGGGAGATACCTTGGGGGCCCCTACAGGCTCTGGGGCCCTGGGGAAATTGCCCCCTTTCCCTCTATGGTAGCACCTGGTCTGCCTAGGGGCTAAGTGGTCCTGCCCTGCAGTGCTGTAAGGATCCCTCCTGTAGTGTATTCTGTCCGTTGCAGTGGAGCTGCAAACGGACAGTTCTGGCTTATCTGCTTGCATTCGGTTGTGCATTTGCAATGGGTCTCATTGTCATTTGCAATCGCTCTGCAGTTCTGGGCAGCTCAGGTTGCTGTCATCATTACACCAATTGCTTGTTGCAGCTGAGCTGCGACCAGATAGCCCTGGATTTCCTGCATGCATGTTGTTACATTCTGCATGTATTTCTTATGGGGGTCCTTTGCATTCACAGCCAGCTAGCAAATGGTAATCAAGCCAGCTCAGGATTGAGTGATTACCATTCAGCTGTGTGGAGATTTGCATACCTGCATCCATTGGCTGATGAAAGCATAAAAGTCTGCCTCCCATTTCATACCCCGCCCGTCATAGTGATCAGTACGCTGATCTACTGGGCACCTTGTTACTCTGTATAGTTCTGTTATTGTAGTTCTATGAGACCTTATTACTTGTGCTTTAGCTAGTTCTTGATAAATATATATGCAGACTTGCTAATATATATTTATCCATTAGTTGAGCTGCTTGTTATTTTTCTTATTATTGTGTATTGCCTAGTTCCATGCTTGAGGGACGTTCGCTGTATCCGCGGTGGATCAGTGAAGTCCATTTTCCAGATAGCTTGGATTCTGCCATCACCACGTTGGTGACTGTAGTATTCCTGCTACTCTAGTTTCTGGGAACGTAACTATAGGCGGCAGTTGCTATTAGTTACGTTCTATCCTGTAGTCTTGCCTGGGTGGATGCTTGCAGGTGACTGTTGTTAGCCTGCTTGCTCCGCTTCTGTGGACGTGACTGCGAGCTGCGGTTGCTACTAGTTACGCTCCAATCTATAGTCCTGTCTTGTACCTGTCTGAATACTTGATATCCCTAAGGCAGCACAGTGCAAACTAAGGCAGCGCAACATCGCACTGCGCTGCCATTGTGTTTTATTTGTAGCGATATCGGAAGCCCAGAGCGGCAGTTGCTCTGGGCAGCCCGTGTAACCTCTTCCATTATCCAGCTCTTAGCTTTGTTGTGCTGGGTGGTCAGAAAGTATGACCCCCCAGCATTACAAGTGCAAAATGTATGTATAGGCAGTCTTTGCTTTCTTATAAAAAAAATATCACTGTAAATGTATGTATGCTGCATCAATTGCACAAATGCTATTTTCCTCACTACTTTTCTATTTTCACTATGATCTGATATGACACTGGTAAAGGTTGCAAAAGTTTGCCTCCTAAAACCATTAATAATTCAGTTCAGAATTACTGAACAAAAGAGGTTTGCTACTGCACTCCACTGTGCTCCACCCTTACTAAATCAGGGAAAATGGACAGGAACCTCAATGGTTCTATTATCTAGTTTAAAGTTTTGTTAAAAAGTTGTAATTTTAAAAAGAGAGATTGCAGATTACAAACACTGAAATGAAAAATGTACTCTCTTTCTTATGGAATTCTAAGCATCTGGATTTGACGTCAACAAGACTTTTCAAGACTGAAGACATATCACAGGAAATACAAACCTAAATTAATCATGTGATTTGATTCAACTTATTAAACACAATAGAAAATGAATACATTCTTTTTTCCCCCCATTACTTAGCAAGAAACTGAGTAACTTCTTAGCACATAAAGTTAAATAAAATAAAGCTATTAAGAATAATGAAGTAGTGGAAAGCCTGCCAGTGTTAGCCTTATTCCAGCAAAATTGTTGTTAGAATATTGTTGATATTGTGTTTGCAATATTTGATATTGATATTGTGATATGACAAAGTAAGCAATCAGGTATTGTGATAATTCCAATGTCCCGATTTCACCCAGATAGAAAACTAACCCTTAGACTACTAGCTACTTCTTCTTTAAAGTGCCAGCTATGTTTCAATTATGTTTATTAAATGTCTTGCCCAAATCTACATGAATCAAAGTCCATATTAGTCTTTAGGGCTTGTCATTGAGGTGCAAATAAATTTGACTTGATTGAGAATTACGCTAATTATCATGATACAGCAGTATGCTGATTATTATGAAAATCTAAAATGCAAATGGACGATTCAAATCTTGCAGTGATAGCATTTGACTGGACTGTTTTCAAGTTGCATAGATTTGCAGAAACATTTGCATAATTCTGCATCAACTTACAATTATTTGCATATTTCAAGTCATGTAGAATGTTAGCACTGAGCTGAAACTTTGTGCTTAATGCCTTTAGACATCCGTGGCAAAATAATATGGGGAAACAAAAACACCTAGGGACATCCGCGGCAGGCGGAAGTAGTTTTGTGCTAAAATGCCTTCAGATGTCCATGGCATATGGATGCAGACACACAGAAATGTTTATAAATATCCACAGCATTCTAATTGTAGAAAAATCAGAGGGTCTTCATAGAGGTCAAGCAATAACCATTCTAGGGGCTTGATTCACAAAAGAGTGCTAGCTGTTAGCACGGCCGTTTTCGCACGAATTTTCGCATTGCACGCGTTCACGAATCTTTGCGCAAAACGATAACGCGTTTTTTTGCACGAAAACGATATCGATTTTGCGCAAAAATTATAGTTTCGTGAGAAAATTCGGGAGCGTGCGCAATGCAGAAATTCACGCAAAAACGGCCGTGCTAACAGTTAGCACTCTTTTGTGAATCACTACAAATGGATACAACAGCTATTTCAAGTAATTGCTGATTATATTCTCAGAATTGAAGGACAGTATTTTTTCTTGCCAGTATCATAAGGTACCTTTTTCCATTAAAGAGGAACTGTAACGGCAAAACGTCCCCTGGGGGGTACTCACCTCGGGTGGGGGAAGCCTCAGGATCCTAATGAGGCTTCCCACGCCGTCCTGCGTCCCTCGGGGGTCTCGCTGTAGCCCTCCGTACAGCCGTGACGCAATATTTACCTTCCTGGCTCCTGCGCAGGCGCTCTGATGGCTGTCGTCTTCGAAGTAGGCGGAAATACCCGATCGCCGTCGGGTCTGCTCTACTGCGCAGGCGCAAGTCTCCGGCGCCTGCGCAGTAGAGCGGACCCGACGGAGATCGGGTATTTCTGTCTATTTCCGAGCCAAATGCAGCCACAGCGCCCCCGCTGGAGCCAGCAAAGGTAAATATTGAAATTACAGTCGGGCCTGTCGCCGGCTGTTCAGAGGGCTGCAGCGAGACCCCCGTGGGACGCAGGACGGCGTAGGAAGCCTCATTAGGATCCGGAGGCTTCCCCCACCCGAGGTGAGTACCCCCCAGGGGATCTTTCTCAAGTTACAGAGTCTCTTTAATATATTTGACCCTAAGGCAAAGCTACCCAAGGTAAGTACAGAGGTATTTTTATTCTGTGTCCATTTACCTTTGTGCATTGTCCATTCCGCTCCTTATTCCCCCTGGTCTCCATAATTACGCCTTAGTAATTACTCCGTATTTACTTTTGACTAAAGTCACATTTTTCAGAAAAGGCCGGCTTGCCACAATATTTCCTCCTGTCACCCTCCCACTCTTTCCTCTTCTTTGCCTTATTCTTTCCCTTTACGGGAATCACCCTTAAGTCACACAACCAGCATCCCCTCTCTACGGCTCAGTGTTTTCTCTCATCTAGTGACCTTCCAGTGCTTGCTGGTGGGTCACACAAAGAGTGACACCACTGTACCCAGGGAGTCGGGACACTGGACACACGACTGTAGAGAGATCCAATCTCTAGAATCCAAAGAGGTGAGTAACCTCTTGACTATGCTTCGCTTACAACTCTGCAGTACCTGCGGGTGGCTGTGCAACTTCAAAGAAAATGAGTGTGATGCTCTGAGCAACCTAGTCATGCATTGGGAAAGGGAAGGGCAACATTTAGCTATAACAGGTCAGCAAGGAGGAGCATCACAAACACCCAAGAAAAAGAACTTTTCAAAGTCAATCATAAAATATCGCTAAAAACACTTATATTTTATGAGCCTCTTAATGGCCTGTGCCACCACTACAGCAGCCAACCAGTGGCCAGGGATGAGCCAGAACATGGAATTTTTGAAAGTTATATGATATGATATTTTAATTTTTTAAAATGTTTTTGTGCATGCTACTGATGCTGTGTACAAACAATGTTGTCTGAAAGAAAATATTGGCATACAGAACAAAGCATACATTGCCAGCATACAGAATTACTATCCAGTATAAGCCCCATAACTCTGTAAATTAATTGATTTGCAACTTTACCAATTTGATTTCAATAAGAAATAAAGTGTCCCTGCCCCAGAGCTGTACACATTTTTCCACTAATCACCAACAGCAACATGTTCCTTTCCATTTGGTTGACATTGCTTGCTATTTTGTTGCTGTAATTGCCCTACAGAGGCCCGAACAATCCATCAGAATGTTTTCCTCATTGACTTCAGTGGGGATAATAATCATTGCTTCCCAAATCCCAAACGCTTTGACCTGGAGAGAATATCACTATACCTGAACAGAAGCATGTTCATTCATCACTACTCATAGCATATCTAGATGTCTAGTGAGCACATCATCAGTTTCTATGACAATCATGTGCACGTATATAAATACTGATATGTATAAAAATTGGTATCATAGATTTCACTGGGTGTTTCCATGACAACATAAGGTATATTGATGATTTTGAATTGTTATTATTATTATTATTATTATTATTATTATTAGTGACAAGTTACAACTCCAAACAGTCTTCATCTTATTTTATTTTATTTTTTTTACGCTTCAGCTGTAGTACAATGAAAAATATAGTGTTCTATATATGTTAACAACTTACTACCATCTAAGATGCATGTAATATTACAGTTAAATGAATGTTTTTGACCTTGGATTAACAAAGAACAGATCACGTATAAAAGTTTTATTTTGTGACCACACAGCGAGTGAGTGTTTATTATAAATATATTTATAACTGCTGGCATTTTCCTTTATATGGCTAAAGTTGCAAAGTTTAAATCCAGTTACATAGTTTTGTAACATTTTTATATGTTTACAGTGATCAGGTAATGTTGATGCCTCCATTCATGGAAAAAATGAAACTTACTTTTAGAATCCTTAACAATGAATGTAAGCACCTTTGTTTTAAAGGAGGTTTTGCTCTCTGCAGATATGTCAGAATGTCCTATGTTGTTCAATATCTGCATACCTGAAATACCTGTGGGCCCCAGTGAAGGTTTTACTCAGGACCCCCTTCACTGTGTGTATAAAATTTGCATGACACAGACTGCCAGAACTGACTTCCCAAGGACAGCGACTGCATGAGAGTGGTGTAAATGGAGAAAAGAGAAAAGCACGCCTGAATTGGAACAAAAAAGCAGATTTTTACTTACCTGGAGCTTCTTCTAGCCCCCCATAATCTTTAAGATCGCTTTGTGTCCGCCGGGTCCACACTATTGTTTCGCTGCCCCCTCCGAAAGATCTGCGACTGGAGCTGCAGTCCTGCTACTGTGCATGTGCGGCCTCATCCACGTGTCTTGTAGCTTGCACTCTCATGACCAGGAGCACTCTGCACATGAGTTGTTGGTATAAATCTGTAATTGTGCATGTGCATAATACTTCCGGCCACTGCGGCACGATCGAGGAGGTGCACAGACAGGCCTACACATGCACAGGATCCATGACTAGAGTTTCAATCACGGATCTATAGGAGTTAACAGCAGCACAATGGATGGGCCCCAGAGGACACAGCTGGACCTGAAAGATTACGGGGCTGAAAGAAGTCTCAGGTAAGTAAAAATGTCCTTTTTTTTCCAGTTCATGTCTGCTTTAAAACTATTTGAAGTTCATGTAGAAATGATCATTACCTCTGCAGCACCAATAAAGAGCTAAGTGGAGCAAATTAATGTGGGTCTCATGTGGGGCCTTATGTTTTGGGGCTATAGAACAGTAGCAAACTTTGCATCCCCCAGGGCCAGTTTTTGAAAAGGCCACATTGACCCAAACCTTGGGTGCTTTCTGGCCAAAAGGGGCAGCTGGACATGAAAGAGGAATGGTTGTATTTGGAAAAGTTGTCTTCAAATGGAAAAGGAAGGCTGCAAATGGGGTGCAACACATGGAAGAGGGGAGCTTCTGCCCAAGGTAGCTGTATGTGAAAGAGAAGGGCAGAGCTGCATGGATTTTACATGTGGAAGAGAGGACTGTATATGGAATGGTAAGGGGACTGTTGCACAAGGAAGGGGAGCCTCAAGAAAGTTGGCCTATTGGTAGAAGGAGTATAAATCTCCCCTAGTGCCATGCCACTGCTTATTTTTTTTGTCTTGATTCATGGGCATTCAAGTCTTGGTTACCTGACTAGTACCTAGGCATTACCACATGAAGTGATCAAATCTTTCCAATGGAGAGCCAGGAAAAAAAAACATAACAAAAATAAGACATCCTATCACTTCCCCACTCTATTACAAAGCCTTTTTATTGCTGTGATTATCCTTGTTACAACTGAGAATATTACCATTCAACACGTGTAATATTGAAGCTTTACCAGGGAGCACCATCATGTTGAGTTATGAGCAAAGCTCTGTCAGGTTGGAAGGGTCAGCACAGACATTGTAAGTGAATAACAAGTCCAACTACTTTGTGTAGCTAATTACTAATAAAGAAAGAGAAAATGGCCCCTATTCAATTCTCCTTAGCTTTATCCAAGTTTATATTTTACACTTTGTCAATAAAAAGCTTTTTAAGCCCCCAGCAAGCAAGAAAATACACAAAATAATTTTGATAGTACTTTTTCTACTATATTGGTACTTTTTCAATTACAAAATGCTAAAAAGATATTTCAAAGAGAAGATAAAAAATTATCACCTAGGAGAAAACTCAGGAGAAATAGTTAATTGCATATGAGCCCTTATCAATACAATGCATTTTTAAGCAACCATCTAGCAAAAAAATACTCAGAATAATTTTGACAGTACATTTTCATCCATTTTTGATACTTTTTCAGTTACAGAGTATTGAAAAGTAATTTTAGACAGAAGATTAAAAAATTATCTCCTAGGAGAAAATTTAGGAGAAAAAGTATGGTTAATAAGGGCTCAAATGTGTTAATTTCCAAGGAGCTTGCAGTCTGCCACAGAGCTGTGTGGCAAGTCTACAAGGATTCTTGAATCAGTCTATACCACAATACCTTAAACAACTGCATTATTTTTGAGGGAAGAAAATATATATATATAAACGGGCACTAGAATGTGCATACCGCAAGCACGGCCCTGTCTGATCATATATATTCTCCCACTTTTTAAGTTTTTTTAATCATGTAGAACTTAAGAAACTAGTTCTTTTTCTTTATCTGTAACCTAACTGCACCACTTTTCTTACCCCAGCTGGGATGGATAATATTTACTATGCATGGCTCAAGTTTGAGAATAATAAACTGCTATTTAGTAGTTTCAGATTACAGATCCCTAGCTGAGCATAACACATGCTGATATTTTTGTTGCTTAAAGAAAACTGAAGTCATAGCTCAGCTGACAGTTTAAGGTCTGAATGGGTTGTGACCCTTTCTTGCTGTATCTCCATGTGGGATACTCACCACAGAGGCCTATATGCAACTTTTTCTCCTGAGTTTTCTCCTAAGAGATCATTTCATATTTGATTTAGAATAACTTTTCAGGACTTTGCAGTGTGAAAAGTACCAATAGTAGGTGAAAAAGTACTATCAAAATTATTTTGAGTATTTTTTGCTTGCTTGCTGGTGGTTTAATTGGCATTTTATTGACAATTTTGAAAATATTACCTAGGAGAAAACTTAGGAGAAAAAATTAATTGCATATGGGCCAGAGTATCTTACCTCTGCCATTCTTACTGGAACAAGGGCATAGATATTGTATGTATGAAGAAACATTTCTGTGGTTTGAAGTATTGATTTGAAAGTACTGAGTTATAAAGTAGTAAGGAATGTGATTGCAAAAATTGTCAATAGAATGTTTTTCACAAATAATTGTTCTGAACTGACTACCAGGGATGAGTGAGATTTACAAGTTTAATCTTGCAGTGAATCAGGACTTTCTTGCTTACTAAACTTTTCCACAAGAAAGGCTGAGTGATTCGATATACGATAGAATTTTTGTTGAACGTGGGCTAAAGCAAGGGGTGGTAACTATGCCACATTTTTTTGGGTATTTTGGGGGTATTTGAGGAATGGGTATCCACTGGAGTGAATCATTTGCTCCAAGAATGCACAGCAAGGCCCAGCAACCAATGAAAAGTGATCCCACCACAGGCAGATATATACAGGTATAGTCACTCTATTTTGTGTTCTATGTGCAGGAGGTAGAGAGCCAAAGAGAGCATTATATTGTGACAGGGAGATATTGACAGTGTCATTAGGTCATATTTAGCACCTAGATCTGTGTTTCTTAGGGTTTAGAATGTGTAGAAATGTTCATTGTAGGAAATTTTGTGTGCAAAAGTGCTTTGACCGACAAGTCTCATTGAAGTGTCAGGAAGGCACAGTATTTGACCCAAGGAAGAGACTTTTACGGTAAAACATTTTGTTCAAAAGTGCACAATCAAGATATGAGATTTCTTTGAAACACCGTATATGTGATTTCTTCTACATGAAGGTAGGATGTTCTTACTCTCATTCTGCATATGCGTTTTGAATGTATATGCACGTGTTTGGCGCCTCCAACTATATTTAAAGGGGCACATGCCGAAAAATTGTAAAACTTAAAATATGTGCAAACCTAGACAAATAAGTAGTACATTTTCCTAAAGGGAAATAAGCCACAAATTACTTTTCTCCTATTTTGCTGTCACTTACAGTAGGTAGTAGAAATATGACAGAAGCGACAGGTTTTGGACTAGTCCATCTCTTCATAGGGGATTTTCAGCAAGGCTTTTATTCTTTATAAAGATATTCCCTAAAAAGGATTTAAACAATGATGCTGGCCAGCTTCCCTGCTCGCTACACGTGCTTTTGAAAATAACTACATCCCTGAGAATCCCCCCATGAAGAGATGGACTAGTCCAAAACCTGTTGCTTCTGTCAGATTTCAACTACCTACTGTAAGTGACAGCAACATAGGAGAAAAGTCAATTATGGCTCATTTTACTCCGGAAAAAATGTATTTCTTATTTGTTTATGTTTGCACATATTTTACATTTTTCGCCATAGTGCCCCTTTAATTTCTTCAGTGCTGTTCACTCATTAGA
Source organism: Hyperolius riggenbachi (assembly GCF_040937935.1). Lineage (NCBI taxonomy): Eukaryota > Metazoa > Chordata > Amphibia > Anura > Hyperoliidae > Hyperolius > Hyperolius riggenbachi. Next base: position 288,944,498 of record NC_090649.1, read on the forward strand.
AGACTGGGGTTGATTCATTAACCAGTATAATGAGTGGTGCTTTAGCAGTGCTGGTTAAAAACAATTAGCAGCCACTATAGGGGCTATGCTTGCTCCTTGTAGCGTAGCGTGCCTTATTGTGTGACGCGCATTGCTTCCTTAGCAACGCACACTCCTTCTAATAGTGCCCGCCTCTGTGAAGTATCGCCACCGTGATACTTCACTAGCGCGGTTCACTTGACAGACTGCACTCTCTTCTCTGAATAGAGAGAGAGAGATAGTGGCATTCGGGGAAGGAAGCCGCTGCTGCCTCTGCCACATAAGGTGCCTGTAGGCACATGCCGACAGTGCCTTATGTTAAATCTGGCCATGGCTGAACATGAGAGAAAAGTGTCAGCACACTCAGGGCCCTTTCACACTAGGAAAGTGTTCACAAACTTGATTTCTTGCATGTGTTACAACGCATGGCATGCTCATTGGGAAGCTGCATTTTGGGGTGAATCCCCGCCACTGGTACTAATGAACCAGGCATTACATTGTGAAGCACATTAACTCATTGCTTGATGGGAAAGGTAAAATTAAAGTCTATGGACTTTCATTTCACCTTGGAAATCGTGCATGAATGACGCTGCATAGAAATGAGCAAAATCATGCCTAGTGTAAATGAGCCCTCAGTGCATTGAAGCTTGTTGTGTATGCGCTTGTATAACTGTAGACCAGTCAGAATTCCCATGTAGGCCCGACTGCTGCTGAAACCCACACAACATTAGGCATATTGTTTTACTGCCTTTGCTGATCCCTGTATATCTTGTGATTTGTTGAGATGAGATATTTGTACCTGAGCTTTCAGGACTTTGTATGTTTTTGCAAGTTCTCTGTTCTTCCAGGAAAAGCATTAATACATTTCAGCTCTCTTGTGTTGCGCACAGATTTATAGCAGACATAAATTAGATACAAACTTTAGACTGCAAACATATTCTCTGCATACATCATCTTTTTGAAGCATGCTACTTAAGATCAATTATATAAACCTAAACTAGCAGATAATGAAAGAAAATTATACCTTAAATGTTTGAGTTTCAGTGGTTTTTGAAAACTATAATAAAGTTTAGTATAATTAAAATGATTGCTAATTACATATATCTTATGCGAATAATTATATTCTCAAAGACTACACCGGTAACAGTAATGATACACATTACTGTCTAATCGTTTTTGTGGTCTTATCCTTTCTACCATGGCTACATAATTAATATTTCACAAGCCATTTCTCGTAGTTCAGTGTCTTTTCATTTTATTTAAACTACAGCAGAATCTTGCAGATTTTTTTCAGAGCAAATGTGATCTAATACTGTATTTCAAATTCTAGAGAATATAACATTTTCAGCTTTTTCTCTGATTTTTAACACCATACCAAAAATATCTTATATTGATTTTAAAACAGATTTTACAAATCCTGACAATGGCATATGAGCATTTGATGAAGATATACACAGTCAATCAAGGTTATAAGGGTGGCACCATAGAAGAGCCTGAAGCACTAAGCTGAATGATTTCAAATTGCATGCTGCTATGGCTGTAATGGTTGAACCCTTCTGCGTGGGGCTCCATCTCCTATTCAATGCCAGCCAGCATAGTCCATGACATGGGGAGAACTACAAGTTCTAGATTCTCAGCCAAGATGGTCCGTAACAAATGTCATCCAGCATGTGTAAAATCTCAGCCTCATAATCTTTGATATCTATAATGATCAGATGTACACTCTTCTGGATGTGGTATCTCTGCAAGAGGACAAAGGTTTCCTGAGAATTGAAGATATATCATTACATCATCATCACTCTTGGAAAACCAGCCAGACTTAAGCTCCATACACACGCTCAACAGCGGTGTTTTATGCAGCACAATTATCAAACAACTTTGTTGTAAAACAAGTTGAAACAACCAAAAAAAAGTTGCTTGCTATTGTTCACACAACTGATAAGACTGATAAGACGTCAATCCAACAGTCGATTGCCATCTTATCAGTCTTATCAGTTGTGTTAACAATAGCAAGCAACTTTTTTTTTGGTCGTTTCAACTTGTTTTACAAACAAAAGTTGTTTGATAATTGTGTTGCATAAAACACCGCTGTTTAGCATGTGTGTGGGGATTTACAATTAAACATTCTAATCTACAAATTAAACAAATTCAAATTACACATGCATTCCAGACACTGTTCCAAAATGGTGATGTTTAAATATTTGATTTAGAGGAACTGTTAGCAATGGGGTGAGGAAAAAAATGATGTACTATTTAACCCAAAACGCAATGAAATCCTTGTCAAAATAAATTAAGATACTGTAGCAGTTTCAGCGGATCTACACAGTGCTGGGCTTTTTTATACGCAAAGACCCTGTGGAAGCCCTGCTAGGAAAGAAAATCTCAGGTCTTCCAAATGCACAAGAGCACCTAATATTCAATAGCTTTACTGCAGTGAAATCAACCATAGCGGCATGCTGGAAGCAGCCCTCTTTGCTGTTTGACCATTTTAAAGCTAAGTTGGGCCGGTATTTATTCTTTGAAAAAAATAAGGTAGTGATAGATGATAAGGTAGATCTATTTCAATCAATCCGGTATCCCCTGGTGGACAACTACTACGGTTCCATGGTGGACCTTAATTTCTTCCTCTTGTAAGATCTCCCAATTACACTATGAAACTTAGCTTCTAGCTCTCTGATATACATGTACATGGACCCCCCCCCCCCCCCCCACAAACACACATACACTCCCAGGGTGCTCTCCATACCCCACCCCCCCCACCCCATTCTTTTATTTTTATTTTTTACAATAATTAAATATCCTGCTACTAATGACACAATATAGGAGGATTCTCACCTTAGTAGTTTGCTCTGTTTTTTAACCTCCCTGGCATTCAATTTCCCCAGTATTTCTGTACAAAAAGTGAGCCAATTAATTTTGATAACCGTTTTTTTTTTCCTGTAACTTGCAAAAATGTGTCAAGCAAGAGTCTAGCATACAGTGCAGGGGAGTATTAGCGTGTATGTACGTCAATACTGTTCACAGCATGTTTTGTATGGACGTGTATAACCATCAATACCACTAGGGAGGTTAATAGGCTTCACTTCCTGTGAAACTTGCACCATGGAAATGTAGTTCTGGGACATATGTATTATGTATATATATATATATATATATATATATATACCATATATATATATATATATATATATATATATATATATATATTATTCTTTTTCTGTTTTACTTGGAATATGTAAGCTAACATTACTAATGTTAGGTATGGTATCTATTTATTGAGCTCAACCTATCCCTCACTGATGGAAAAGATCTTACTGTTTTACCAGCCATGTGACCTAGCCATGAGTGGCCAAGTTAATGGGTATAGGATAGGTCACTCCACTGTTTTGATAAATATATAAAATGTTGCTTATTTGGGAGAATTTTCCACTAAATGTTAGTCATCACCACAGTTGTTAGTATGCAGTAGCCCATGCTTGTGTATAATATCCTTTCATTTGGCTGAATAGTTAAGACATGTCTTAAGAGTTGTCTGCACATCACAATATTCCATGGAAATCGGTCAGTTTACTGTGTCACAATGTTGCAAACTTGAAATGGTAGAATGTCAGAGAGTGCATTTCAATTATGCTTTATTGCATTTGCTTCTACTAGTGCAGAATTCAACAAGTGCTATACACATCTGTATGTATTGATAGAGTAAGAATAATGTATTAAAACAGTGTTAACTGACTCTGACCAGAAGCTGTTCTGATGACACCCACATTTGACTGGTGCATGGATTCTGTGGTATCCAAAGGTACACCCAGGTCTATGGCTCCCAGCAACAATACATATTATCCAGAAGTGTTTCATTTGGGTGCAGCTCTCCCTGTGCTAGGTAATCTCAGGAAATATAAGAAATATATTACCCTACTGATTACCTAATATCCTCCTTAGGACATGGAATTTGGGGTCTGGCTATTACAATGATTTTAGCGTAATTAAGGCTGCACTGCTATAGCTGTATTTAACATTACGGCCTATGGCGGCTCCCAATTCAGGCGCTGCATGGCATCATGACCAGACTCCCTCAGCAATGCCCCAGGACAGGCAATATTCATTGTGTCTGTGCTAATTGCACTGCTAACTATAATTTACTGGGGAGCTCCAAGGAGCCAACTATCAATATACGTGACTTTTTCAATTAATTTCGATGTTCTCTTGAAATGACTTTATTTTTGCTTTGGCTATATAGTGATCTAGATAATGAAGAATCTCCAAAACATTTGATGTGGACATTCATTTCCATGAAATTCTTATGTAGCAAAAGAGTTGTTTAATAAAATTCAAATGTTTCTGACATGCATGTAAATTTAATACAAGCTGCATGCATCATGGCAGTAGGCATTTCAAGTACACATTCTACCGAACTGAAGCAAACCCGAGGTGAAGCCATTCCCCCCCCCCCCCCCCCTGGATTCTGTAATGAATTGTATGTGTAGTACAGATAGGGAATAGAACATTAATAGAAAATAAAAGAGTCTCATGTTTTTATTTTCAGTTGTTTAACATTTTTAATAACATCGCATCGTTCTGTCACAGTTGCAGTTTTAAAAGCACACTCTGTCTTTTAAACTATAAAACAGAGCAGAAATAATGACTCTTATGAACTTTCCTGCAGTAAAACCTTAACTCAAGCTGTCTCTCACTGTTAATTGCTGTTTAAGTGCTTCAAAAAACAGAACTGTATTCCAGACCCCGTGGGTCGCATAGCTCAGAAAAGCTTTTTTTGCATAGATACAAACTGAAGTTTTTTAACTCTTCCTGTACTGGAAAAAATATAAGACTCTTTTCTTTGCTACTAATGTTCTATTTCTTAGCTGTACTACACATGCAATTCATTATATCATAAGTTTATTTTTGCTTCAGGTTTGCTTTAATGGGCCCAGTTCAAAACTTCAAAATGCTTGGGTTAAATATGCACGCTGAACAAGTTTGTATGATTATGTTTACAGCGGGGCTTCTGGGTGCAAAGTAATGGTCGCATTGTAACACGGAAAGTCACACTGCAATGTTAAACCTATGTGACACTCACTGTGCGTCTGATGCAGTGCGTTCTAACGAGTGCATTATCCCAACGTACTGCATGCAGTGCATTACCACATAACGCATGCGTTAACAGTGACAGTGAAACATACTTTTTATTAACTTTATGCTTCACTGTATGTGACCCAACAGGTGCATAATGCGTGATGCAACCTTTGCATTCCATTACGTTCCTTTTTTTTCTTACAGGGACCTCTACACAAATCCCACTGTGAACTTAGCCTCACTCTTTGATCAATTTCTGTAGCAAAAATCATAGAAAAAAATAGCAACTCTGAATATAGTATCAGTCTGTGGAAACTGGCATGAGTTACCATCAGTTGTTTCAGAGTGATGAAATACTTCTAACTTTACTATTAGTTTCCTAAACATTTGTATGAACCAGTTTGCTGCTGCAATAACAATACATATTTATGCAGATCACAATTACATCAGAGCCTTAGATACTTGCCAAACATGTTGCTATTCAGGCCTGGCAAACATCTTGCCAAATAGACAAGCAAGACATGCAGGGAAATTATCTTTTGCATGTGAAGTAATGAATAAAAGCTAAGAACAAAATACTTTTCTATACGTATTTGATTTATCTGTGGGAAAAAACTGAAAACAGAATTTTCCTTTGTTATGTTATCAGACTAAACTGGACAAAATATCCTCCAAGCATGTTCCCTTTCTCAGGTTTCCATAACGATTTGTGATGTGAGACTACATCATGTAATCTGGTCACAATGAAAAATAATTTTTGTTTACAATATTTAAATAAAGGATACATGTCAAGCAGACATTAGTGAATTGGAGTATTGAAATGAAAAATAATTGGGAGCATTCCATTAAATGAAATGTTTCTGTTTAGGAGCAAAACTAAAAATCATGTGGCTAAGGGTTAGGAGAGGGGGTGGCTTAGGAACGGTGGTTAGGGTTAGGGCTTAAGGGGGGGGGGGGTTGGGTTAGGCACCACCGGGGAGGTTAGGATTAGGCACCATGGGGGGGGGGCTAGGGTTAGGCACCACAGGGGAGGTTAGGATTAGGCACGACGGGGTGTTAGGGTTAGACACCAGGTGTGAAGGTTAGGCCCCACCAGGGGGGTTAAAGTTAGGCACCACCAGGGGGGATAGGGTTAGGGGAGGGTTCTGTGTGATAGTAGAGTTAGGTTTAGCAATAGTAATATATTGGTACCTACTTCCGATATTCTACTATGGAAATTTAGAAATTGAATTTAGTAATTGAATATCCCTAATTGAATATCCCTAATTTTATCGACATTCTATTACTGGCAAACTTGTTGCCCGTTTTCCGGATGCCTTTTTTTTCATGTACGCACCTTAAACAGCCAATAACAAAAACCTATTTGAAGCACTTTTACTAATTGTACTATTAAACCACCAACATTTCTAATAAAGATACTATTGCTTTAATTATTATTATTATCATCCATTTATAAAGCTCCAAATATTATTCAGTGCTGTACATTCAATTACAGATGTAGATTAGAACTATAATATGAAAAAACACCAATATATGACAGTAATACCTTGCCCAATGCACTTACCCTAGACTACTTAACTCTGCCATTGGGCTGCGAACAGTAATTTAGGAACAGAGATTAAAAGAAGAAACAGGGTTTGCAATATTGAAGGCCTCTTGCATAGAGTGTATTCAAGGAAATCCTGGGTATAATCAAGTCCCAAATTATTGCAGCTGACTGTGCACGGAGTAGGTGTTGATAAACTCTGTGCCTGTTCCAGATTTGTATTAAAAAAAATGTAATATGAACAAAATGGATTGTACAGAAATTGTTAGCCAATTAATCATTATTTAGCCATTAATCATGTTAACTATAACAATAGTAATTAATTAAAAAGATCACAATGAAAGCACTATAAGCAAACAGAATGAGTGAAAATAAATCAGTGGATAATTAATGGTTTACACTGTAGGGCCTTGATAAAGTCTTTGAAATGAACTAGTCTTTGGGGTATTCTGAAATCTAGAAATGATACTCTAATTTTCCATTAGCTATTTTCGGCAAAAGAGTTTAGCAAATTAGCCAAGTTCTAGCATAAAAATGAGACCGTAGGACAGCAAAGTGTCACTGCCAAATGAATTGTTACTGTCTAGTGGGATAGCAAATGCCAAATCTTAAAGGGTGTGACTGTGCAATGAAATCCTGGACTCTCTTTCCTACTTGAAGCACAACAGATGCTGGTATTCAAGATGAAACAATTCTAAATGGGTGACCTGAATTTCTTTTTTATTCAACTTTTTTTTCCACACTGTCTAGGATGAGTTTGCACATTGCTTTTTGCCTTATTAAAAAGTAAGCCCACTTAAGTCCATGGGCACCTTCCTACACGATGCTTACGGGAAGAAGAAGCAGAATTACTTGGCCTTATATGGACACTGGACAGCGTATGGCATTATTTCAGTGTTGGAATTCAGCAATTAGGTTAACCTAAATACTGATCTTATAATGATCTTGACAGAGAAGAGTCACTTTAAAGGGCGATTTGTGATTTATAGCATGAAGTCTGTTGAAATTCCCTTACTCCGATGCCAATGCAGAAATGTCCCAAACCCACTTCCCTGCCATAAGCCAAGCTGGAAATAAGTAAGAAATGGAGACTACGCCCTTTTCTTCTCAATCCAATTTTGTTCTTTCTCCATTTCTGTGTATTTGTAAATACATGACATTATCTTCACTATGTGTCAAGAGATTAGATTTTTTTTTTCTGTCCAACTGATATTTCACAGCTTGATAAATATAAAAGTAAAGATGTAGAGTTAATAATGAAGAACTGTATCTTGCATGCCAAAGGGGTGTGCCCTAAATAGCCTATCCAAGGCAGATGTCCTGAGTCAAAACTTTGGGACGCAATTAGATTAAGGGAACTTATTTAAAATGTCAGTTTATATCAATGTAAATACTTATGTTCTCATATTTTATTTGTGGCGCAAAACATGGTTTGAATTGAATATATTTTAACGTGGACCTGAACTCTTGCACAGGACAGAAGGAAAACAGAGAGAGATGCATCCTGTATGTATTCAGAGAATTTAGCCCAGGGATGAGCTGCAAATAGATAGTCTAGGAGCTACCTACTCGAAATAATTTGAAATTCAAACCTTAATTACTGCATGTGTGTGGACAGGTGAGAGATGGTTAACTTACCCAGGATCCTGAGTAAGTTAACCATCTCTCACCTGCCCCCACACCTGCAGTAATTAAGGTTTTAATTACAAATTATTTGGAGCAGGTAGTTACTTGAATATATATTCGGAGCTCATCCCTGGTTTAGCCTGTCTAATTACCCCTCAATTGTGTATAATCACAAATTGTAATCTGATCTCTCCCTGTGTCACATGACTGTCTATGGCAGAGATGGCAGATAAGCCCATTTGAAAGCACAGGGTGTGAACTATATTTCTGCTTCCATAAATCAGGAAGTAGAAACAGTGCAGATTTATTTTTGGATTTGCTGTAACAAAGAAATGTTTTTCATTTAAAGGTTATTATGCTGTTGTGTATCTTTTAGAGCAGAGAGGACTTCTGAGTTCAGGTCCACTTTAATAGTGTTTTTTAAAGTTTATATGGTCTATATCTGGTATCAAAGGAACAGTACACCTGTATCAGTAATCCCATTGGATCCAGTGAACCAACGTCTTTTTAAAATAGATTTTCAGCATTTTGTAATCGAAAAAGTACCAAAAAGGTAGGTGAAATAGTACTATCAAAATTATTTTTAGTATTTTCTTGCTTGATGGTGGCTTAAAAGGCTTTTTATTGAAACGTTTAAAAATATCACCTAGGAGAAAACTCAGGTGAAAAAGTTAATTAAATATGGGCCAAGGTGTCCTTTAGGTTCTATTCACACCTGCGTTTTCAAATTGCCGGCATTTTGCAGGAGTGATTTTTCCACAATTTCACGCGGAAAAATCACTGAACACTGCGGCGATTTTGGCGTGACCGCGTTTCTATAGCACTAAGACGCTATCGCCTGGAAATCACCTGAAAATGGTGCAGGCTACGCGTTTGCGTTTGGTGTTTTTGGGCGATTTGCGGCGATTAGCGCAAATCGCCCAAGTAGGGTTTCATTACGCTAGCGCTTTTAAAAAGCGCAGAGTTTGAGCGTTTTGCCGAAATCGCAGCAAAACTCTCTAGTGTGAATGGGGCCTCAATGTCTTTTTTTTTCTTTTAGAAAAGTGGTGCTTTAGACATTAGTCATACACACATTCAGGGTAGGAACACACTAGGCAGAATCGCATATGCGTTTTCCACCATGTGCTATGGAAAACGCATATGCGTTTCTGCCTAGTGTGTTCCCAACCATATGGATTTGTCAGGGGTAAAACATTGTTTTCCATGCTTCAACATGAAGAAAAGAACATCATGTAAGAACAGAACATAAGATGTTTTGGACATGGAGCATGAGGCATCACTGAGTTTAACTGGGTCCAACTATTTGCGATCCACCCTTGCTTTTTTGAGATATTGTGTGGGCATATTCTTAGCTGGATTAATGACGTGTATACATCTCAACAATTTCTGCCTCTTTTTCTTATCATCCTTTAAGTTTTTCCCAGCATAGAATTCTTCTCCAGCGACTATTGTTATTGAATTTTGTGATCAAAGTATTTGAGTATTAGTTTGAAGAGAAGTCCTAAGAAATCCGAACTTGTTTCTATAAGTATCAATTAAATTATGGTAGATCTGCCTGCAGTCCATATATATATATATATATATATATATATATATATATATATATATATATATATATATATATATATATACATATTTACTGTATATTCCAACACTACAATTCAAAGGCTTAGTCTTTTCAGGAATAGCTTTCTACATAACCCAGCTCTAAAAGCTACTTCATAATAATGTCCCAGTCCTGATTGAGTATATGTGCAAAAATTCATGGGCATGAATGCAAAAAAAAAAAAATTCTCCAAATGCTTTAAAGTTAATGGGCTTCACATAGATTAATGTTTTTCAAAATTACGAGTCAATGTGAAATTACACAATTTAATTACAATTACATTTCGCAACATTTCTACTCTGTAACATTCAACTAGACTATTTTGTGGATAAAATTACAATTTTTACTGTACTGAAGAAGACATTCACTTTTGTAAAGTCACATATTTTGTCTGTGATTCCACTCTAGAATTTTAGCTAAACTAATTTTTTGCTTGATTATTGCAGAATAGGCAGGGTAGCCTACTGTATATATGACTACTGAGCCAAGATGGATCTGAAAGCCTGCACTGAGTAAAACAGCACAATACACACAGAAACAGCTGAAGTGATTACTTTAGCGTGTCTTGTCAAACTGAACATAGCGTACTGTGCTTAGGTCATGTTTGATGCTGATCCCCCATTGACTTCCAGTTGATTCCCCACAGGCATACCATCAAGGAAAACACTTGGGGACCACATGGAAGCCGTCCCAAAATAACACAGATGCTTGATACATTTTTCTATCCATACTCAAGGTTAAGTATTTGAGCCACTAATTGTTTCAACACAGAAAGTGTCTATTTGTCTCCAGACGTCATTTTATGAAAGTATAGACAATGGCAATAAATCTGAAGTAGTTATAATTTGTATTTTTAGAGTTCTGTCTCCTTTCCACGGAACGGCTGAACTTGATTACCAAAGATTTACATGGAGATCCTGTCTCTACAGCATAGCCCAAAGTTGAATACTTTCTGATGAATCATTGGATTAGAAAATCCTTGTTTTCATGCCAGAAAGGATGAACCTGCCTCCACAGTGCTTCTGTTCTACATATAACATGATTAAGGATTTGGAGCTGGAAGAAGGGTCATGGAGTAATATAATATTTTGTCTGATTTGCCATTTTAACTTAAAGTGTGAGAGGAAAAGTACGTGTTTCATATGGTTAAGTGATCTTTAGTAGGTGGTGCTGTTACTTAGCAGGAAAAAGAAAACCCACAAGTTTGGCTGGCAGCACAGAGCACGTAATGCATGTTCCATGGTGATGATGAACTAGGAGAGGTTTTGGATCCAGCTGCATAGCCTCATTAACCTGAGTTGAAAAATGCTTTTAAGTAATTCAAAGGGTTTCCTGTTTTGCGTATATATAAGGTAAGATTTCTCTGGGCACTGTGTCTACTTAGCACTGACATACTGAAATTGAACCTGAGCTGGGTAAAATTATTTAAAATAAACACATGATGTACCTGTAAATGAATATTACATACTTACCTCACTGTCCATTCCTCTCAGTAGCTCACCATTTTGTTCTTACAATGATTCCTTCCAATCCTGACAAGATTTTGTTAGACCTGAAGTTGCTGTCAGCTATCACGGAAAGAACAACTGATGAGCAAGGTAACGTCCATGTTTCCCTATGGTTCAAGTGTGCAATATTACAGTTTAACAGTCTGCTGAGGTAATGGCCATTTTCAAAATGGAGGACGGAGAATTCCATTGATCACAGTGGGAAAACAGGACACAGGAGAGGAGAAAGAGATTGATGAGCGGACTACATGGAAGTAAGTATCATGTGTATATGTTTATTTTGACTTTTAATTTTCAGTTCAAGTTTTCTTTAAGGCAAGGCAAAAAAACAAAAAAAACAAACACACAGATTTTAAGCAGAGTAGCTACATTTCTTTTTAAGACCAACAGGATTCAGGAGAAGTTTGAAGGCAGCCTGATATCTCCATCTTTTGACTTGAAAAAGGGTACCCACTAGTTACAAGATATTAATATTTGCCTGTCTGTTTTCTATAATCACATGTGCCCCTCGATTACTAAAGCATCCTCAAAGATTCCTGAGCGTAGCCAAGCATCTTTATGGTCCTTTCACATTATGTTCATTATTACGATAAGATCGCCACGGGGTGAATGTACATTGAAAGTATGTATCACTGCCACTGTGAAGATGCATGCTGTCTGGTGAACGCACAGCAGGATGGGCATTATTCCGAGGAAACCCTCTACACCGCACCCAATGTAAACATACCAAAGAAATATAATATTGTATTGTGTTGGGATGCAATTATATTGTCTGTTGCAAAAGAAGGATATGAGCTCAATGTGAAAGGACCTTTAGTGTGGATATCATTAGTGAAATCTAGACTCTAAGTTAACCTTAAGCAGAGAAAAAAGTCTAGTTTCACTTACCTGGAGCTTCTTCTAGCCTCCCGTAGTATCTGAGATGCCTCTGTCCCCAAGTCCGCACCTGGCTGAGTCACAGACTACAGTGCATGAGCTGTCCCGGCTGTGCGCCTCTTTGATCATGCTATTGTGGCTGGGAATCTGTGCATGTGCAGATGCAAGTCTTTTGGAACTGTGCATGGATAGAATCCTCTAGCAATGTTAGCACATGCTCCTTAGTCAGTTTAGTTGGGGTGACAGGGGCACAATGAAGGGAACCAGGAGGAGACAAAGGGGCCTCAAATAATACAGGGGGCTGGAAGAAGCTCCAAGTAAGTAAAAGCAGTATGTATTCAATGAAGAGATGCACAAGCAAAACTACGGTTTTGTGAGACACTAATGTAATACAAAAAAGCAAAATGTTGCAGCACACTGGGATTCAGTTTACATTCAGGGTACAGTCTCAGCAAGGCGCTACGTATGGCCTGGTCCTCCCGTGCAAGGTTCAGAGCAGTGGCAGTGTCAAACATAACCTTGTTCCAGAGGAGCAACATGTCCTCAGTCCTCTCCACTGTAGGCACTCTACAGCCTATCTCCTTATGGCTCCTGTCTGTACGTCATGTGAAATGCGTTAAGACCATGTGATGTCATCTGTGTGGAGTATTTTATGTTCCTGTATTCGCATGGGTTTTCTTTGGGAGCTCTGGGATCCTGCCACAACTCAATCCTAAAGCCTGACACTACAAAGTAGAAGAAACACTTACAAATTACCAACAAGGAACAGTTGGTGAGTGATGAGAATTGTTACATTTTCATAGTAAGGGACTGAAGAAATGTTGTCAGTTATACAGAAAATTGCCATGGTAATAATGACAAAAATTATGCTTTTCCAATATACTCAGTCTACTTAAAGAGACACTGAAGCGAAAAAAAATATATGATATAATGAATTGGTTGTGTACTATGAGTAATTACTAGAAGATTAGCAGCAAAGAAAATATTCTCATATTTTTATTTTCAGGTATATAGTGTTTTTTCTAACATTGCATCATTCTATAATATGTGCAGATTACACAACACTCTGCATTCAAAATGATTCTTTCAGAGCAGTCTGTGAACTAATGACCTCTCCTCTGTCAGAGAAAAAGGAATTTGTTTAGTAACAGTTGAAATAATAAAAGTCAGATAACAGCCCTCTCCACGACTTTGAAAGTCGCAGAGATTAATGGCTTTTTTCCATAGAGATAACAACTGGAGTTTCTTAACTCTTCCTGTACTGGAAACAATTAGACTGATGTATCTGATCTTAATGTTTTATTTCTTAGCTGTACTACACATACAAATCATAACATCATAATATTTTTTTCGCTTCAGTGTCTCTTTAAAGAGAACATACAAATTGTATAGATAGTGTCCACCATACAACTCAGTCAGGTGACCATATTGACTACTTGCTTCTCAATGAAGTCTGCTTGAAGAGGAGTTCTTTAGGATTAATTGCTAGTAGTCAGTTATAATGGTGGATAGTATTTTTTCTTTCTTTTTTCCTTTTTTTCTTGAATGTGTCATGGGCAGTTTGGTAGCTGTGACTGGTACACAGGGGCTGCTCACACACCATTGAGGTGAGGCTTACTCTATGCATTGCATGTGTATTGCATAATGCAGACATAGTACAATGAGAACTTTCCACGTTAGATGATAATATAAAATATAAAGAAGTCACTTATCTCAAAAGATGACATTGATTGTGATACAAAAAAGAAAAGGCTTTTATTTGACAAGAGCAACATGTTTCATGGTATCAACCTATTTCCTCAGGCCAAATTTGTGTGCCTAAAAATATCAGTATGACATTCGTTAAGCCAATTGGCACATTAATACTACAACAGTAATACCTAGTTCTGTATACCTAACACCACTTAATGGTGTAACATATTTGATGTAAACAATACAAAACACTAATATAATATAATACACTTATGTTGTATGCTTGTTAATGAGACATGACAAATAACTGTAGAAGTAGAGATAAGTCCCAGACAGTTTACTGAAAAACATTAACTAGCCACCCAACCTACAAATCTGATGCAAGTGTACATCTCCCTGACACAATGTACAATTATAGGGCATTAGAAGTTCATCCTTGTGTCTGAGTTTTGTTTCTTAACCAGGATCAGCACACAGTGGGAGGTATGGTAATAAGAATTTGCTGCTTCATCCCCATGTGCAAATGCAAAAGTTTCCATAGCACATGCTGCTCTGATGGGATCAATTCATGCTTTATCTCACCCAAATCCCCGGACTGTATGGCTGAGACCTTTTGGATGTTGCACTGCGATATAAACAATAACAGTGTTAGTCTGAGCACATCTGCAGCCTGTTTATTTTCCCCTTTGGGAGCCATAAGAGTTGGAAATAAAACCAAAAATTGCACGGTGCCAGAATGCTTAAGCTTGCATATGTCTGTTTTCGCTATGTGGGTATCAGCGGTGTGTTTTGTATAAACCGTGTCATTGCTTAATTGTGCTGCAGGTGGAAAGAGGATTCTCTTTATATCTGCATTGTTTATTACTGATACAATTGTTTTTGTTCATTTGTAAACCTTGCAATCATTTCATTACTTTTCTGCATATTTGATTAGAGCTCTGCTGCTGGTGAAATCAGAGACTGTGACTCTTGGAAACAATATGAATACATAGAGTAGTTCTGTCCAATAGTGGAGGTCTACTTTTTATCTCCTACTATCAAATGAAAGCCTTTGGGCCTGATTCATCAAGTTGCGCCACTAAAGCAGCCAGTGCAGCTTAATGTGCAGTAGTGCGCGCTATGCACTCGCTGCCATGTAAGGAGCATGCCTTCCTTAGTTACACACATTGCTTCCTTAGCAGCACGCGTAACTTTAACTACGGGCAGTCCTGTGAAGTGTCGATACTGCGATACTTCACTCCACAACTGCTACTGTGTTAATTTCCATTGTTACAGCAATGTATATTAACACAGTAGCGGCCGTGAATGAAGTATCACAGTAGCAATACTTCACAGGACCGCCCACAGTTAAAGTTATGCGCGTTGCTAAGGAAGCAATGCACGTAACTAAGGAAGGCATGCTCGTTGCATAGCAGCAAGAGCTGCTATGTAAGGCAGGCTAAGCGGGTGCTCCTTCACATTAAAGAGAACCCGAGGCAGGACACAGAAGCATGTTCTGTGCACAGTTACATGTCTCTGAGTCCTCCTATTGGAGCCATTAGTCCCCCCGGGCTCTGCTGTCTTCCTGGGTCGTGGCTTAGCTTACGATTGGAGGAAGGTCACAGAGGCGGGCAGCGAGGGGACTGAGGCAGGGGAGCACTGCAATAGAGGAGGCAGGGAGGAGAAGCTAAGTGACTGGCTGCAGGTAAATAGAAGGCTAGGGACAAGCAGATTGTCACTAGCCTGATGCTATTTGTTGTGGTGTCGTGGGGAACAGCAGAGCCGGGGGGACTAATGGCAGCAATAGGAGGACACAGAGGCGTGTAATTGTGCACAGAACATGCCTCTGTGTCTTATTAAGATTTTTTTAAAAACGGCTTGAGTTCTCTTTAATGATGATGAATCAGGCCCTATATCCTATATTGAGCACATACAGATATGGAGAAGTGTAACTATAATTATAGGACCTCATGAATAGCAAATCACATCAGCAGGTAAGACCTGCAACACTTTGGAAAGTAAAAGAAAAAAAAACACCACCATACAATATATCTGATGTTTGGGCACAATACGCGCCACATAAATTGGGAGCGGCCATAGGCGCCATGCATTTTTAAGCAAATTGCAGCCTGAGGTAACTTGGACACAGAAGAACTCTAGTTACTAATTGCACCCCCGAAGATTGGCTCCTGTGTAGCCAGACTCCAGGTATCAGTGGGGACACCAGGTGGTGACTGTGTGGATTGCAAGGAAACTCCAGCGGGGGCTTCTGTTAGCGGTGCTTGATAGCAGTGGTGTAAGTGTTAGGCCTAGGTAGGGGGTAGGTTAGTGCTAGTCATAGGTAGAGGGTAGATTAATATTAGCCATAGATGGAGGGAAGTTAGTGTGAGGATAGGATAAGATAAGGCATTACTGATATTTTACTATTGGGTACATCTTATGCCCAATTTAACATGTAGTGCTTTTAATTGTATATGCGTTCAGAGCGATGCTGTAGAGGTAGTGTATATAATAATTTGATCCAAATATTGTTTTAGGAAAGTCATTGCTATGCTTAATACAGCTAAGCAGTCCTGGTACCCCAGTGTCCCTGGAGCCCCATTGCAGCCATATTGTCTGCTTATGATAAGGCTATAATTGCATATTTGGGGTTATGTGCTCAAAGGTCATAATAAGCAATCTCATCTGATAAATAATAAAGGAAGTAATAAGGCATGTGTTCTGGGTGTTTCACACTTCCGGTCTGTCTCCAGCTTGGCTTCTATTTTGCTAATTTGAGTAAATGAAGCTAGCTCACTACAGTGCAGCCATCTCCCATTTTACAGTACTTTTTGCTCTTATAAAATCCAGAAGTTCTTAAGTTGTCACTGATGTTTAAAAGCGTATGTGTAACAAACCTGTTTTTAAATCTGACCTATTTCTCGGGAGGTTTACAATAAGTAGACAAGCTACTAAATCAGTATCTGAGGTATCTGCTGATCTTTGTGATTTGTTTAATGTTTCATGGCTTTCAGTATTTCATCTTGAGATTTAATAAATGGTTCGGCAGCAACATGGCAATTATTCTCAGTGCTTAATACACTCTCAATAGCAAAATGCTTGGACTCATTTATAAAAGCCATAAGTTGGTATAAGTTATAATAACATATATGAAAGTGGGGAAATATGAATATGCTGAGCACAAATAAGGCTGCACATTGAATGTGATGTGTCACCACAATGGTCTTCAAAATGTGTGACGTTCCTCTGGAGGGGATCACTGTCTGCAGACAAAGGTAGTGTATAAAATATTTGGGAGAGGAGTCCTCAATGACTCAATAATCAAAAATGTATCTTCCTACAAGTAGTCCACCACACGCAAGTCAATACATATGTAAGAATAGGAAGAAAAATATAATAAGAAACCACAATATGGAGTCATATGAGGGTTGCAAACGTGAGGCACCCCTTATTTGCAGCCCTTATATGACTCCAGGCCCACAGGATGGTGCAGAGGTGGATTTGGTCAGCTCAAATGCCCCATACATTTTTTGAAGGCCAAATAGTTGCAAACTTGCACTAATGCCTCCCTTTTTCCTTACTAAGTTGGAGTTTTTGTTTTGTAAAGGCCTGATGAAGGGTTGATACTAACCCGAAACGGACTATTGTGGTTGCCTGGAATTATTACGCAAACAAAGTTTACACTTTCTGTCTGCAATTGTTAAATTATAGGATTCCTCCTTGGAAGGATTGACCTCTTATCTGTGGAGTGTCAGATATGAACATTTCTTACTGGAAACATTTTTGCATTTTTGGTAAAATTAAAGTTGGACACCAGTTTTGGACTGGAAGCTGGAAAAGCTGAGGATATCCACTTGCTGGCCAAGCAGCAGTAATCAGGTCAGGTGTTGCTGCTCACATTGAACACTTGCTGCAGGTTTCTATTGGGATTGATAACACAGGGTGTCTGCTGCATGGCCAGCAGGTGGATTTCCTCAGTTTTTACCCCTCCCAGTCTGACACTGTTGGACGCTACTATTTTTATTGTGGTTTCTTATGATATTTATCCTCCTATTCTTACATATGCAAACACAGGGTGAGCATTCAAACTCTGTGTAGATAGTGCCCTGGCTTGGATTTGGAATGGGGACCCAACGCAAGTCATTTTGCATAGAAGTGATTGGAAAACCGATCAGAAAAACAATTGAAACAGAATAGACCTGTTGGTAATTTTTGATTCAACTTATCTATCTGATGGAAAATTGCATGTTGTGTACGAGGCATAACATATTCTACTGAAAGCCCTGCAAAGTATAGAGTTGCCTAACAAAAAACAAAAAGCAGGTCTGGATTGTTTGTTCATTTCCAATTGATTACGGTACCGTATAATCCGGCGTATAAGACGACTGGGTGTATAAGACGACCCCCAACTTTTCCAGTTAAAATATAGAGTTTGGGATATACTCATCGTATAAGACTACCCCTCTTCCAATGCACACCAAATAATAATACAAAAAAAATCATATACTGGTGCTATGTATGAACAGATACTGGTGCTGTACTGTATGTGGTACCCAGTATATACCAGTATACAGGTGATTGACTGGTTGGATTGGTCAACTCTGCCTCTCCATACGTGGATTGGTCAGCTCTACCTGTCTTAAAGCGGATTGGTCAGCTCTCCCTGTCTCCCTATTTATCAAAGCGGTATGGAAGAATAGATTGTGCTGTGCCCATAAAACACTCCTCTTTCACCCGTCTGGCCTTGCCTGTGCCGCTTCACTACAGTCCTCAACAGCGAGATCTGAGAGGCGGTAACAGGATAGGATGGGCCAGACGGGGGGAAGAGGCGTGTTTTATGGGCACAGCGGAATCTCTTTCTTCCATACCTGGGAGTCCCAGACCTTGCAGCATGAGCAATGAGCTCTCCCCCAGCATATGCGGAAACCGCCAAATCTCCAGCACCCGGTAATTAATCATCAGCATGTCGCATATGCGCATCACGTATGCGCATCGCGAAAACATCAGCATGTCCCATATGCGTATCAGCATCATGTATCACCCGGCATTAAAGACACCCGGCGTATAAGACGACCCCCGACTTTTCAGAAGATTTTCAAGGGTTAAAAGTAGTCTTATACGCCAGAATTTACAGTAATTGTAAAAGTAGCTGCCATGTGATGTCTTTCATCCATGTTGATAAGTGATAAAAACAAAAGTAATTCTTAAAGTATTTTTTAATCAAAATTCAATTTGCAGTGCAATGAAGTGATTGAGCTGGTTTTATGCCAAATGCTGTACTCCCAGTTTCATAAAACGCTATGTGTTTTTGGCAGCTTGTAAATTCAAACCACCCTACATGGATTTATGAAATAAACTGTTCACAACTTCCCTAATAGCTCATTATCTGTATACTTAAGCTTTCTATTGAGCTAATCGCTCTCACTCTGGTGTATTACAGGATCCAGTCCTGATTATGATTAATAGGATAAATATTTTGCACTTTTTTCAGTACAAAAGAGAAATTCTTACTGTGTAAATGGAATAGCATAGCTGGACTTATGGCGTACGTATTTGGTAAATCTTGTAATGCTACTCTGACCTGTTGCAATCTAATTTATTCTTGGAACACGGACAGTATAAGTAAAGCTGTAAAAGCTGCTAAGATTTTAGTAGCAATAGTGTATACACAGTTCAGTGTCAATTAATAAAATGGCGTATTGACAAGCACTTTAGCATCAAGTTCTAACTCTGACTGTCGACTTGGCGGCCGATTGACCATCTGATTCAATAATTATTATCAAATCAGATGAAAACTGATGCCACCAAGAGCATGCCCGATCGACGATGAGACCAATTTCAGGCCAATATTGGTCACGTCGCATCAACTGTTGCACAGGGAACAAGTGTATCTAGTCTTATGAGACCAGTATGCTTGCCGGTGCCTTGTCTCAGCCGGATTGCCCAATGGCTACAGATGAACGTCCTATTAGCAATAAGAGACGGCACACCACTGGCTGCAATGGTTTTGCTGTATTGAATGAACAAGTACACTACATGTTACGAATATTACATTCTTCCTCAGGTGTTAAACAGCAAATGAACATACAAACACCAATATATGTGCTCATGAGAGGGCACCACACCCCTGGTGGCTCCACCCCCTAAATGTTAACCCATTGTCCATAGTCCAACATGTGCATTAAAACCACTCAATTAATACCAGGTCATATGGCACTCCTTTTCAGCTACCAAAAATTAATTTTAAATAACTGACCATGCTTGAGGCACTTCCAACAATGGACTGCCACTGACCCACTTAAAAAGGAATACATAAACAATAACATATAAGCATCAACCGCATAGAAATACAACTGCATAAAATTACAACAGTGTAAAAGTGCAAAGGGCCTGATTCACAAATGAGCGCCAACTGCCAGCACGCGCAAACCCCCGCGCGTGACCGTGAGCCCCCGTGCGGAACTAAACGTCCCCGCGTGCAAATGCAAACCCCCGCGCGAAATTGCCCCTGTGCGCAAAAACGACAACGACCCGCACAAAAATCCGTGACCGCGCGCAAAAATGTCCAACCGCAATCATGCGCAAACGCGAAAACCAGCACGAAAACGGCCGCGCCAACAGCCAGCACCCCCCTGCGAACCAAGCCCAAAGCATTGCACTTGTCATAGCACCTCAATGCTAGACGTGATATACAAACAATCGTTTATAAAACATAATTTATAAGAAACATTTCAGAGGCAATCTTTCATTCATACCTCTCGAGGTAACCACATCCATCTCATGTATCCATCTCGCCTCTTTTAGTTTCAAAATTTTTTCTAGGTTACCTCCTGTATTGAGAGGATTTAAGGACTCCAATACACACCACCTCAGCTGCGACGCCCCATGGCCTGCCACTCCAAAGTGCCTCGCAACTGAAGTGTCGTATTTCTTTCTTTTTCCTTCAGCATTCTTGCTGATCGCCCTCTTATGCTCCTGTATGCGTGTTCTAACTGGCCTGGTAGTCTCCCCCACATACATGAGCCCACATGGGCACTTGAGCCCATATATGGTGTGGAACAATAATGTCGTCCTTTAATAGCAATTCTGCACCCATTGTGTGGGTGGCAGATAGCTTCACCTGTTATGATGCCGTTACATACGTTGCAGTTTAAACATGGATATGTCCCTGTCTTTCCTGTAAGAATTTCTTTTCTCTTATGGGCGGTGTCAGTGTGCCTGACCCTATCTTGGATAGTCGTTCCTCTCCTGATGGAAAAAATCGGCTCTTCCTTAAATAAAGGCCCCAGATCCTTGTCTGTACTTAATAGGGGCCAAAATCTGCGTATGGAGTTTTTAATACGCATAGTATTTTTTCCCAAATTAGTCACAAAGGGTATCCCTTTGGAACGTCTCATTCTGCCTGTTTTGTGGAGCAACGTGGACCTGTCTATGGTGAGCACCTCCTGTCTAATAGCTTCAATTTTAGAGGTATCATATCCTTTCTGTATAAATTTGGAACACAGTGTTTGGCTGGCTTTTACATAATCATCATCAGTAGTGCAAATACGCCTGACCCTAAGGAATTGCCCCCTTGGTATGGCTTTTACGACATGGTCATGGTGATGGCTGTCGTGGCCCACTAGATTGTTGCGATCCGTCGGCTTACGGTACAACATGGCCTGTTGCAATCTAATTTATTCTTGGAACACGGACAGTATAAGTAAAGCTGTAAAAGCTGCTAAGATTTTAGTAGCAATAGTGTATACACAGTTCAGTGTCAATTAATAAAATGGCGTATTGACAAGCACTTTAGCATCAAGTTCTAACTCTGACTGTCGACTTGGCGGCCGATTGACCATCTGATTCAATAATTATTATCAAATCAGATGAAAACTGATGCCACCAAGAGCATGCCCGATCGACGATGAGACCAATTTCAGGCCAATATTGGTCACGTCGCATCAACTGTTGCACAGGGAACAAGTGTATCTAGTCTTATGAGACCAGTATGCTTGCCGGTGCCTTGTCTCAGCCGGATTGCCCAATGGCTACAGATGAACGTCCTATTAGCAATAAGAGACGGCACACCACTGGCTGCAATGGTTTTGCTGTATTGAATGAACAAGTACACTACATGTTACGAATATTACATTCTTCCTCAGGTGTTAAACAGCAAATGAACATACAAACACCAATATATGTGCTCATGAGAGGGCACCACACCCCTGGTGGCTCCACCCCCTAAATGTTAACCCATTGTCCATAGTCCAACATGTGCATTAAAACCACTCAATTAATACCAGGTCATATGGCACTCCTTTTCAGCTACCAAAAATTAATTTTAAATAACTGACCATGCTTGAGGCACTTCCAACAATGGACTGCCACTGACCCACTTAAAAAGGAATACATAAACAATAACATATAAGCATCAACCGCATAGAAATACAACTGCATAAAATTACAACAGTGTAAAAGTGCAAAGGGCCTGATTCACAAATGAGCGCCAACTGCCAGCACGCGCAAACCCCCGCGCGTGACCGTGAGCCCCCGTGCGGAACTAAACGTCCCCGCGTGCAAATGCAAACCCCCGCGCGAAATTGCCCCTGTGCGCAAAAACGACAACGACCCGCACAAAAATCCGTGACCGCGCGCAAAAATGTCCAACCGCAATCATGCGCAAACGCGAAAACCAGCACGAAAACGGCCGCGCCAACAGCCAGCACCCCCCTGCGAACCAAGCCCAAAGCATTGCACTTGTCATAGCACCTCAATGCTAGACGTGATATACAAACAATCGTTTATAAAACATAATTTATAAGAAACATTTCAGAGGCAATCTTTCATTCATACCTCTCGAGGTAACCACATCCATCTCATGTATCCATCTCGCCTCTTTTAGTTTCAAAATTTTTTCTAGGTTACCTCCTGTATTGAGAGGATTTAAGGACTCCAATACACACCACCTCAGCTGCGACGCCCCATGGCCTGCCACTCCAAAGTGCCTCGCAACTGAAGTGTCGTATTTCTTTCTTTTTCCTTCAGCATTCTTGCTGATCGCCCTCTTATGCTCCTGTATGCGTGTTCTAACTGGCCTGGTAGTCTCCCCCACATACATGAGCCCACATGGGCACTTGAGCCCATATATGGTGTGGAACAATAATGTCGTCCTTTAATAGCAATTCTGCACCCATTGTGTGGGTGGCAGATAGCTTCACCTGTTATGATGCCGTTACATACGTTGCAGTTTAAACATGGATATGTCCCTGTCTTTCCTGTAAGAATTTCTTTTCTCTTATGGGCGGTGTCAGTGTGCCTGACCCTATCTTGGATAGTCGTTCCTCTCCTGATGGAAAAAATCGGCTCTTCCTTAAATAAAGGCCCCAGATCCTTGTCTGTACTTAATAGGGGCCAAAATCTGCGTATGGAGTTTTTAATACGCATAGTATTTTTTCCCAAATTAGTCACAAAGGGTATCCCTTTGGAACGTCTCATTCTGCCTGTTTTGTGGAGCAACGTGGACCTGTCTATGGTGAGCACCTCCTGTCTAATAGCTTCAATTTTAGAGGTATCATATCCTTTCTGTATAAATTTGGAACACAGTGTTTGGCTGGCTTTTACATAATCATCATCAGTAGTGCAAATACGCCTGACCCTAAGGAATTGCCCCCTTGGTATGGCTTTTACGACATGGTCATGGTGATGGCTGTCGTGGCCCACTAGATTGTTGCGATCCGTCGGCTTACGGTACAACATGGCCTGTTGCAATCTAATTTATTCTTGGAACACGGACAGTATAAGTAAAGCTGTAAAAGCTGCTAAGATTTTAGTAGCAATAGTGTATACACAGTTCAGTGTCAATTAATAAAATGGCGTATTGACAAGCACTTTAGCATCAAGTTCTAACTCTGACTGTCGACTTGGCGGCCGATTGACCATCTGATTCAATAATTATTATCAAATCAGATGAAAACTGATGCCACCAAGAGCATGCCCGATCGACGATGAGACCAATTTCAGGCCAATATTGGTCACGTGTCTCAATCGCTCAATCGAACATGCTGCAAGATGTTGGGCCATCGTTTTATATCAGAGGGGGCAGCGTTGGGCCAGCGAGGCGGCAGATGCGGTATCACAAAGCCGATTCCTGATCAATTTCAGCATTAAATGGATCGGCCATCAGTATGCGGTATATGGGCAGGCAACAGATCTATCTCCATTCAGATTCGATTAGAGAAAGATCTGTCTCTTGGTCAATCTGCCCATACATCGATTGATGCATCGGCACCGATAAGGTTGCCATACACTAATAGATGACCAACAGATTCATCTGTCGATACATTCATTCTCAGATGCCATCTTATCGAAGAAGGATTGAATCCCTCCACACACTAGCACATATTTTTTTATAGATTTCAACAAGAAATCTACTCAATATCTGTGGAGCTGCACACTGCCTGCTGGACCACTCTATGTTCCCTCCCACTAGGACCACGCAGAGTGTAAACAGCAGAGCTTACATACACCTATCTGTAGGCACTTTTCTTCTCTCCACCTGTCTCTTCTCTCCCAGGGCGCCTGTGTCATGTGATAAACACTAGAAGCCAAACACTAGTGGCATGTACCTCTAGTAGCTACTAGAGGCCTCTAGTGTTCGGCCTCTAGCATTTATCATGTGACACAGTTGTCCCGGTAGAAAAGAGATAGTGAAGATCGATCGGCAGTGATGGAAAAAATGCCCGCTCCAGCCAATAGTTGAACGTAAGCTCCGCTACCAACACTGCATGTCAGTCGTCTCATAATCAAACACCTCTACCTCTACTGCTCCCAACCCTCCACTAATCAAGCGATATCTTCCATCCATCACGATCTACCAATTTGATTGACTTTGGCTGGAAATCGATTGATCGAGCATTGTTTGTGGCAACGATGTGTCGCAGATTCAATCGAATCTGTATGATATCGACAGGAAAACATTGATAAGATTATCACCACCTTTAGGGTGAGGAGTCATATTTTGTTTGTACCTCCTAGCTTGTCTCCACTGTGGCAACCCAATGTTGTCGTAGGTATTCCCTCAAGGTAACACATTCTATCCTAGGAAGGAGTTAAACTCTTGAGCATCAGTAAAATATCTGTAATGAGCACAATTAATGCAAAATGTGGCATTACAATCTCCACAAACTAAAGTTATACCCAGTTCAACTAACAGCAGTTCCTACCTTTATATATAGCCAAAAACAGAGATGTTATATAAACACCTAAGTAGTTGTGATAACCAAAGATGCCTGTATTACTTCTTTTTATAATATTAACCTTAACATCGTCTGCAGTGCTTACCACAGAAAGTAAGGTTGTCACTAGCTGTCCCTTAGAGGGGTTCACAATATAATCCCTATCGTAGTCCTATGTCCATTGTAGACTTGGGCCAATTGAGGGGGGAGACAATTAACATATTTGTATGTTTTTGGAATGTGGGAGGAAAGTGGAGTTCCCGGAGGAAACCCACACAATTACAGGGAGAATATATAAACTCGGTGCAGATAGTGGCCTGATTCCAAATTCAAACCCAGGACCCAGTGCTGCAAGGCAAGAACGGTATCTGTACGCATTATTATTTGGGATTTATATTAAGAGTGGTGGATAGCCTTCTTGCTTTGCAGCACTCTGGCCTGGATTTAAATCTGGGATCAGAACATTATCTGCATTGAGTATGTATATTCTCTTTATGCCACCATGCCACCCATACCTACTGGAAACAGTTAAAGTATCCACATCAGGTCATGTGCTGCTGTAGAGTCTGCCTTTCATTGCAAGCTACTTACCCCCCCCCCCCCCCCAAAAAAAAAAAAAGAATGGAGTAGCACCTTGTGAAATGTGTACAGAATGCAACAACATTTTTAAAGGACAACTATCAAAGTTAACTAAAATTGTAAATGCCAGATATATTTCCAGTAATTGCTAGCAAGTAGCAATACAAAGGCTTTTTTTCATCTTTTCATGTTTTATGTGAAGAAATTTACATGTACAGAGAACAGTTTTCACTGTGGGCATTACTATAGAGGACTGTGTCCAGCACATCTAGCATACAGAAACAATCTTCACTGACTCTAAAACTGTGAGTAAAATGTGTTCTGAATGATAGAAAGCACAATGATAGCTTCAAATGTGTGTAAATAATCATCAGCTGCATCTCTGTCTGTGTGCTCCAGTTTACAGGCAGGTTACAGTTCAGCTCTGCCTCCCCCTCCTTCCCCAACACAATATTATTACAAACAGCTGTTAAACAAGGCATTTTTTTACACAGGCTGTGCTGTGAGACTGCTGAAAAGCTTTCTAGTGTTGCTGGCTAAAAGCTCTATAGGTAAGTGCTGTTTACAGAAAAACAGTTTCTTTGATAGGTGTTCTTTAAATACTTGAAAATGAGGACTATTGGGAGGTAGTGTCAAGGACAGGATTATGCAGGCAATAGAGAGAGGTGGTAGGTTAAGGTTAGGCATACGGGAGAGAGATTAAGATTACTCTAGCTGGATGGGTAAGGTAAAGGATGGGCATCCCAGATGAATTGTAAAACTAGATATCATTAGAACTGTTTTTTGCTAATAAGCATACCAATAGCCTATACTAAAAATACGTAAGATGTGCTGGAAAAGACAGCATACCTGATTATAGCCACCTTTTCTGGTGGTTCCAGGACAAATTTCTTTTTTGCATATTTGTTAAAAATACCTAATTGTAGCCTGAGAAAAACTGAAAAAAACGGACAAATATTTAGCAAACATTTAGGCGCTAATTCTCTAAATCTTTGAATGCCCCAAATATATTCCTAAACCTTTGGAGTAGTAGATTAACTCTTGCTATGACAATTTGGTATCAGCCACAGTGAATGCAAATAGGCTGTAATTGATAAAAAAAAAAAACCTTGCTTCGGCAAATGCTCTACTTTACTGTTTAGTATTCAGGGCAGTCATGGTTTTCTTCCTTTTAGAGTACTACGCGGTCTGTATAATCTAAGAAAAAACAAATACCTTTTCCTTGTCGGCCTTGCCAACAAATGCATGGTCATAAAAATGACGTCTTTATTCCATGATGCATGCTGTTTGAAGACAAAACAATTCTCTCTGACCATAACTCTCCAGCACAGTAATTCCCAGCTCAACACCAGTTTTCACTGCAGTCTGTTCATGGCATTCATATTGTACTGTACTCTGTAAAACCTAGATACAGACACTGAGACCAGAGAAAACACCACATAATGCAAACTCTTTGTAGCCAACTGCCACAATGACAACTAAATACAGACTAACGTCAAAGGCAAAGCCCCAGATCTCTTAAGATCATACAGTTCTGAACAGATGTTTCTGTATTCACTGTGAAAAAGAGCCCAGTTTACGGACTATGATTACTGAAGCAGCAAGGTCAGGTCTGTACCTCAATTGATTTTTCTTCCAAGTATTACTTTGATGAGTCCTCTGTGACAGACACTGCAAACTGACTTATCTCATAAGCATTTATTATTGCATTGTATTGCAATTAAAATACTTAAAGCGGATCCGAGATGAAAAACTAACTATATAACAAGTAACTTGTCTATATATGTTACCTAAAGTTTAGATGGTTTACACAGCAAATCTAGCTGCAGCAGTTTTAATAGAATGATTATGTATTCCTGTGATACAATGACAGCGGCCATG
Source organism: Hyperolius riggenbachi (assembly GCF_040937935.1). NCBI lineage: Eukaryota > Metazoa > Chordata > Amphibia > Anura > Hyperoliidae > Hyperolius > Hyperolius riggenbachi. The sequence goes on from NC_090649.1 coordinate 288,972,098, forward strand.
TTGTTTGTAAACATTACGCAGAGGCAGGCTTATCAGTATCTTGAGCCATCAGCCTAATCCCCTTTCCTCCTCCCTCCTCCCCTCTGCCTCTGAAATCAATGGCTAGTAACACCTCCCCCTCCTCCTGCCCAGACTGAGCTCCCATGAGCCCTTGCTACTGCCTTGGCTCTATGAAAATCTGTGGGCGTGGCTTTTTTAGTTTATAGGGAATTTAGAGTATTAAAACAAAAACAAAAAAGTATTCGGCTTGAGGAATGCCCTATAAACAATAGGAAAGGAACACAATTATGCAATGTGTAAAAGTTCACCTCGGATCCACTTTAAACACACGCTTTCTCAGCTGTAACAGGAATTATTAAATTAGCTGAAATTCAATTTGTCAAAAATATGTCAGTTTTCATCCCATTAGCATTCTCATGGTTTGATCTACAATAGTTTTTTTTCCAATAATTTTGGAGACACTATTAAAAATTAAAGTGACAGTGCACATTTAAAAACAATCAGTGTGGGGTCCGCCTCCAAAATATTTTTAACATTTTATAACCCATGGAGGCTGGTATATTGTAAGAAATTTGGAGCCCGGGGGCATGGGTCTCCACCATCTGAGCAATATGGTGCAGAGAAATATGATAAATATATCAGTCTATATATCATGAATGATGTTACCAATATAGGTTCCCACTAAAAGCAGTGGAGATGGTCTCAGTGGCACCATGAGCTTGTCACGCACTGTCCACCAATACTAATTATAAGCCATTTAGGCAGTATTTCATTTAATTTATTGGTCTGTAGTATGGACCAATAGGTAATCCGAGGGAAATTCGAAAAAGACCCTGGAATTCCTATCAGTTTACTTACTTGAAGAAACTAGAAGAAATAAATATACAGAAGAAGATGATGAATCCTGCTCCACTGTCCTCTTCTGCCACATTCTCTATTCCAGGTCCGGCTGCTGCTGAGCCTCTCAGAAATAGACACACACTTATTCCATTGTGCAGCTCCAGTGTTGCCAGGTAGTGCTGTAGCTACTGTCCTTGGGAGACAGGAGGCACACTGGGATTTAGATCCTTCCAGGACCAGTTCCAATGATTGCTGACCTTATCAAAGTTCCACAGAGGCAGTGTGGTGTCAAAAAATGGCACTAACATACTGGCCACTCTCCAGTGGTCTAACGTGTGCCCTGCGACATTGTTGGGGTATTGCTGGCTATGTCATCTCATATCTCGTGTGCACTTCAGAAGTGGGATCTCTAGTGTTAATTCAAGGGTTTTGACAGATCCGCTCCGGATCTGTCAAAACAGTCTTATCAGTCTGCTAAAATACGGCGTGTATACGCGTGTGTATGCGCCTTTAGGGTGAAGGTAAACACCATTTTTTGCTTCTCAGAGATTCTAGCAAGATTTTCAGACCAACAGTGCAGAAAGGACCTTCCATGGAGATTACATTACAGATTCTAGAGATTCACTTTTGTCTCCTATAGGCTGCTATAAAGCACTGCTGGGCTCCCATATGTGTGACCTACAGACAGCACCTCTCACAGCTGCTGTGTAAAAGTAAAAAAAATATACAGCTTGCATTAATTTTCAATACATGAGCTCGAAGAATCCTTTGGGATGTTTGCTATTTATTTTTTTATGGGTCATGGATCAACTATATGGACCCCCTATGACAGCCACCATGTTGCTGACCATTAAACACACTTATTTTTATTTAAATAAAGTATTGTCCTAGTTTTGTATATATTTAAACATTTGAATACTTGTGTGATTGGATAAGGGCCTCTTATGTTACCCTGTACGCATTACACCTGCGGAGTTATGGAAATTTGAATTTCTGGAAAGGCTACAGACGCCTGGTCCTTGGGTGGATGCAGCCCAAGGAAGTGGCTGGGCATGAAAGAGGGGTGTGGCTGGCCATGGAAGAGGAGGATGCAAATTCAAAATGGAGGCTGCAAACTGATTGCAACACATGGGAGAGGGCAGCAGTTACCCAAGAGATCTGTACAGGAAACAGAGGGGTTGCTGTACATGGAAGTACACGTGGAATTGGGAGGGGGGGGGGGGTATATGGAAAGGTTGAGGAAGGTGGGCACTGCTGAACATGGAAGGGGAGTATCAAAAAAGTTGGCCTAGGGGCACTAAAATCATAAAGCCAGCCTTGATTATTTTTCATCCGTAAAGAATGACTCTTAATCAGAAAATATGTTTTAATCTATTGCATGGTAGAACTAGCTAGGTAAGTGTCTTATTTGAATAATGAATTTTAAATCTGCCTCTCACACTATCGCTCACTCTCAGATAAGTATAATGTCTTCTTTTCTTTCTCTGTGGACTTCTTTGTGGCAGAGCCAATAAACTGACCTTCAAGCACTTAGAACAACTTCTTCTCAGACAGGGAAAGTGCTAGGAGATGTAGTTACTTTATAATACAGGAAGGGCATTTTTCAGGTTATTGAATTAATAAACTGATGTGGCTGAGAGTCAGACACATCAGTGGAAATAGAAGGTGAAGCAGATCAGTGTGTTAACAATCTTGTGAGAGACGTCTCCCGGCGGTTCTCAGAACAAAGCCATGAGGCTGGATGTTGGTGTCCACACAGGATGTTCTGCCTTACACAATGGCTACAATGTGGGAAGAGGATGCTTGGAATAAACAGGAAAATCTGTAGAAGTTCAGAGAGTCCTACAGTGATGAAAAAAGACAATATGGCAAAGTAATTACCCAGTAAGCCGCTGGTTGATTATTCAGCTTTTCCATATGGCGTATGGTTTCTTAAGGCAAAATAGTATTCTGGCGGAGAAAAATTGCAACCATAACAAATAGACAAAGAAACAGAAAACACAACACTCTGATTTGGTTTCCTCATTTAAATGAATACAGAAAACAAAAGCACTGCAACCAAGAAGTTGACTTATATGATGCAGATGCAGATTGTAAGTTCTTTTCGGCAGAGTGTTAACTCCTCCTATGTCAGGGCCTTGTGAAACAGAAATTTACCTTGTTAAAAGAGAAGGTATTTGCGACTATTCAGGTTGGAGGGAGCATATGATGTCTCCCAATGTGCATCACTGCTGAATATGCAAATTGTCCCTTTGCTGTCCCTGTTTTAAAAGGGCAAATTTCTGTTTTGCATAGCATTTTAGTAAGGGGGCTTTTCGGTCATTTGTAGCCCCTTACACACTCCTAGGAGTTCTGGTTTACCATGAGCTTGCTGGGTAGTCTGTAACTGAGTGTTTCCAGTCCTACCACATAGAGCCACATTAATCCATGCCATGCACTGACAGGACCAACCAGTCTGAAGCAGTCTGTATGCATGTTGGATTTTTGTGGCTCTGTACAATTAACAAGCTGACACATCATTGCATTCCAGCCATTCTGGAGGCGTGTTTAGCCTTTCATAGACTAAAAAGGGACAATTTTCATATTATACAGCAGTGATGAATTTTGAGAGATGTCCTAAGCTCACTCCAACCTGAATAATCGCCAATACCTTCTGTTTTAAGAAGGCATTTCTGTTTTGTATGGCGTTTTAGTAAGAGGGCTTTTTGGTTCTTTGTAGCCCCTTACACACTCCTAGGAGTTTTGGTTCACCATGAGCTTGCTGGGTAGTCTGTAACTCTGTCATGGCCTTGTCATAATTTGCACCCAGTTTTGTAACCTACCCCTTATTTAGTTTTCAGTGCTGTGTAATATGCTGGCATTTTCTAAATAATAATAATAATAATAACAACTGAATCACCATTTGCCAAATGCACAAAGCACTACCATTTGGAATACCTCACATACTCCAACAAAACCTAGCAATTTTTTAGGAGTTTGGTAATTGCTTGGTAATTGGAGTTGTGTCAAATCCAGTGCAAACATATGGCTAACCATGTACAATTTCTATAACAAAACTATAGTGTAGCATAATTTGCAGATACCCGTCACCCGATTCCTTAGTTATGCTACAGTTATTTTGTTCAGTTCTCCAATCTGCCTATGCCTCACAAGTATTGTTATTTAAGTAAGAGCACTAAGCTTTATATGTAAAGTGAACCTGAAGCGAAAAAAACCTTATGATATGAATTGTATGTGTAGCGCGGATAACAAATAGAGCATTAATAGCAACGAAAACAGTCTCATATTTGTATTTTCTGTAATATAGCATTTTTATAACTTTGCATCATTCTGTCATATTTGCAGTTTAGAAACCACACTCTGTCTTTTAAGCTATAAAACAAAGGAGAAATTATGATGACCTTTTGAACTTTGACCTTTTAACTGCAGTGAAACCTTATCGTAAGTGGTCTCTCACTGTTTCTTGGCTGTTTAAATGCTATATTTTGTGGGAACAGCTGTTGAAGTTATACTCAGTGGGGTAAATCCCATATGTCCTTCTCTCTTTTCTTTCCATAGAACAGAGAGCTTAGCAGTATGACTGTACAGAGATTATACCGGGTCTACTTGAAAAGGGCGCCTGGAAAAAAGGGCGCCTGGTGGAGCCCATATATGACAAATTTGGCTACAAAAAAGGCGCCTGGTGTAGCCCATATACCAACTTCGGCTACAAAGGGTGCCTGGTGTAGCCCATATAACAACTTCAGCTACAAAGGGCACCTGGTGTAGCCCATATATGCCGAATTCGGCTACAAAGGGTGCCTGGTGTAACCCATATATGTCAAATTCGGCTACAAAGGGCACCTGTTGTAGCCCATATATGCCAAATTCGGCTACAAAGGGTGCCTGGTGTAGCCCATATGTGTCAAATTCGGCTACAAAGGGCACCTGTTGTAGCCCATATATGCCATATAGTTGTAGTTTATAAAAAGGATGCTGTTATAGGCAAAATTTGTTGGGGTATAAAAGGACTCTAGATATAGCTGAGAAACGTGATTACTATGACCTAATTTATCCCTACACTCACACAGAACCCTCCCCTAACCCCCCCAGGTGGTGCCTAACCCTAAGACCCCCCAGGTGGTGCCTAACCCTAAGACCCCCAGGTGGTGCCTAACCCTGAGACACCCCAGATGGTGCCTAACCCTAAGACCCCCAGGTGGTGCCTAACCCTAAGACACCCCAGGTGGTGCCTAACCCTAAGACCCCCCAGGTGGTGCCTAACCTTAAGACTCCCCAGGTGGTACCTAACCCTAAGAACCCCCAGGTGGTACCTAACCCTAAGACTCCCCTTGTGGTGCCTAATCAACAGAATCAAAAACCTTGTAGTCTAAAATCTTGTAGCCAAATAAAAAATATGGGCTACAAAGGGGTGCGCTACTGTAGCCGAAAACCTTGTAGCTGAAAAAAATATGGGCTACAAAAGAGTGCACTTCTGTAGCCGAAATCCTTGTAGCCGAAAAAAATATGGGCTACAAAGGGGTGTCCGCTTGTAGCCTATATCAAAACTCGGGTGCCCTTTTCACCACCGTTTAGCCCATATTTCCAGAAATAACATTGATGTCTAGGGAGGCGCCCTTTTCATACAGGCAGCTCAGGCGCCCTTTTCAACTGACCCCGATTATACCATCCTGAATTATTATTTCAGGCAACAGAAATTTAAAGGATACCAGAGCTGAATGAAGTTGGAAAAACGGGGGGAGCAGGCATGTACTGGCAGATGTCCTGATGCCAACTGCTACCCCCCGTTCTCTTCTGTCCCCTCCTGTCCTACCTAAATGGCCATCATGACTATGTCATGCGCATGCACAGAGCACTACTGCCATGGGCATGTGCTGTAGGATGCACGCAGCCAGGCCAGCGCCTGCACACTAATGCCTGACTCAAGTGACCCGCAAAGAGGTTGCCGGAGGAGGGGGGCATTTAGGTAAGAAAGGAGGGGACAGAAGAGAATGGGGGTTCAGTGGGCATCAGGACAGCTGCCAGTACATGCCTGCTCCCCATGTTTTTCCTACTTCCTTCAGCTCTGGTATCCTTTAAAATTGACACGTTGGCTAATACTTTTTTTCTTGCTCATACTCACTCAATGTTTATAGAATTTAATACAGGAGCGTGTAATGTTTTCTAAGAAGATGTCACAAAAGCTGCAAAGCTTTTGTTGTACGTTGCTATTGCATTATTGCCACACAAAACATGAGCACTAAATGTCACAAGCAAATATAGCCTTCCCATTAACATACTGCATTCAGGTAGAAGCACATTTTATGCACAGAATGACATTATTTACATGAAGCCAGGCCTCTTCACGTTCCACTATATTTATAAATAAAAGCAGACATTTGAATACTTTAACCACTTTACCCCCAGCGGTGCGGATATCTCCGTCCCTTTTTCCATCCTTTCACCCTCAGGGACAGAGATATACGCACCTCCCGCGCTCCCGCCGCTGCCCGCGCTCCGGCTCGCTCGTGCGTGTGCTCCCGCTCTCGTGCACGCCGCCGCCTGCTCGCCCGGAGATCAATGAAGGGGAAAAACCGTTCCCGTTCGTTTAACTCAGCCCCCCGAAATGATCAGCTGCTTCTACGAGAAGCAGCAATCATTGTGAGAAAAAAAACAGTTTCCCATCCTCCTAACACTTCCTGCATAAACAAAGAGTTACTGTGGCCATCTTGTGGCCGAATAGTAAAACTACACCTAGTGTTGGGCGAACAGTGTTCGCCACTGTTCGGGTTCTGCAGAACATCTGACGGTGTTCGGCCAAACTGTTCGGCCATATGGCCGAACTAAGAGCGCATGGCCGAACGTTACCCGAACGTTCGGCTAGCGCTGTGATTGGCCGAACGGGTCACGTGTAGTGTTGGGCGAACATCTAGATGTTCGGGTTCGGGCCGAACATGGCCGAACTCCGAACATAATGGAAGTCAATGGGGACCCGAACTTTCGTGCTTTGTAAAGCCTCCTTATATGCTACATACCCCAAATTTACAGGGTATGTGCACCTTGGGAGTGGGTACAAGAGGAAAAATTTTTTAGCAAAAAGAGCTTATAGTTTTTGAGAAAATCGATTTTAAAGTTTCAAAGGGAAAACTGTCTTTTAAATGCGGGAAATGTCTGTTTTCTTTGCACAGGTAACATGCTTTTTGTCGGCATGCAGTCATAAATGTAATACATATAAGAGGTTCGAGGAAAAGGGACCGGTAACGCTAACCCAGCAGCAGCACACGTGATGGAACAGGAGGAGGGTGGCGCAGGAGGAGAAGGCCACGCTTTGAGACACAACAACCCAGGCCTTGCATGAGGACAAGAAGCGTGCGGATAGCAATTTGCATTTTGTCGCCATGCAGTCATAAATGTAATACAGATGAGAGGTTCAATAAACAGGGACCAGAAACGCTAACCCATCACAGATGTTCATTGTTCATGTTACTTGGTTGGGGTCCGGGAGCGTTGCGTAGTCGTTTCCAATCCAGGATTGATTCATTTTAATTTGAGTCAGACGGTCTGCATTTTCTGTGGAGAGGCGGATACGCCGCCGATCTGTGACGATGCCTCCGGCAGCACTGAAACAGCGTTCCGACATAACGCTGGCTGCCGGGCAAGCCAGCACCTCTATTGCGTACATTGCCAGTTTGTGCCAGGTGTCTAGCTTCGATACCCAATAGTTGAAGGGTGCAGATGGATTGTTCAACACAGCTACGCCATCTGACATGTAGTCCTTGACCATCTTCTCCAGGCGATCGGTGTTGGAGGTGGATCTGCACGCTTGCTGTTCTGTGTGCTGCTGCATGGGTGTCAGAAAATTTTCCCACTCCAAGGACACTGCCGATACCATTCCCTTTTGGGCACTAGCTGCGGCTTGTGTTGTTTGCTGCCCTCCTGGTCGTCCTGGGTTTGCGGAAGTCAGTCTGTCGGCGTACAACTGGCTAGAGGAGGGGGGTCGATGTCAATCTCCTCTCTAAAGTCTCCACAAGGGCCTGCTGGTATTCTTCCATTTTGACCTGTCTGGCTCTTTCTTCAAGCAGTTTTGGAACATTGTGTTTGTACCGTGGATCCAGAAGGGTATAAACCCAGTAATTGGTGTTGTCCAGAATGCGCACAATGCGTGGGTCACGTTCAATGCAGTCCTAGGCCGAAGAGGTCATAGCCTAGGGTCACAAAACCTGTTTATTTGGGCAATTTCAATGGTGGCGAGTCTGACGTACATAAATCGCAGCAATGGCCGTTAGCAACGTCTGAATCTCACGAAATGTCTCATGCAGGTAGAAGACATATTGTTAGACTTGGGCTCCAAAAATGGGTTCCCTACATCTCTGCAAACCAGAGTTACAGGGCTCCAAATTTGGTAAAATCCCCCATAGGCTTTCATTGGGCCTCTTATTTACAGTTCCAAAATCTCACATCTTTTCAAAGGGCAATTACTCAGCAGTGGCAAATTTTCTAGCATTGTAGGGACCCTTAGGGGGAACATTACTGGTGAGTTTCGGGCCCCTAGGCCAAAGAGGTCATAGCCTAGGGTCACAAAAACCTGTTTATTTGGGCTATTTCAATGGTAGTGATGGTGACGTACATAAATCGCAGCAATGGCCGTTAGCAAAGTCTGAATCTCACGAAATGTCTCATGCAGGTAGAAGACATATTGTTAGACTTGGATTCCAAAGATGGGGTCCCTACATCTCTGCAAACCAGAGTTACAGGGGTCCAAAATTGGTAAAATCCCCCATAGGATTTCATTGCCTCCCTATTTCACTTTCCAAAATCTCACATCTTTTCAAAGGGCAATGGCTCAGCAGTACCAAATTTTCTAGCATTGTAGGGACCCTTAGGGGGAACATGACTGGTGAGTTTCGGGCCCCTAGGCCGAAGAGGTCATAGCCTAGGGTCACAAAAACCTGTTTATTTGGGCTATTTCAATGGTATTGATGGTGACGTACATAAATCGCAGCAATGGCCGTTAGCAAAGTCTGAATCTCACGAAATGTCTCATGCAGGTAGAAGACATATTGTTAGACTTGGATTCCAAAGATGGGGTCCCTACATCTCTGCAAACCAGAGTTACAGGGGTCCAAAATTGGTAAAATCCCCCATAGGATTGCATTGCCTCCCTATTTCACTTTCCAAAATCTCACATCTTTTCAAAGGGCAATGGCTCAGCAGTACCAAATTTTCTAGCATTGTAGGGACCCTTAGGGGGAACATGACTGGTGAGTTTCGGGCCCCTAGGCCAAAGAGGTCATAGCCTAGGGTCACAAAAACCTGTTTATTTGGGCTATTTCAATGGTAGTGATGGTGACGTACATAAATCGCAGCAATGGCCGTTAGCAAAGTCTGAATCTCACGAAATGTCTCATGCAGGTAGAAGACATATTGTTAGACTTGGATTCCAAAGATGGGGTCCCTACATCTCTGCAAACCAGAGTTACAGGGGTCCAGAATTGGTAAAATCCCCCATAGGATTGCATTGCCTCCCTATTTCACTTTCCAAAATCTCACATCTTTTCAAAGGGCAATGGCTCAGCAGTACCAAATTTTATAGCATTGTAGGGACCCTTAGGGGGAACATGACTGGTGAGTTTCGGGCCCCTAGGCCGAAGAGGTCATAGCCTAGGGTCACAAAAACCTGTTTATTTGGGCTATTTCAATGGTAGTGATGGTGACGTACATAAATCGCAGCAATGGCCGTTAGCAAAGTCTGAATCTCACGAAATGTCTCATGCAGGTAGAAGACATATTGTTAGACTTGGATTCCAAAGATGGGGTCCCTACATCTCTGCAAACCAGAGTTACAGGGGTCCAAAATTGGTAAAATCCCCCAAGAAGATGGTCAAGGACTACATGTCAGATGGCGTAGCTGTGTTGAACAATCCATCTGCACCCTTCAACTATTGGGTATCGAAGCTAGACACCTGGCACAAACTGGCAATGTACGCAATAGAGGTGCTGGCTTGCCCGGCAGCCAGCGTTATGTCGGAACGCTGTTTCAGTGCTGCCGGAGGCATCGTCACAGATCGGCGGCGTATCCGCCTCTCCACAGAAAATGCAGACCGTCTGACTCAAATTAAAATGAATCAATCCTGGATTGGAAACGACTACGCAACACTCCCGGACCCCAACCAAGTAACATGAACAATGAACATCTGTGATGGGTTAGCGTTTCCGGTCCCTGTTTATTGAACCTCTCAGCTGTATTACATTTATGACTGCATGGCGACAAAATGCAAATTGCTATCCGCACGCTTCTTGTCCTCATGCAAGGCCTGGGTTGTTGTGTCTCAAAGCGTGGCCTTCTCCTCCTGCGCCACCCTCCTCCTGTTCCATCACGTGTGCTGCTGCTGGGTTAGCGTTACCGGTCCCTTTTCCTGGAACCTCTTATATGTATTACATTTATGACTGCATACCGACAAAAAGCATGTTACCTGTGCAAAGAAAACAGACATGTCCCGCATTTAAAAGACAGTTTTCCCTTTGAAACTTTAAAATCGATTTTCTCAAAAACTATAAGCTCTTTTTGCTAATTTTTTTTTCCTCTTGTACCCACTCCCAAGGTGCCCATACCCTGTAAATTTGGGGTATGTAGCATGTAAGGAGGCTTTACAAAGCACAAAAGTTCGGGTCCCCATTGACTTCCATTATGTTCGGAGTTCGGGTCGAACACCCGAACATCGCGGCCATGTTCGGCCTGTTCGGCCCGAACCCAAACATCTAGATGTTCGCCCAACACTAACTACACCCGAAAGCATTTGTCATATACAAATACATTACTTTTACACTAAAAATTAACTCATTACCTCCCACACTCCCCAATTAATTTTTTTTTGTAATTAAAAAAAAAATGAAAATGGAAAAAAATACATAAATAGTTACCTTAGGGACTGAACGTTTTAAATATTTATGTCAAGAGGGTATAACACTGTTACTTTATAAACTATGGGCTTGTAATTAGGAATGGACGCAAAACTGAAAAAAATGCACCTTTATTTCCAAATAAAATATTGGCGCCAAACATTGTGATAGGGACATAATTTAAACAGTTTTATAACCGGGACAAATGGGCAAATACATTTCATGGGTTTTAATTACAGTAGCATGCATTATTTAAAAACTATAATGGCCGAAAACTGAAAAATAATGATTTTTTCCCCACATTTTTTCCTATTTTCTCATTAAAACACATTTAGAATAAAATAATTCTTGGCATAATGTCCCACCTAAAGAAAGCCTAATTGGTGGCGAAAAAAACAAGATATAGTTCATTTCATTGCGATAAGTAATGATTAAGTTATAGACGAATGAATGGAAGGAGCGCTGAAAGGTGAAAATTGCTCTGGTGCTTAAGGGGTATAACCCCTCAGTGGTGAAGTGGTTAATGCAACTGGATGAAAAACATTAAAAAAACTATAAAGGTAATAAAGATACAGAAATAACTAAACCATAGCTATGTCAGTGGAATGGGGACAAAGAGGTAGCTGTTCATCAAAGCTAAGAACTGAACAAAGTGAACATGTGTGCACAAACACTAGAGTAAACACATGCCAACCACTAAACAGAAGAGCACTTGTTTGGCTTGATGCAGTAGATGAAGAAGTCTTGGCAAGGGAGGCAATGCCATTGCATAACACATGCAACTGGTCTTTTCATAAGATCACAAACTGTGGATGAACTGCAATGGCCCCCACTGCCCAGTCATTTTTCATGCATTTTCCAGATTTCTGATGTCTCAATCTCAAAATTATCTACACTTTTGAATTTTAACAATATTACTTTGTGCAATGAAATCAATTCTACAAACAGTTTACCTAAAATACACAGGAACAAAATGACTGCCACTTTCAATTTGCCATAGTTAGTTATTACCTCATATTAGATATTTGTGAACTTTTAAGAAGGTTTTTTTTTTAATTGTTTGGTTTTTATGTGTTTAAGTAGCCGAGCCATTATTTATCTTTCAGGAATATGGCATGTTTGAAAAATTTTTTTCAGTTTTCTGGACATTTTGTTGTTTCATATTGTAACTCAAATGTATAGGTGCTGTTTATGCAGGAGATGGAGCATAGGCCTTTGTAGTGAGACACATCTCTAGCTTTCTACAGTGATTTGTACAAGAAGAACAAGGCATGGGATAAGTTGACATCAAAGCTGGTGCACAACTGGGATTTTTAAAAAAAAAACTCCACTCTTAACTTGTCAATAGCATACTTTTTAAGTCACCAGGTAAGCAAGAAAATAATGAAAATAATGTTGATACTACTTTTTTAATTGAAAAGTGCTATTAAGTTAAAAAAAAGTTAAAGAACAACTATCAAAGACACAATGTTTCTGTAAAACCCACATCGAGCTTTTATCCAGCAACATTAAAATGCATTTCAGAGGTGTCTTAGCACAGCCTGAGTGAAAAAGTAGCTTTGTTTACCCATCTGACTGTAACAATTGTGTCGACATCGGGAGGGGTTAGGCAGAGCTGTAATATGTAGCTAGGTTACACTTCTCCCTGGCTGTAAACTGTTAACTTTAAACTGTATGGCAGAGAGAGACACACACAGACAGGCACACATACAGAGCTGCAGGTTATGATTATTTACACACATTTGAAGCTATATTTCTCCTTTCTATCATCTGAACTCATTTTACTCACAATTTTACTGCTAGTGAGCACTGTCTCTGTATGCTGTATGTCCTAGGCCAGTGATCTGCACACTTGGCTTTGCAGCTGTTAAGGAACTACAAGTCCCACAATGCATTGCATGAGCCTGACAGCCACAGTCATGATTCATAAAGACATTTGTCAGTGGCTGTCAGACTCATGCAATGCATTGTGGGACTTGTAGTTCCTTACCTGCAAAGCCAAGTTTGCAAATCACTGTCCTAGGCACAGTCCTCCATAGTAATGCCCACAGTGACTCTTCTCTGTCATTTTTATCTTTACACAAATGAAACGATAAAAAAAGCCTTTGTATTGCTATTTGCTAGTAATTACTGGAATATATATGTGGAATTTAGAATTTTAGCTAACTTTGATAGTTGTCCTTTAAATGAATAAGGGCTTCATTCTTTAGGCGATATAGTAAATGAACATCTGAATTGTTAACTGTCCCCCAAAATTACTCCAGCATCAATGCCATTTAGCTGCTTCTGGGTTATCAGTTTCACATAGTTACATAGTTAGTTTGATTGAAAAAAGACGTTTGTCCATCAAGTCCAACCAGGAAAAAGTAAATGAATAAATAAAGTAATAATAAATAAAAACATTAATTAATAAAATACCATCCTGAACTTGCACATATTCCAGTTGATCCAGGGGAAAACAAAAAACCCTACAAGGCCTGGGCCAATTAGTCTTAAAGGGGTTCTGTGGAGTTATTCCATAAACATAAACAGACACTTACCTGGGGCTTCTATCAGCCCCCTGTAGCTGTAATGTCCCGCGCCGTCCTCTGGTCTGATTACACGTGTAATGCTCCTGCTCACGTCTCCGGGAGCTTACTGCGCAGGCGCAGTACAAGAAAACTTTGTACTGCGCCTGCACAGTAAGCTCCTGGAGACGCGAGCGGCAGCACGCATTATTCGTCTGGCTAGACAAATAATTGCCCGGTGCAGGCGGCGTGGAATTAATGATCAGAGGAGGATGGCGTGGGACATAACAGCTAGAGAGGACTGATAGAAGACCCAGGTAATTGTCTGTTTATGTTTATTGAATGACTCCACACAACCCCTTTAACCTCTTGAGGACCGTGATGTTAAACCCCCCTAAAGACCAGGCCATTTTTTACTTAATGGCCCACTGCAGCTTTGATTCCCCACCCCCTTTTCTTCCTACCCACAGTGGGAGTCTGTGGCTTGAGCGCTGTCCATTTTTTGGAGGTCTCTGCCTTGGTTTCCATCTCTTACAACATTGTTGGACGTTTTGGGGTGACTTTGCTGGTTTTTCATTTTTTTACGTTGTAGATCCACAGGAGCTCAGGGCTCACACGCTTGTCCTGAACTCTGTAGTGGTCACACCCCCACTTTCTGTATTTTCCGACAAAAATAAGATGGAAATCAGATAAAATGTAGTCAAGTGAGAATAAACAGAGAATTATCAAATCAAATAAAAAATAGCTTTATAAAAGCAAAAGCGCTCCTGCTGCGTTCACAGTCCTAAATTCTGTTAAGTATAATGTCCCATAAATCCACGTCCGTGCCAGACTTGACTTCCAGAAGCATATGGAATGACCACCACCACCTCACCCTCAGAAGTGGGCACTCACCCTTAGAAGATGACCCCCGGCTAGATGGGTCACAAACGCCTCTGGGATATTTTCAGGCAATCCCCTGCCTATACTGGCTCCTTTAGGACGGTATTGTATACGACAGTGTATCCACAGCATTCACCTCAAATAAAGCACATATTCCTTTCCATAGTGTAAAACCATATAGGATAATTTATTTATATTAAAAATGCACACTCACATTCCAGTAGGTTGTTTTTTGAGCATAGAGTTTTATAGGGCTCTACCCCTTCACGTTGGCACAGGCGTGACGTCAGAAGCGGAAGTAAGCCGGCGTGGCGTGCGCGTAGACCGAGGAAGGGTCCTCTATGCAGACAACCGATAAAGTATCATTCCAACTGAATTCATTTTGTCATTGGTTTATGTAGAAGGTACGGTAGGTTAGATGAGAAAAGGTGTAGTTGGAATTAGAGAGTTGGCTATCAGTTGTGGAGGGGTTCAGTTAAAGTGGTTGGTGGCTTTTTGGTAGTTTGGGTATAGTTCAGGAGTGTCAAACTCAATCACGCAAGGGGCCAAAATCTAAGGGCCCGTTCACACTGCACGCGTTTCCAGCCGCGTTTTGGAAACGCGTGCAGGTGGCCAAAACGCACGACATCAGATATTGCATAGAGTGCAATGTCTGATGTTCACACTGCATGCGTTCCGGACCTGTGCGGTCCGGGAACGCATGCTGCACGCAGATTTTGCAAAAACGCGTGGCTGTCCCATTCACTTTTCAGTGATGGGATCAGCCACGCAACGCACACAAACGCGGATGGCCATGCGTTCGTACGCGTTGCGGTCCGCACGCGTTCCGCACGCATGGCCATCCGCATTTCTGATCTGAACGGGCCCTAAAGGCTAGTCTAAGTTGCGGGCTAAATTGTTTATTAAAATGTAACATTTATTGTCTCAAACTAAGTGGCATAACAATAGTGACAGTAGGGAGGCCCTCTGCTCCCCTTTCTGCTGAGTAGGGCAGTGGAGAAGTTTCATATTTACCTTCCCCAGTGCTGCTTTGGGACTCCCATAATCTTCCTGACAGACTCACACTCTATGCTGCATACCTCTGGCTCTGAATTCATGTCACGTGATCAGGAGCTGAGGGTTTGGAAGCAAAGAGCTTGCAGTTGCTGGGAAGAACAGCAGAGGCCTATGCATCAATGGAGCATCTAAATAATACACTGATCCATTGCGCTTCTCTGCAATGTGGGGAGATGGTGCTGGGAGAAAAGTGCCACATGAGGTGGTTTGGATCCCAGGAGGGGGCCCCATGTTAATTTTGCTGAAGGTTCCTGTGGGTTGTTGCTGCAACAGAGCTCAAAATGATAATGTTTTAATCAAAAATACTGTCACTAGTGTGCTCCTCTGGCTGGGACAGTAGTGTGCTGTTGTTCTCTTACTGCTTACAATAATACGTGTTTGAAACTTTAGAGGGCAACATAAAATGACAAGGAGGGACACATTTGGACCTACGGGCCTTGAGTTTGACACCTGTGGTTTAGTGGATTGTGTGGGGAGTTATGGACACTGCTGTAACGAGGGTGTTAACCAATTAGCCACAATCCTGCCCTGACATTTGCATATACAGCGATAAAATCCGGAAATTAATATTCTCACAATGGAGAAGTTTCACATTTCATTTACCACTTACATTTATCTGCTTTTACTTCTAACAGCTGAGTATAACCTTTCCTGCTGGCATTCAATAGCGCATGGTACTGCCAACAACACAAAGTGAGAAGAAAAGATAGTGTATCTGAGTGTCTGTTTTACAGCATCGGAAAGCAATTCTTCTATGACTACAGAGAGGTCATTGGGACTGTGCATGTGACTCTCAAGTGCCCCCATTTCCTCTCAATTGTTTCTAAGTTGATAGGAGGATCCCCTTAAGTATTTAACTTTTCCTGTGAAATCCTAATTGTTATTTTAATAGCTGTCTTTAACAAAGAAGACTGAATATTTATAAGCAGTTATGTACATTGTTTAGTACTTTGTTTCTGTAATAACATGAATGGCAAAATGTTCTAAGAACATTTTTAAGAAATTCAGTGCAAAAAGTATTGTTAAACAGCAGTAATGAACCAGCGCACCAATATTATCTTTTCCTTCTTGTATACTAGTCAGAACTTGCTTCTGTGGGTATTGCAAAACAGCAACTTCTTCCTGACTGTATAGTGACTAATGGGTAGTGATGGCAGCAAACAGTTTTTGCCATCATTACTAATAGGGTACCGATGATTAATTTCCTCTACATAAATTTTCCTTAAAAGAGAAATTATAAAGACCTCCATGGTTGAAAGTATAATGTAAGTAAGCTGGCTCCCTTGATCATGTGTCACTTCTGTGTAGGCTAAAACAGGAAGTAGAAGTGACACGTGACTGATTACATCACCACAACCAGCAAGTCAGAGACTGAAAAGTTGACCACATTACTAATTTGTCCTTGTCATATCTGCTACATTTTCTCTTTTTCCCTTTAAAAGTACTGTACCTGCGCAGAACGCTCCCAGCTACAGGAGTGTGACAACGTGCTGTGCGGCCGCGCACATGCGCAGAGCCAGGTCAGCAGCTGCTACAGAGGAGACCCCGGGACATGCGCAGAGACATGCATGCAGTACGCTCCCAGCTACAGGAGTGTGACAACGTGCTGTGCGGCCGCGCACATGCGCAGAGCCAGGTCAGCAGCTGCTACAGAGGAGACCCCGGGACATGCGCAGAGACATGCATGCAGTACGCTCCCAGCTACAGGAGTGTGTCAACGTGCTGTGCGGCCACGCACATGCGCAGAGCCAGATCGGCAGCTGCTACAGAGGAGACCCCGTGACATGCGCAGAGACATGCATGCAGTACGCTCCCAGCTACAGGAGTGTGTCAACGTGCTGTGCGGCCGCGCACATGCGCAGAGCCAGGTCAGCAGCTGCTACAGAGGAGACCCCGGGACATGCGCAGAGACATGCATGCAGTACGCTCCCAGCTACAGGAGTGTGTCAACGTGCTGTGCGGCCACGCACATGCGCAGAGCCAGATCGGCAGCTGCTACAGAGGAGACCCCGTGACATGCGCAGAGACATGCATGCAGTACGCTCCCAGCTACAGGAGTGTGTCAACGTGCTGTGCGGCCGCGCACATGCGCAGAGCCAGGTCAGCAGCTGCTACAGAGGAGACCCCGGGACATGCGCAGAGACATGCATGCAGTACGCTCCCAGCTACAGGAGTGTGTCAACATGCTGTGCGGCCGCGCACATGCGCAGAGCCAGATCGGCAGCTGCTACAGAGGAGACCCCGTGACATGCGCAGAGACATGCATGCAGAACGCTCCCAGCTACAGGAGAGTGACAACGTGCTGTGCGGCCGCGCACATGCGCAGAGCCAGGTCGGCAGCTGCTACAGAGGAGACCCCGTGACACGCGCAGAGACATGCATGCAGAACGCTCCCAGCTACAGGAGAGTGACAACGTGCTGTGCGGCCGCGCACATGCGCAGAGCCAGGTCGGCAGCTGCTACAGAGGAGACCCCGGGACATGCGCAGAGACATGCATGCAGTACGCTCCCAGCTACAGGAGTGTGTCAACGTGCTGTGCGGCCACGCACATGCGCAGAGCCAGATCGGCAGCTGCTACAGAGGAGACCCCGTGACATGCGCAGAGACATGCATGCAGTACGCTCCCAGCTACAGGAGTGTGTCAACGTGCTGTGCGGCCGCGCACATGCGCAGAGCCAGATCGGCAGCTGCTACAGAGGAGACCCCGTGACATGCGCAGAGACATGCATGCAGTACGCTCCCAGCTACAGGAGTGTGTCAACGTGCTGTGCGGCCGCGCACATGCGCAGAGCCAGGTCAGCAGCTGCTACAGAGGAGACCCCGGGACATGCGCAGAGACATGCATGCAGTACGCTCCCAGCTACAGGAGTGTGTCAACGTGCTGTGCGGCCGCGCACATGCGCAGAGCCAGGTCAGCAGCTGCTACAGAGGAGACCCCGGGACATGCGCAGAGACATGCATGCAGTACGCTCCCAGCTACAGGAGTGTGTCAACGTGCTGTGCGGCCGCGCACATGCGCAGAGCCAGGTCAGCAGCTGCTACAGAGGAGACCCCGGGACATGCGCAGAGACATGCATGCAGTACGCTCCCAGCTACAGGAGTGTGTCAACATGCTGTGCGGCCACGCACATGCGCAGAGCCAGATCGGCAGCTGCTACAGAGGAGACCCCGTGACATGCGCAGAGACATGCATGCAGTACGCTCCCAGCTACAGGAGTGTGTCAACGTGCTGTGCGGCCGCGCACATGCGCAGAGCCAGGTCAGCAGCTGCTACAGAGGAGACCCCGGGACATGCGCAGAGACATGCATGCAGTACGCTCCCAGCTACAGGAGTGTGTCAACGTGCTGTGCGGCCGCGCACATGCGCAGAGCCAGATCGGCAGCTGCTACAGAGGAGACCCCGTGACATGCGCAGAGACATGCATGCAGAACGCTCCCAGCTACAGGAGAGTGACAACGTGCTGTGCGGCCGCGCACATGCGCAGAGCCAGGTCAGCAGCTGCTACAGAGGAGACCCGTGACATGCGCAGAGACATGCATGCAGAACGCTCCCAGCTACAGGAGAGTGACAACGTGCTGTGCGGCCGCGCACATGCGCAGAGCCAGATCGGCAGCTGCTACAGAGGAGACCCCAGAAGACTGTCTGAGAGCAGAGCTGCAGCGAGGGACTCACAGGCTTCCAGGGGTTGGAGGAAGCCCCAGGTGAGTAGAACTTTCTGGTCTAGAAAAGGTTCTCAATGTGCCTTTTATGTTTTCTAAGAAATCACTCAGCAAATTTTGTACATTTTAAGGAATTCTGGCTGCTGGGCAATTATTTGTTCCATTTTGACTATCACATTATAAAATATTTGTTCTGTTTTCATGTCGGGACTCCTGTACCCAAATATCTCTTTCTGAGGAACTTAAGTAAAATGATATAAAATACGCAGGACAGAATAAAATAATGTTAAAAGATATGCTAATATATCATACAAACTTTAGAAAAATTGCTTAGATATAAATATTTGAAGTTTTTTCACATCTTTATCTTAGAAGCTGTCAGTGGATTCACTCTTCCTGTCCTTAAAATAAACAGCGAAGTAATTTCAAATGTACTTCCATGTTATATAAATAGCCTGAGGATGTGACTAGCTCAGGTCATTGCTGGTAATTTACCGTTCTTTTTTGCATTCGCTGCACTCTCCGTTGTCCTAAGACACACATCCTGAATGGGAACAAAAGCAGTGAACAAACATACCCTCGGATTCCCATGCCATTCACTTACTGTTTTTATAACTACCACCCCAGTAGCTGGCATCCTCCAATGAATGTAATAAAAATTCTCACAGACAACACGTACCTGCACATTCGATGATAAAACTTCAACAAAGTGAGACAGTGCACTGATTGGATGTGGAGTTTTACCAGAACTAGTTTTATCGGTTGTATGGGCTTCTAGGGAAAAACACTGCAGGTTGCCTTAGAAAAAGAACATCAACTAATTAATCATAATGCACTGTTTAAACACTCTTTGCACTGTTATTTTTTATTATTATTGTTTAGTACGTCATTGGTATATGAATATTATGTAATACTTTCTGTTTTTGGTCTGGTAACGTTTCTTTATTTATTTCACTTACAAGCATGTTAGTGCCTTATTAGCTTGGCACAATTCTAGTCTTTTTTACCACCTCCCTGGTATATGCACATCAATAAGATCCAACTTCCTTGCAGTGCAATATACTTTTATTCACAAAGTATTGTTTATTGCAGGCTCTCCCTAGTTTAAGGATACCTGTGACCTGAAGAGCAGATATATGGACAGGGGCGTAAATATAAGCAGGGCCGGCCCGCTCATGAGGCGGGGTGAAACTTTTGCCTCAGGCGGCAAAATTCCAGGGGCGGCACCCGCCCGTCCGTGGAGCCGGCCGCCGAGCTGGAGGGGTAGCTGGCAGGACGGGGGTATTGGGCCTAGCGGCGGGGAGGGGGGTCGGACCCCCCCCTCCCTCGCCTGGGTCCCCCGTGCTCCGCTCCCCTCCAGCCTTAAATACAAGCAGCCGCTATGTGTAAGAGGCATGGGCGGGTAGGACTCACCTCTTCCTCGTTCCAAGCGTGTGCTCCACTGACGTCACTTCCTGCAACGCTGCAGGAAGTGATGTCAGTGGAGCGCACGCTTGGAACGAGGAAGAGGTGAGTCCTACCCGCCCGTGCCTCTTACACATAGCGGCTGCTTGTATTTAAGGCTGGAGGGGAGCGGAGCACGGGGGACCCAGGCGAGGGAGGGGGGGGTACGACCCCCTCCCCGCCGCTAGGCCCAATACCCCCGTCCTGCCAGCTACCCCTCCAGCTCGGCGGCCCCCCAGAGCGCGCCCCCCACTGGGGGGGCGGCGGAAATGGTTTTTTTGCCTCAGGCGGCAAATAGTCTAGGGCCGACCCTGAATATAAGGGAGCAGCCCCTGTGATAGCAGGGGGGCCCAGAGCAGCAAGGGGGGCACAAATACTATGCTTCAGTCCCTCCAATACAGGGGTTTATTCTCCAGATCAGATGTTTTTGTGGCTACATTTGTTATGGGTGTGAAAATCATGATGCCCACAATTATTTTATAACCCTTCGAAGATGGGCCCCCAGGCTGTGAGGGTCACCAAGGGGAGGCAAGGGGAGGAGTATGGACATTGGGGGGCTAATGAAGACTCACAAAGGTGGTGAACAGGGAGTCTTTATTAAAAAATGGTTATACTGTAGACAACGCGTTTCACGGGACCAAGCCCGCTTCCTCAGGGCAATAAAAAACAGATAACCTTGCAATGAGCCGTGTGATGCACGGGCGCCTTCTGTGTTTACCTCACGAATGTCAGTCTCGGCTGCTTCCCCGCCTCCTGAATCGCTCCGGTCCCCGCCCGCGTCCCTTCCCTCCAATCAGCGGGGAGGGAAGGGACGTGGGCGGGTACCGGAGTGATTCAGGAGGCGGGGGAGAGCGGTGACTGGCATTAGTGAGATAAAGACAGCCGGCTGCGACACGCTGCGTGTCGCCAGCGCGGCTGGGTTTTATGGGGTCTGACAGCGCGCAGGGGGGGGGGCTTTGGAGGAAACTAACTAGCAACAGATGCTGGGCTCTATAGACAGACCCAGTCTCTGTATAAGAATTGCGATGTAAGAACCCCACCTTGGGTTCTCTTTAAAGAGCAGGACCTGTACTGTTTGGCAATGCTACTAAATCCTTAGTATAAGCACAAACTGTCGGAGATGTTACCAACTTACCAGAAGTCAGAAGGATGCAGCTTTTGCAAAACAGTCTGTGAACAGGGCCGGTTTAAGTCACACAGGGGCCCTGGGGCAAAAGTAACTTGGGCCCGCCCCCCTACACCCCCCCAGTGAAGTCAGCCCCTGAACCGACTGCTGCCCCTCGTGGTCTCGCATAGACTTCTCCCATGGCCCCCGCACATTGTGTAGCTCAGCTGCCTTGTAATAACTCACCTGTATCATCTGCTCCATCCTGTGCTTTGCCTTCAGCCCTGCTGCCTGTGTCTCCTCCATCCGGCACATGTTATGTGTAAATAACATGCACAGGGTCATAGAGGCAGGCAGCATGGCTGAAGAGGGAGCACGAGATGCAACTGCTGCAGGGACAGGTGAGTTATCACAAGGCAGCTGGGTAGGGGTGTAATTACATCAGGCCCCTCTGCAGAGATTTGTTGGTGGACACCCCCCTTGGACCAGAACAGAGACATACCAGCAGAATCAATCAGTAAAGAAATTAAGAGTGTCGCCCACGAAAGTCCCACAAAGCTACGTATGCCACGTTCCAACAAGCTATTCAGTCAACTATTCAGTCATTTAAAAAAAATCACCAGATTGCACTTTTATTTAGCTTTCCTGTATGACAAGAAGACACAGACACCCAGCACTAGAGGAAGAGGGAAACAAAGGTGAATGAGGGATGGCTGGTGCCAACCAAGAGGGCTTCTGAACATTTTTCAAATCGACAGTGATTTGAAAAAAAAGTGCTTGGCTAATGTTACCTTATGACGGTGTTCTCACAGCAGCGTTGTGATTTTTTCAAAATCACAAACACACAGCATGTAGCATTTTTTGGAGCGATTCATTAAAAAATCACTCTGAAAATCGTTTCACAAAATCGTACTCACAAATTACTAGCGATTGCTATTGTGATTTTGGCGTGCACTAGCCTAGAGAGAGCAGGAGTGGAGAGAAATTGAGAATAGCCTGAGATGAAGCAGAGTGCTCATCTGTATTGCAGTCTCGCATCACACAGGCTACTTGCCTGTAATAGGACTCCTGTCTCTGGTGGTCTCTCACACAAGTCAGAAAGCAGCCCACCTGGAGTCTAGGGACTGTCAAAAACTTTTTAATGCATCATGCTGTTTATATTTATCAGCTTGCTTGCCCTCTAATTGCACTTTTATCAGCTAGCCTAGTGTTTCACATTGCTTTACAACAACAAACCTGAATACACCAGACACCAGACCGGCCCTAAATCACTGAATGAAAGGCGGCCTGGGTGGAGATTGCCCCCCTTCCCCCCTGGCCAGTGTGGACCTGCCTGCCACTGTAGCTGAGCTGAACATGCAGGCATATGGGAGCAGTCAGAAAGACCACCTAGGGGGCCCAGCAGAGGTCAGAGGCCCCGGGGCAATTGCCCCCTTTGCCTCTATATTATTATTATTATTATTTAGGATTTATATAGCGCCGACATCTTCCGCAGCGCTGTACAGCATATATATAGTCTTGTCACTAACTGTCCCTCAGAGGAGCTCACAATCTAGTCCCTACCATAGTCATATGCTATATTGTGTAGTGTATGTATCGTAGTCTAGGGCCAATTTTTACGTGGAAGCCAATTAACTTATCTGTATGTTTTTTGGGGGGATGTGGGAGAAAACTGGAGTGCCCGGAGGAAACCCATGCAGACACGGGGAGAACATAAAAACTCCTTGCAGATGTTGACCTGGCTGGGATTCGAACCGGGGACCCAGCAATGCAAGGCGAGAGCGCTAACTACTAAGTCACCATGCTGTACAATGCATTTAAGGGTGATGTCACAGCAGGAATATAACAGGGGAACAGGTGGCAGTAATCCTCCTCCCATGACCACGCCGGTAAGGACAGGAAACTTTACCGATGTGCTGGTAACTACGAGATGGCTCGAACCTCTGATTCTAGGTTTGCGAACCTCGAACGCGAACTTCCGCAAAAGTTCGGGTTCGCGCAAACTTTCGAACCCGCCATAGACTTCAATAGGGAGGCAAACTTTGAAAATTACAAACATTTATGCTGGCCACAAAAGTGATGGAAAAGATGTTTCAAGGGGTCTAACACCTGGAGGGGGCATGACGGAGTGGGATACACGCCAAAAGTCCGGTGGAAAAATCCGGATTTTACGCACAGCAGGGTTTAAGAGCAGAAATCACATTTTATTGCTAAATTGCAGGCCTAAAGTGCTTTAAAACATATTGCATGTGTATACATCATAGTTTAATTAGTGTACTGCTTCACACTGACAGAGTAAACTCACTGTGTAAAGCACAAACAGCTATTTGTGTAGTGACGGCCGTGCTGGACTGGTGCGCACCATGGCGAGAGTGCAGACGATGGCGGTTTTCAAGCCCATATTGTCGGGCTGAGGTAGTTGAATGACAGAACAACAGTGACTGAGTGTCCAGCTGATCGAATTTGGTCTGTCCACAAAGAAGCAACGACCTTATTATCTATCTTCTTGGGTCAGGTGTGCCCCCCAACCCCAACACACTCATTTAGCCGGTAATTGCTTCATTGTGATATGCAAGCCCCTTCACCGTGGCAAGGTAATGATCACGAAGGGGAATTGACACATGTACATGCCTTTTGTTTTGTTGTTGCAGCCGCAGTGCAGCCAGAAAAATTAGGCAGGCATGTACATACAGCAGAAAAATTATTATAGCGGCCGCTGCTAAACTTTAAAATTCAGGAATCCACCTGGAGTCCTGGACCCTGTTGGTGGTGGTAGAGAAGGCAGTCAAGCGGCCTGCAGGCAGAGATGCTGTGTGGGGACTGGGGACCGACTTAGTCTTGGGGCAGGCAGTCACACTGCGTGCAGACAGAGATAGTGTGTGTGGGGACTGACTTAGCCTTCGGGCAGGCCTGACCGTGCTTTGCAGACCAGGTATCAGTGGTCAGATGGACCCTTGACCCAATGCTGTGTGCCAGAGATGACACCACTTGCCTTTCAACATCATGGTACAGTTTGGGTATCGCCTTTTTTGAGAAAAAATTGCGGCCTGGTATCTTACACTGCGGTTTGTGGCTTTGCTTTTGTGTGCTGCTTTTCCTCAGGTGGTCATCCCATTGCAGTTTGTGCTTTGTAATCATGTGCCTTCGTAAGGTAGTTGTCCCTATGCGGATCTTGGTCTTTCCACGGCTCAATTTTCGGTGGCAGAGAGTACAGATGGCATTGCTCTCATCTGAGGCAGACACGCAAAAAAATGTCCACACCGCTAAACCCTGGGATGATGGCACTTTGGTGATGGCTGCCGACGGAGCGCTAAGTGGGGTGCCGGAATCAGAGCAGGAGGAGGAAGATATGTCACGCTTCCATGCAGATGATGAGGAAGATGAGGTGTTCTGTATTAAATAGTCAACTACGTCCTGACAATATTGGGGGTTGATAGCACGTGCCTTCTTCGGAACACTGTGTTTTGGTAGAGGGCCACACGAAATCACGACAGCTTGACCTCGAACAGACCTGCCAGGTGGCCTGCCTCTGGCTCTGGCTCTTGTTTTGTCCATATTGGGGGGGATGAAGTGAAAGGTATGCACTGACTTGACTAATACAATGTGCGGTTACACAGGTGCAGTGAAAAGGTTGCAGTGACTGCTGGTACAACAATGTGTGGTAACACAGGTGTATTGAACAGGTTGCAGTGACTGCTGGTAGAACAATGTGCAGTTACACAGGTGCAGTTAACAGGTATGCACGGACTGGTATATAAAACAGCATGTGGTCACACAGATGCAGTGAACAGGTATGCAGTGACTGGTATTACAAATGTGCAGCTGTCACACACACAGGTACCCTGAACAGGTATGCAATGACTAGTATTACAAATGTGCAGCTGTCACACACACAGGTATCGTGAACAGGTGCAGTGACTGGTATATAACACTGCATGCTTCTGTCACGCAGGTGCAGTAAACATGAACAGGTATGCAGTGATTGGTTTTACAAATGTGCAGCTGTCACACACACAGGTATCGTGAACAGGTGCAGTGACTGGTATATAACACTGCGTGCTTCTGTCACGCAGGTACAGTAAACATGAACAGGTACAGGTATGCAGTGATTGGTATTACAAATGTGCAGCTGCCTGTCACACATGTGCAGGGAAAAGGTAGGCACTGAATGTGCTGGGCCTGGTAGTGGCACAGTAGGAATTAGCAAGGGGCCAAGGGCCAGCTGCGACTGACTGACAGAGCTGTATATGCAAGTGTCAGTTGGACACACACAAAAAAAATAGATCACAAGAACAACATTAGCTCTCAAAAGAGCTGTTGAGGGGTGTTTTTTAGCAAAAAGTATCAGCAAGGAACAAGCTAACAAGCCTATTAAGAGCCTAACTAAGCTTTCCCTATGTCTACAGCAGGTTCCTCTCCCTTCTCTAATTACTGCAGCCAGTGAGGGAAATGGCAGACGCAGGGGGGGGGGGGGGGGGCCTCCAGGAGGGAGTGTAGCCTGGTTGGCTGCCCTGGGTCTGGTGACTGTGATGTAGAGGGTCAAAGTTGAGCCTAATGATGTAGTATAGGGGGTGGGTCGAACTCGCATATAGTTCGCGGTTTGCCGCAAAAGCAAACCACCAAAGTTCGCGCAAATCGGTTCGTGGTCGAACCGTTCGGGCTATCTCTACTGGTAACATTGTACATGCAGAATTTTTTAAGTCCAACGCATCGCCACAACCCTTCGGGATCCACCCTCAGAGAACACCTTGATCAATAGGTAGCGGACTACCTGGCGTTCACTGCTGATATCGACACTCTGAGGAGAGATGAACCCCTGGATTACTGGGTGTGCAGGTTTAATCTGTGGCCAGAGCTGTCACAATTTGCCATCGCTTGCGCAAGCGTCCTGTCAGAAAGGACCTTCAGCGCAGCAGAAGGGATTGTCACTGACAAGAGAAATCGCCTGAGTCACCAAAGTGTTGATTACCTGACCTTTATTAGGATGAATTAGGTATTCAGTCTTCAAAATATGTAGTAAGTCTTCAAAATCATCTGTAACAGTTACTGCACGCTGGGTGACTCAGTCCCCACACAGCTTTCTTTCCTCTCTGCACGCCGCATGACTACCCACACAGCTGACCTTCTCTGCACACCACATGACTCCCCACATAGCTGTCCTTCTCCGCCACCACCAACTAGGGTCCAAACCGTAATGTTTTTAAACATTTCATACAGGTAAATCCTGAATTTTTCAGACTGCAGCCACAGCAACAGCTGGAACAAAACCTACTTTTTCAGGCATGTACATGCCAAATTTTTCTGCCCTCTGGTGCTACACAGTAGCTGCAAACAAAAGGGGGGCATGTACATGTCAATTCCTCTTCATGATTATTAGCTTGTGGTGAAGGGGCTTTCTTATCTCAATGAAGCAATGACCTATATTAGTGTGTTGGCACACCCAAGAGGATAAGGTCATTGTTTCATTGTGGACAGACTAAATTCGATCTGCTGGATAAGTTTTGGCAAAACCATTTTTTTTATGGTCACCTCAGGGTGATCAATAAAGCCTACTAGGCCAACACTGGGCCCACACTGCAGAATCAGTGTTTTTTGGTCACTTTACTGTCATTGAAGTAACTCAGCCCGACCATAGGGGCTGGAAAACCGCCATAGCCTGCACTCTCGTGAACGTGCACACAAGCACGGTGACCACTACACACCACTACTCAAAGATTGCTGCAGAGAGGACTAACATTTATGTCCTGAGGGTGTCAACTAGTAAAAACAATCATTAGCTTACCTGAGGTTATCACTAATACTCTTTGTGGTTGTTTGTGCTGTGGAAAACGCAGCGTTTCGTCTGTCAGTGTGAAGCGGGCCTAACACTTACACTACCTGATCGACGTGTATACACACCGGACATTTTAAAGCACTTAATCCCATAAATTTAAATAATGTATTGTGATTTCTGTCCTTTAGAGATTAAAACAAAACTCTGCGTCAACTATGTAATTTTTTGTGGGCCTTTTGCCCTGGATCCCCCTTTTGCATGCCAGGTGCTAGGCCTCTTGAAACAACTTTTTCATCACTTTTGTGGCCAGAAAAGTCCCTATAGGTTTTAGAATTTGCCTGCCCATTGAAGTCTATTCATTCATGTTTGCGAACCAAAAATTTGATGTTCGCGACATCACTACATGCTTGTCTTCCTCAGATGTAAGTGTAAATCCTCACTAAGGCTTCTTGTATTGGTTACCCCTCCCTAGGACTTAACTCCCCTCAGCTATAACACTACCCCCCTCCTCCTGCAAGTGTGGCCACTGGCTAGTAAAACACTTCCCTCCAACATTTGTCATCAGATCCCCGTTTCCCACTAAGTGTTGCTCAGAAACAAATTCTTTAGGACATCATTTAAAAGCCTCCAGCTGCTACAAGAGTGTACTTTGCAGTATTTCAGGAAGTGTTAGCCTGCCTTTCCTAGCTGGCTTCCATGAAATGAACGTGAAGAATGACACATTGCACACTGTGTAATGATGTCTATAACACTGCTGTGATGCAGTCACTATCTTAGAATGACAAGTTAAAGAATGAACTGACCCAACAATTATCTGACCTTCCTGATAGGAAGCCGGCAAGCATGAATAAAGACCACATAACTGCAGTTTCTGGAATTTGCCAGGGGAAAGTTAAATGTTTGTAGTCCATCACTAAGGTAGAACTGTTTAAGTGAAGAAAAATGTGTTTAATGAAATACTTGGGATCTGGATAAGCAATGAAAGGAATCACCACAGTGTTTTGCGTTTGTTAATCTTTGTTTTTCTATAGATGCTTAGAATTATGCTTAAGCTTACTAATCTTACCAGCACTTTCTCCTGCCGGCTGAACCTGCTTATTTTTTCTTCTAGCTAGGTCATTTGTTCCTACATTTGTGTTGCTCATATGCAGGGCCGGGCCGAGGCAGAGGCGAGAGAGACTCCAGCCTCAGGGCGTAATATAGGAGGGTGTGCAGAACTCACTCAGCTATCATTCTCCTACTGTGTTTGAAGCAGAGTGAAATAAGAAAAGAGGATACATTCGCAGTGACTGCAAGCCAGATAACTAGAGATAAAAGTGTTGGGGTCCCTGGGGCTCCTCTTAGTCTAATAGCAATCAGTGTCTGACGGCTGTGTTGGAGGGGATGGGGGGGCGCACTTTGGTACCTCAGCCTTGGGTGCTGGAGAACCTTCACCCGGCTCTGCTCATACTGTATGCAACTGTCATAGGTTTCCTGGTGTGCAAAGAGCACCTCCGGTTTTGTTATAGATCACCTTTCAGAGCTGCATACATCACTTGCTATATGGCCAGATCGACCATTAGATAGATACTTCTCTGATCTAATCTGAGCCTGCCCACACACTGTCCAGCAATTTGCAATAGATTTCAGCACAAAATGTATAATGCAAATTGCCCTACCACATGGTGGGCAGCAGGACATAAGTGTAAAGTTCTTGCCCATGCCCATATTTGTAAGTTCATACCCCCCGCCCCTCCCAGGTGCCCTTACTCAGTATTTTAATTTCTCACCTGTCCGCCGCCACAACTGGGGCCGCTTCCTGTATTTCTCGTCATTAAGACTGCCGTTTCACTTTTGTCATTTAAAACATTTATTTAAAAAAAGACTCACTGCAAAAAATCACTGTACATGGGTACAGGAGAGACACTTTACACTTGGGAAGACACCAACCGGGGGTTGAACTCCATTATGGCTGCTCATATGATAGAGCCCTTACGACCAAGATTTTCTAGCATGTCCAGCTCAATAAAATTATCGAATCAGAAGGTTGATCAGGTGGCATATGGGCAACCTTTAGCAGAATGCATTTATTATCGTTTATTAAAGTGTATTGACAGCTTCCCAAATGTTTTCTACCTCTGTCTCCCTCTCCCTCTGCATAAGGCAAATAAAGCGTGTTTTAGAAGTTAAGAAATTTTTTATGCTGCAGCTCTCTTCTCAATGCAGTCAGTGTAATACTGACCTAACAGGTCACCCTAGAAAACATTTCTTTGAATCTCTTGTCAGGGTTTCTTATTGGTCTGTTTAAAGGTGCCCATTAAGGGTACAATTTTTCCTTCAGGTTCGGTCTTTCAACGTGTTTTGAACAATCAAAACTAATCGGAAGGCAATTATCCTTTGTTCTCATTGAGGGCCCGTTTCCACTATCGCGAATCCGCATGCGGGCAACGCATGCGGATCCGCACAGTCAGTAGAAGTGGATGGGACTGTTTCCACTTGTGCGTTTCCCCGCACGTTTTTCTGTGCAGAAAAAATCTGCAGGGTAGGGGCCTCAGAATTCGCCTGCGTGTGGAATGCAGGCGAATCGCACACAATGTATTTAATGGAGAAATCGCATGTGTTTTCCCCATGCTTTTTTTGCCGCGATTTCGCATGCGATTTCGCATAGGTACCCATGTTAATTCACACAGGCAGTGACATGGTTAAAATCGCATACAGCCTTACCTATGCGAAATCGCATGCGAAATCGCGGCAAAAAACGCATGCGGAATCGCACCCGCATGCGATTTGCCTGCGGTGATTCGCCGGCGATTTCGTAACGCTACAGTGGAAACGGGCCCTGACAGAACAATTTAAGAAGGTTTTACATGATGGGGGCACTGCCTAGTTGCCTCCTAACTGACACAAAACCCATAATTACATATATACCCAACAACTTTAATAAACACACATGACTCCGTTATAACTTTGGAAAATAAAGGCCAAAGCAGCCCTTATTCCTTTTATTAACAAAGAAATATAATCAGAAAAATTCAGGGGGAGGGATCCGGAGGTACTACGATATACATATATATATATATATAGGAATGCAGCCATTTTAAAACCGGCCCCCAGCCGCGAACACCGACTCGGGGACAGCTGCACTCCGCCAGACATATCAACTTGAAGACATTTGTTCTCGGAGGTAAACGCACCAGGGCGCAACCTCACTTCCCCGATCTTTTTCAGCCTCCGGATGCCACACCCCCTCCAGCTGCAATGACAAGAAAAAACAACAACAACGCACAACAAATGACCAAAACATAGGGAGGGAGAGAGGGAGATTTTTTACTTCTGAATTCCCTGCTGCCCAGGGCTCCTCCTACCCTATATAAACCTTTTCTTCCCGCCGTTACGGCCCCCCCGCCTTTCTTCAATCCCTACGTCATTCCCACGCTCCAACGCCGAGTTCACCCCTCTTCGTGACGGAGACCAGGCCAGCCCCCTCATGATAGCCCTCCCCATGCCCTACGTGCTTTAGTACGGGCCTTGCTTGATGGGGGCACTGCCTAGTTGCCTCCTAACTGACACAAAACCCATAATTACATATATACCCAACAACCTTAATAAACACACATGACTCCGTTATAACTTTGGAAAATAAAGGCCAAAGCAGCCCTTATTCCTTTTATTAACAAAGAAATATAATCAGAAAAATTCAGGGGGAGGGATCCGGAGGTACTACGATATACATATATATATATATATATATATATATATATAGGAATGCAGCCATTTTAAAACCGGCCCCCAGCCGCGAACACCGACTCGGGGACAGCTGCACTCCGCCAGACATATCAACTTGAAGACGTTTGTTCTCAGAGGTAAACGCACCAGGGCGCAACCTCACCTCCCCGATCTTTTTCAGCCTCCGGATGGCGCACCCCCTCCACCCGCAGCTGGCAGGACACCTCATGCCTGCGCGGCCCACCATAACCTAAGAGCCCTTTGGATCCCCTCACTAAGAGCCAGGGTCCAAAGATCCGTGCCCACTGCATTGAGGTGAACGCCCCCCAGGCAACGAACGAGTGGCCGAGGATCCATACCAGGCATGGGAAAATGTCTGAAACACACAACAACAGAACAAAAAAACCCACATGTAGCTAAACAAAAACGAGTGCTAACCTGCAACTACCCTGCTAAGCTCACAATAAATGAGGCCTAACATAAGAGCTGAATCTGGATGACTCTCATCGACCTATCCTTTTTATCCAAGAATTATCCAAACCCCATCTGATGGCCTCAGTAGCGGCCCCAATGCGAAAGGAGTGTGACGCAAAGCTGGCTGGGTCATGGCCTAGTAGTACCAGCAATCTCCTAAAAACTGCCACAAATTGAAAACGGGACAGAGACAAACCATCCTCATGACAGAGGAAGGACTCCCCAGTAGGGGGCCGTAACCCCAAAAATGACCTGACTGCTTTTACCGGACAAACTGGGGACCCCTGAATAGGAAAAAGAGTAACCACTCTACCTTTACCACTCTGATCTGTTTTAGATTTGCGTAAGTGAAGGACCACTGACCCAGATGCTAGAGACACATCCTCCCGTAAGAAACCACCCGGTTTGTTCTTATTGTTGCTCACTTGCTCGCCTATCCTAAAAGCCCCAAAAAAGGCCAAGGAGAAAGCAGCAGCAAACAGACAAACCTCATAAGAAGAGGAACACACATCAGACAAACGTGCAAACATGGCAGACAACAATGAAAAAGACACCGGACGACGCGCGTCACCCGTGCAAGCGCCTGACCGATAACCCTTCAGGGCTAATCGCACCCTAGAATCTTTTGTGATGTCAGGAGCTCCTTGCATTTTAAACAAAAATGCAAGAGCCGTGAGCTTCTTGGCTAATGCCGACGGTGACACTCCCGCGGACCAGTTGCTTGCCATGAAATGAAACAACACGCACAACCGCTCTTCGACCGATACGCTGGTGCCGAATTGTCGTAACAAATCGGACCACTGCGACCATACCGCCGAGTAATTGCTCCACGTAGCGGACGACACCGACCGTTGCATCCACTCCTCTATTGTCCGAAAGGAATCATCCATAACGCCTCCGGGCAACGTAGACCGTATTGCTCGGCTCCCGGAGCTTCTCTGCGAAAGCGATCCCACTGGAAACGAGAGAGGGCATCAGCCACATCGTTAACCTTTCCAGGAAGATGCATAGCAGACACATGCATGTTGTGACGAAGACAAGACAGCACCAAATGACGAAGAAGACGAACAACAGGCGGGGACGAAACGGACACCTGGTTAATGGCCATCACCACACCCAAGTTGTCACAATTGAACCTAATCCGTCTGTTACTGAGTTGTTCGGCCCACAGTTCCACGGCCACGACAATGGGAAACAACTCCAGCAATAATAAGTTCTTGGTGAAACCCGCCTGTACCCATTCCTCCGGCCAGGGTGCCGCACTCCATTTACCGGCAAAATAAGCCCCAAAACCACAAGACCCTGAAGCGTCGGTAAACAGCTCCAGGTCGTAATAGCCACAGACCTCCTCCATCCACACTGAACGCCCATTAAAATTGCAGAGGAAGGAGATCCATATGGCCAAATCTTCCCGCAATTCCTTGCGTAACCGAATGCAATGATGAGGAAGGCTGACCCCTGCCGTAGCAGACGCCAAACGCCTGCAGAATATACATCCCATTGGCATAATTCTGCAGGCGAAATTTAGCTTACCTAACAGGGATTGAAGAGCCCGGAGGGTAATCTTTTTTAGGTGCAAAGCCTCTATTATTGTATCCCGAAGATCCGCCACTTTGTCTTCGGGAAGACGACATTCCATGGCGACCGAGTCAATAATGATACCTAGAAACTTGATGGTCATTTGCGGACCCTCTTTCTTATCTTGCGCCAGGGGAATCCCGAATGACTCGCAGACCTGTTGCATAGTTGCCAGCAGATAACCGCAATCTGGTGCGTTACCAGCGCCCAAAAAAAGGAAGTCATCCAGATAATGGATGACCGACCTCAAACCCGACACGTCCTTCACAACCCATTCGATGAACGTGCTAAACGATTCAAAGAACTGGCATGAGATAGAGCAACCCATGGGGAGACATAAATCTACATAGAAATTGTCTTCCCAGAAGCAACCCAACCAGCGGAATCTGGTGGGATGCACCGGTAGAAGGCGGAAGGCCGACTCCACATCTGTCTTTGCCATAAGCGCACCCGGGCCCAAACGTCTTACCCATCTCACCGCCTCATCAAATGATGTATACACCACTGACGAATCGCCCGGGTCTATGCCGTCGTTAACTGACGAACCCTTGGGATACGACAGATGATGTATGAGCCGGAAAGAATTCGGTTCCTTTTTGGGTACCAGCCCCAACGGAGACACTACCAGGTCTGTGAGCGGGGGTTCCCTGAAAGGGCCAGCCATACGACCCAAGGAGACTTCTTTCGCCAATTTTTGCGAAATAACGTCCGGGTGCAAGGCAACTGATTTAAGGTTAAGGAATGGGGGGGACGCGGCCGTAGTGCAAACACTAGGTATTACAAAACCATCTGTAAAACCTCGCAGCAAGAGGGAAGAGGCGGCCAGATCAGGGTATCTATATAGAAACCGTTCCATCCTTTTGACCCTCACCGGAGTCTTCCCTCTTACTTGAAGGATCCGCGGGACGTCCTTTGCCAGACTTGAAACATCTTGAGGAGGGATGGTTATCGCCGCAGGCCGAACACTCATGCTTGAAACGGCACGAACTTCCGAATCTGCATGAACCCTCCCCAAATTGCCAGCATACAACCTTCTTTTTAGCGGCCAGCTGTCCGGAGGATCCAGAACCACTGGCCCCCCCTTGAAAGGACTGACTCCGTTCTTGACCCGGGGGCATCGTTAACTCCATTCATAGCGTAATGTCCTTCTGATCCCAACGGATCGCAGGACGAACTGCCTTGCGCTGACGGAATTGCTTGTCGTATCTTTACCAAGCAACCCCCGCCGTATGCCCGATACGCTTTACCAATACATTCCTGATAACAGAATAAACTTGAGCAGCACTCTGGTTGTCGCTCACCAATCACGCTAGCGTAAATGGAAAAGGCTTGTAGCCAATTTTGAAACGTGCGTGGGATTAAACGATAACGCCGACGTTCCTCTTCCTCTTTTTTGCTCTCGTCTGGCTTAGCTTTGTCAAGGTTAAATTTTTCCAGTTGGAGCAAGGAAAATAACTCAATATACTCCCCTTTCCAAATACTTTCCCGTACCTCAGGCTTCAAGTGGGTTCCTAGGGGACCCTCAAAGCATACATAAACTTCCCCTTTTGCTGCATCACCCAATCTAACTGTATCAGATGTGGAAGCCGAAGGAGTAGCCACTATGGAAGACGGAGAGGTCAACACTGTGGATGCCATGGGAGTGTCTACTGCCGGAGATCCGGCCACCGGAAGGGATGAAGAGGTTAACGGTGGTGAAACAGCCAATTGACTGACTGTCACCAGCGGGGGAGTGGGTGACACCTGTGGGGACCCACAGACTGTTGTACTTTGTCCGGACCCAGCCGTCTCCTGTCCAGAACCCACCCAAGCGGCTAACGGGGACTGCAGCAACGCATTGGGAGGTGGTGAGGCCTGCAAGGATTGCAGCCCTAACAACAAAGCATTAAACAGTGACAAAGCTGAAGCAGGAGAATGAGACATATCAGCAACAGCAGAAACAGCTTGCAAAGGCACAGTATTTGCTAACATCCCTCTACTAGAGTGTTCACTACCCCCTCCCCCACTAACAGGTCCCAAGCCAATCTCACAAAACACACTGAAATTTAAATATTACGGAAGTGTAGCCTTATGTGCAGGTACCAGCACTGGTAACTAAGAAATATGAAAACACAAAGAGGACAAAACCAGTATATGCTGCTCAAAAAAACTGCACTTTATTCCAGATAATTAAAAAGGCACACACATATATAATCAAAAAAATGTCAGGGAAATAACCTGGCATGTAATTTTATGTATTGACAAATACAATACTATGTGCTGCAACTGTCAAGGACAGTACAAACAATCCCATATGAATAGCAATTTGATAGATCGGGTCACATCCAACTTGCAGTGGCGTGATATATCCCAATAGAGCTGTAAAACACACAATACTGGCAAAGAGCTAGATAAAGCTCAATGGGTGTAGGCGATAACCATAGACCCTACTCCAGATGGTTCATTGCACCTTGGTGACACCACCATAACGTTCCCGTGAGGAGACCCAGGTATATAAACAGCTATGGTCATAACCACTCACAGAGGGCAAATGTTGGTGCAACCAATATGGTCAATGTCAAGAAATGCCAGTATAAGGTGAAATAATCAAATTAACCCCAAAGATCTTGGTTATCTGTTGGGGTTATTGAAGACACCGTAGCCATAAAGACTACTTCTCCAGATGGTCTATTACACCTTGGTGGCACCACCATAAAGTTCTCGTGAGGAGACCCAGGTAGGTAACACAACTATGGTCATAACCACTCACAGAGAACAAATATTGGTGCAACCAATATGGTCAATATCCGAAAATGCCAGTATAGGATGAGATAATCAAAGTAACCCCAAAATTTTTTTTTAAATTATTTGGTATAGTTATTGGGGACACCGTAGCCAACCACTGTGAGGAAACCAAATAAGATAATAAATAAAGTATGGTTATAACCACTCACAGAGTATAGAAACGATGTGACCAACATGATCAAACATAAGCTATTCATAGAATATCAGGGAGCCGGGAATCTGATAACAGTAATTGAACCGCTTCTTAATCATCAAGCCAGAGCCACATGTAATAATCGACCAAAGTGAATAACTACAGGAGCCATAAGAATTCTTATATCAGCAGCTGCTAGATAGAGTCAATCCAATGAGCTTAGATCCTGTCACAGTACAGTTGATGAGGCAATGCTGTTAATAAGGCAATGCTGCCTCCATTGTGACACCGATGAGCCATAAGATCGCGAAAATTAGCTCAGAAAGTTCTCAGTTCAATGATGCGTTTGAGATGCTGAAGAACATATAGACAGGAGGGCTGTCCGGATCAGGGCTTATGCAAAGCAGGAATCAGAGTATTCAAAAGATGTCCTTGTACCAGACGTCCATTATAATCCAAAGCATACATATGGGTTATCAGCCAATTGTTAGTGGTTATATGGCGGCTTTTTAAATCAAGCAGTATTGTGGAAAAGCTGGTAGTAACCCACTCACGCCAGACCGCCTGATCTAAAACGCAGTATTTTGAATGCTGCAAACAGGCGTTTTGGATACAAAGTCATTGTATTGCAAACATTGTCCTTGCATATAAGAAGGTATCACTTATCTGATCCGGTAATGTAGCTCCTAAACAGCCAACTCCATCGGTTGAAAAACTACCCGTAATGACTCCAATGTGTTGGTCGATCAAAGGCTCATGCATGCGGCAATGGCGGCGGCCTGTATCAATCAGAACACGGCTCCCAATAGCGTGTTGCATAGCATGGCGTCTACGCGTTTCGCTCCGCCCACCGGAGCTTCGTCAGGACGTGCTACGTCACCACGTAAGCTGTCACCCGTCCCCATGAATTTATATCATCTAGTCGGTTTGGCAAGCTTCCAAAAAGACTCCATCTAGTGGTGATGATGGGGTAGCAGCTAATAGTGGTTTACAGAGACATCTTGTGGTCAAATTTAAACATAGCAAGCTCAACAAGGGAGCCATAATAAAATAGAGCTGAATTTATAGCAAATCATAAATAGACAGACAATCTATCACACAGAGAACTACTTCAAAAAAACTTTGAGATTCAAATCAACATTAAGTCCCAAAGGGACCAAAGTTTTTAACTGATATATCCAAAAACTTTCTTTTTTAATTAATTGGGCCCTCATGTTACAATATCTCATCTCTGGATCCAGACGATAAAGCCAATCTCACCTGGCTGCACCGGATCCGTCAGGGGGTCCATCATCCGATCCTTCGCCCTCCGAGGAGGAGTCTGAGCTCTGCCGGGGGGAAACCCCGGCGACTCCTCGAGGAGGGCTCCCTTGAACTGCACCCTCGGACTGGGTTCTCCTCTTCTTGTTGCTTTGCCTGCGGGCATCGTGGGGGGTCTGGGGGGGAGCCTGCACAGAGTGGTGTGCAGCCGTTGAGCCAGCAGAGGATTGCATGGCCCTGCTAGCAGATGAAGCCGGCATTGCAGAAGCACTTGCCGCCCCGGGCCCAGATGAGCCACCGTGTGAAGAGCTTGAAAGATGGGCCGGCCCTCCAGGATTGGCCGCCGCATTGCCGCGGGTGGAAGCGCCCGCTCCGGATCCCTTCCCGCACCGAGCAGACCCTTTCCCCCGGCGGGGAACTGCCGCTGGAGAGGAACTTGTGGTCGCCCGCGGTGCACCTGCGGAAGACTGAGTGTGGGCACCGCCGGAAGAGCCTCGCCGAGGTTGCGGATTCCTCCCAGCCGCCTTCTTGCTTCCCAGCTTGCTGCGCTTGGCAGAAGGGGCTGGAGGGTCCTGTACAGGGCTCCCTGCGTGGCGCTGGGCTCTAGATGGGGGATCTGGACTAAGGCACTGTGGTGGACGGACCGGCCTAGCCCTCGTGGATACCCCTGCAGCTACCGATGCTGGGGCTGCTCCCAGCTGGTTCATCTGACTGGAGACCCAGTCATCTCCCCGAACGGCCGCCTCCTCGCGAATCCTCTGGATCAAGGCCTCTATCTCCATGGTAGGGAATACCAGCACAGCGTTCAGCTTTTTTACTTCTGAATTCTCTGCTGACCAGGGCTCCTCCTACCCTATATAAACCTTTTCTTCCCGCCGTTACCACCCCCCCGCCTTTCCTCAATCCCTACGTCATTCCCACGCTCCAACCCCGAGTTCACCCCTCTTCGTGACGGAGGCCAGGCCAGCCCGCTCATGATAGCCCTCCCCATGCCCTACGTGCTTTAGTACGGGCCTTGCTTTCCCATTCAATCATAAAACCCAACTTTCATATAATTTTTTTTCCTTTTCCAACCGACCAAAGAATCGATTTACATCAACTTGCGTCACAAACAGCAAAGTTTTCTATACAATTCGATCAAAAAATTGCATCAAAAGAAAAATTGTACCGTTCATGGGCACCTTAACTTACCAATGGAAATCCTCATTGGGAAAGATTCTCATTGGTCCAGATGAGTGAACCAATGAGAAGTCCCAGCGGAAGATTTGAAGATGCTTATGCATTGAGGTGGTAGTGCAGCCTTTAGTAGATCTCAGAGGATTACAACATCCGGGACATCCTGTTAAACTTGGATTAGGACAAAGAACAGTAAGAATGTTTTTTATAAATTTAACCAGGAACTATCATATTTTATTGTTCTATTTTATAAAGGGAAAACGGCAAGACTCTATATATCTGCTGTGTCTCTGCTGTGTCTCTGCTGTGTCTCTGCTGTGTCTCTGTTTCCAGATTTCCAAGAAGTCCAGTTGTAGTTATTAGTATTACTAGGCTCACATGGGATACCAGCTGTGCCAGGTGCATTTGGGCTGATGTTGCCTATCTGTTGTTTCTCTAGCCTGAAGGAAATAACTAACATTCTGTAATGTCATCTTTGAAAATGCTGTGGATGGCAAGATAATGATTCCGCGGCGTTAATTCCCAATCAAGCAGAGAACTCGGATGGGTCATTTGGCAAGAATAAAGAGCGAAGCCTCTGAAAATATTAACATTATAAAATCAGACAGCAGAAAGAGGCCTTTTTAGCTGAGGGAATTCTTTGAGTTAAAGAGAAAAAGTAAGCTATGCTGAAGGAAGGTTTACATTTTGTTCTACGGCCTGTAAAAACACAGACAGCTTTAAAGCAGACCTCAACTGAAAGGCACACACTCACTCCAACAGGCTCCTCAGACTCTAAACAACAACGTGACAGAAAAATAAAATCAGATTGGTTTATATTGGTTGATTGTAATGAAGTGCAGAAAGAAACGTTATAAAAGTGGAGGCTATCAGTGAATTGAACTGCAGGATGAAAGCATGTAAAATAATGTTTCTTAAAGGGGCACTATGGCGAAACATTGTAAAATTTAAAATATGTGTAAACATAGACAAATAAGAAGTATGTTTTTTTCCAGAGTAAAATGAGCCATAAATTACTTTTCTCCTATGTTGCTGTCACTTACAGTTGGTAGTAGAAATCTGACAGAAGTGACATGTTTTGGATTGGTCCATCTCTTCATAGGGGATTCTCAGCGATTTATTTATTTTCAACAGCACTTAGTGAATGGCAGTTGCTCTGTCCAACTGCCAAAAAACTGTGTAGCAAGCAGGGAAGCTGGCCAGCATCATTGTTTAAATTCTTTTTCAGGAATATCTTTATAAAGAATGAAAGCCTTGCTGAGAATCCCCTATGAAGAAATGGACTAGTCCCCAACTTATCACTTCTATCAGATTTCTACTACTTACTGTAAGTGACAGCAACATAGGAGAAAAGTAATTTTTGGCTCATTTTACTCTGGAAAAAAACGTACTTCTTATTTGTCTGTTTGCACATATTTAATATTTTACAATTTTTTGCCATAGTGCCCCTTTAATGCCCACCAACTCAAGCGAATTTAGGGCTAGTTTAGGCAGTTTAGGCAGTTGCCTAGAACAACTAGGGCCTTGATTCACTAACCAGCGCTAAGCTGGTTAGTGTGCCTTAAGACCTAGTGGGAGTTAGGTGGTTTACACCCACACATCGCGCACAGCCCAGTGCGGTGCGCGCGCAGCCGTTAATAGTGCGTGGTGTGACGATAACGTTGCACCCGCTGCCCTGTAAACATCGCACTAACAGCTGCACACGCACTGCCCTGGGCTGTACTCGATGTAGCTTTGCATGGCTATTACTGCCCGCAAATCTACTTTTCGAGCACTAAGTGGCTTGTCACTCCGGCTAGTGAATCAAGCCCAGGGGATGTTCTTTTGGATTCCACGGAATTGAAATTTCTGCATTTCCGGTTTCGGGAAACGGAAATCGGAATTTTGCGGTAATCTGATTTACCGAAACTAGGTAATTTTAGCCCAGTCATGGCCCAGCCTAGCCCAATGTGTTTAAATTTATACAGCTTGAAAATGGGCCAGTCGATTTAAACCCGGGTGGGACTTGATTGTTCCATTTTCAAGCTGCATAAATTTGCATACAAATTTACATAATCCTGCACGAACTTGGAAATATTTGCATCTCACTGATCATCCCTAGTTGCCACCACACTCATTTGACACCCTCTAAACCTAATAAGTTTATTTAAGTATCATTAGACCACAGGACATGGTTCCAGTAATACATGTCCTCTGCTTGTCTGGGTGGCAAAGCCAAGTGATCATATGGGCAATCATATGAGGAACCTGGTAGCCCCTCCTTTCCGCTGGGAACAGTAAAAAAGGGGGCTCTAAATGTTGGAAGGGGCACCCTTAAAAGTTTTGCAGGGAGCCTCATCAGGTGTAATTATGACCCTGCATATACGAGGTCTTTTTTGAAGATAAAAGACTTGCCCACTCTACAACCTGACTGGTTTCACGTTTTCAACATCATAAGAGGCAACCAACCAACAGAGATTTATGCAAAAGGGTCCTGTGTGCAAGGACCCACAATTTGAGTGTTCACTGCCTGAACCTCTTAACTCTGTTTAACCTTCCTGTCGGTATATATGTGTTATACAATACAATACAATAACATTTCTATAGCGCTTTTCTCCCATAGGACTCAAAGCGCTTAGGCTCTCTCAGATTCAGTAATTAGTAGGATGAAGTATTCACACAACAAAAGTTATATTTCTGCAAATGCCAAACTGAACAGGTGGGTTTTCAGTCTGGATTTAAACATGTCCAGGGATGGGGCTGTCCTGATCTGTTGAGGTAAGGAGTTCCAAAACGTAGGGGCAGCATGACAGAAGGCTCTGGGACCAAAAGTTTCCATACCCAGAGTGGACTCTGGGTATGACTAGATTATTAGAACCTGTGGATCTGAGAATGTGG
This sequence comes from Hyperolius riggenbachi, assembly GCF_040937935.1. NCBI lineage: Eukaryota > Metazoa > Chordata > Amphibia > Anura > Hyperoliidae > Hyperolius > Hyperolius riggenbachi. The sequence goes on from NC_090649.1 coordinate 289,013,231, forward strand.
GGATTGCTACGCAGCTGTAACATATCTTTCATGTATCCAGGGCCTAGATTATTCAGGGATTTAAATGTCAGTAGGCCGATCTTGAATAGGACCCTCCATTCTATAGGTAGCCAGTGAAGGGAATGCAGGACTGGCGTTATGTGGCAGTGACGGGGTTGGTTGGTTAGCAGTCTGGCAGCAGTATTCTGTATCAGCTGTAGGCGGTACAAGGCCTTTTTTGGAAGGCCAGTGTATAGAGCATTGCAGTAGTCCAGTCGGGATGTGATGAAGGCGTGGACTAAGGTTGGCAGATCTTCTGGGGGGATAAGGTGCTTGATTTTTGCAATGTTATTTCTGGATTTTAGGATCTAAAAGTGGTGCAATTTTTTAGCATTCTTTCAGACCATAAATGGGGAAATAATCATACCACAGAGAGATCCGCAGCAGCCCAGAATTTACTCACCTTCCTGGGATCCAGCACTGCAATTCTCCCTCTGTCCTGTAACCCTGTGGGAGATTGCCGTCTGCCGTCATGACGACAGATGGCAGTCTCACCAAAGAGATACAGAGCCTCCAAGGACAGCAAGGAGAATGGCTGGATCCTGGGGGAAGTTAGTTGAAAAGCCCGCTGCATATTGCACTCTGCATAGAGCTCCCGCCGGCTACCATGAATCAGGCTCGGGTCTGTGGTTTTCCGCCCTGGCCTGACTCGGGGTTACTGTCAGGAAGGTTTATAAACATTGTTAGCTTATTCTAAAATCAGTATCTGATTCCTTTTGCATTATTTGTTTGGTGGTGGCCACCCATGAGTTTGTGTCCTTGTGCACTTGGTGGCTACAGGTTGCTAGTGATTCTGGATGTGTAGCTTCATTTGATGTAACAATAGCAAAGCACTGAGGAATAACTGGATTATATGTATCTATACATTACTGTACATTGGTATTTTGCCCTCCCAATTATGTCACAGCCTAGGCTGTTTAGCTATATGGAATTCTCTTCATAGAGGATTCTGGGAGACCAGGAATTATTTCCACTAGCTTTGAAACATGGAGTAATCAAAAAATTGTGCTTTGAATAACTTTTTTAGTATACACTTTGCAGTTTGGATTTAGGCCAGGGTAGAGGAAAGGAGAGCAGAAGCTCCTGTCCGGAAGACAAGACATTTGGCACAAGAGTTCATCATCTGACCTAGGATAACATCCTTACTTTCAGCCAAGGCATAAAGAAAACAAATGCATCCTTACTTCACATATAGGGATGTCCAAGTCAAGTAAGTTAATGACTCACACTGAGATTATTGGCACTGTAGTATAGCCATGCATTTGCAGCTATCCATAGATGGGTACTTTAATATCAATTTTCTGTTTTTGTGTTACCAATTTGAAACTCACTTAACCACTTAAGGACCGGGCTATTTTGAAAGGATCTGTTCTGGGTGGGCTATTCAGCCCACAGCACAGATCCTGTTGCAGGCAGGGCGATCAGACTTCCCCCCTTTTTTCCCCACTAGGGGGATGTCCTGCAGGGGGGTCTGATCACCGCCGGCTGCCTGCGTGTTGCAGGGGGGGCTCCTCAAAGCCCCCCTCCGCAGCGATTCCTAGCATCGCTCCCTTTCCCTCCCTCCCCTCCTCTTTCTGGGCGGCACAGGACGGCGATCCGTCCTGCGCCGCCTCTGACAGGCTTCATCCTATCAGATGCCGGCGATCCCCGGCCAATCAGAGGACGGGGATTGCCGATCTCCTTTACCACCCTGCTGCGCAGCAGCGCCATATGATGTAAACAGCGGGGATTTCTTCTCCGCGTGTTTACAATTAGCCTGCGAGCCGCGATCGGCGGCTCGCAGTCTGTTCACGGAGGAACCCTCCGTGAACTGACATGGAAAGGCCGTTTTCATGTAATTCCACCTACGACCAGCCGCCGCCTATCGGCGTTAGGCGGTCGTTAAGTGGTTAAGTACACAATTTGCAGTTGAGCTTTTGTGCCCTTTACTGCTCACTTACTTTAGTAAATCACTCCTGCTGTGATAAATACCAGTTTTCAAGTTTTCAAAGCTCTGATGATAAACACCACCTCAGCAGATATAGTGTGTTGCTCATCCTCATTGTTGGATGAAATTACTGCATTTGTAATTGGAGATTGTGTCACATATCTTTTACCAAGTGTCTTTAATCTGTGTGTTGGTGTTTCAGGCGGCATTGAGGTCATATGAATAGAGTGAAGTGCAGAGATGGATTGAGATGTAATGAGGCCCTAGGTAAGGTAGTAGATTTTGGGCCCACTCTTGTGGTTTATTTGGTAAGCTGACGTGGAGAGAGGTCAGAGAAGGTAGCAGGTGGGCCCCTTGACACCCACTAGGCCCCAAGCATCTGCCAAGGTAGCCTAGTGGATGATCCTGCTATGGTGAAGTGAATGCTTTCCTGGGGAATATGTTAAGCCTTCATACCTCCAAAGTGATCTGGAACTCCTAGGCCAACTAATGCCACTGTGACCAAGCATTGAGCAACTTGCCTGAGAAGGTGATTGGCTCCTTAGGCACTGGATTCTAATATTCGGCAGTCATGCAACTCACACATTTGCATTTGATAAACAGGAATAGTAATTTGCCATTCTCATTCCATTGCATCTCTTTAGCAGTACAGATGAGTTTATTATCCAGACTGGTCAGGTCAAGCAACACCCACTGGGGCTACTAATTCACTACAATTCTTTATTTATTTTGTAAAACAGTTACCGTAACTGTTACAGGTATGTTGGATTGCATGAAAAAAATGTCTTTTGCTTTCCTCTCCACTATATAGCATGATTCTAGTAGAGTATCCCAATTCCAAAGGTCGCCCAAGGACACAGGAGAGACGTTTTATCCCCCCCCCCCCCCCATATATCCTACATGCACAGACACTGCACTTTGTACTTTGCACTATTTTACTACACATAAGTGTTTAACTGTCTGTACGAATTGTCTTCCATAAATGCTGCTCAGCTCACATACATTCTTACTTGAGAATGAGAACATACTGAACTTTCATTTACTAAGGAATTAAAATTCACTTTACTGATTTATTTTAGAATATCATTTCTTTTGTATGTCAAGGGAATAACTGCAGCAACCTTACTAAGATGTTTGTACTGAACTACGACAATTCTGACCTTGCAGCTGTACTTATCACACCGGACTGCTTGGAGAGAAAACATTTGTCTTTCTGCCAAGGACAGCAGCACCCTAATGTCCAACTTAAATTATTGTGGAAATCTATTTCAGCAGTCTATGATAGAGAGTAAAGATACACAGTCTGCGCACACACACACGCTCACACGCTGCACACACACACACACACACACACTGAAAACACACGCACACACACATACACACACACACACAATTGCAAACACACGCATGCGCACACACACACACACACACGCTGCATCCTTGCACACATACAATGGAAACACTTAAAAGTGAAGCGTTGAGTGGATTCATTTGTGTGAATTTAAATTTCAGCACAACCTGCAAAATACAAATCTGTAAAGTTATACAAATTTGTACATGAATATAAACTTTCGTAGAAATATTGAAATAATGTTTATTGTTAACCTCTTGCCGACCGCGTCACGCTGAAGGGCGTGGCCGCGGCGGCAGCCCCAGGACCGCCTAACGCCAATTGGAGTAAAGTCCTGGGGCTCTGTTTTGCAGGAGATCGCGCGCAGGCTGCGCGCGCATCTCCTGCTTGGGGGGCGGAGCTCCGCCCCGCCTTCAGTCTCAGGGAGACTGTTAGACGGCGTAATCGCCATCTATTTACTCTGTGCAGCACTGCGATCAGCAGCAGCGCTGCACTGGTGACAGCCGTGTGACACGGCTGTCCCCCTGGGGGACAAGAGAGCGATCGGCTCTCATAGGCAGAAGCCTATGACAGCCGATCGCCGTAATTGGCCGGCTGTGGGGAGGGAGGGAGGGAGGGAGGGAAGGAAGGGATTTAAAGGAAGAGTTTTTTTTTAAAAAAAACCTGTAACACAAATATTTATAAAAAAAAAAATTAAACATGGGGGGAGCGATCAGACCCCACCAACAGAGAGCTCTGTTGGTGGGGAGAAAAGGGGGGGGGGATCACTCGTGTGCTATGTTGTGCGGCCCTGCAGCTTGGCCTTAAAGCTGCAGTGGCCTTTTATACTAATTGCCTGGTCACTAGGGGGGTTTAGCCCTGCAGTCCTCAAAAGGTTAATAACATTTACTAACTATGCTTTCACAACTTTGCTAGCTTGCAGTTATGACAGCTTACACTTTTTGGTGAACAACATAGAGATGGACCATGGCAGATCCTGCACTTCATCTGCAGGCAAACCCAGCTACCAGAATAAAGTGGACAAGTGACCCTACAGACACTTTGCTCAGTCAGTCATTAAGGGTAAGTGTCCATACTCTGCCATGTAGGGAATGGAGCCTCGCATAGGTGGACTCGCATGAGGGACAATGGGTTTCAGGACCCGGGGGGATAGGGTACATCCCTGTTGTTAAAACAGCTGCAAAGGTCAGCAACGTTTATGGAAAGTTAATGTTCACATGTATGCACTTTTCCATTGTGTATAACAAATGTTATACATGCTGCATAGCCTGTAGTATGTAGTTTGCATAACATCCAGTATAACACTTAAATGAATCTTTGTATATGAATACAAGTGTAAATGCATGTCTATGTTTAACAGGGCCATACAAGAGTGGGAAATCCCCACTGATAACAACGGCACCTGCCCTGGAAAGGGAGCGCATGTATTGGAGGGAGGAAGCATAAGAAGTTGGGGCCTCCCATGGCCCTAGGCTTCCCTGTGTTTGCGTGTGTGGCTGCATCTGTTCCTTGCGTGTTGGTGGATCTTGTGCAGGAACCGATCTTTGGACATGACCTGAAACTTGCTGGCTTTTGGAGAATGTTAGGAATACAAACTGCTAGGTCATAATTCTTAACACTTGGACCTGAACTCAGAACGTCCTCTCTGCTCTAAAAGATACACAACAGCATAATAACCTTTCAACAAAAAACATTTCTTTGTTACAGCGGATACAAATCCTGCAATAAATATATAGGGTTTCTACTTCCTGATTCATAGAAGCAGGCATATTGTTAACATTTTGTGCTTTCAAATGGGCTTATCTGCCATCTATGCCATGGCAGTCATGTGACACAGGGGAGAGATCAAATTACAACTTGTAATTAGACACAAATGATGGGGAATTAAACAGGCTAAACTCTCTAAATACATACAGAGGGCATTTCTCTATGTTTTCCTTCTGTCCTGTGCAAGAGTTCCGGTCCACTTTAAAAAAGCCACATTTATGGGGACCTCGGCTCAAATTTACATAAAGCCAGCGGATGTACACAACGCCTCAAAAAATTTAGATGTTTGGTTACGCATCTCCACAGACATGTGGGTAAGCCCCTCAGCCAGAGGCAAGACTAATCTCATTGAGGGGTCCCTATGCGAACTGTGGGTTCAATCGCATACCTACACATACAATGAGTGAAGTATCTGCAATTCGTTTCTCCCCAGCCTTCTTTTATCTGTGACTTTTTTTGTTATTATTTTCTTATCCATTGTAAATTTGCTGAATCACTTTATCCCACTAGAGATGCTTGGAGATGTTTAAGTAAATAATGGTCCTGGCTGCTGTTTTCTGGACATTAGCAAATACTGGTTGCTGTCTGATAATAAAGTGAAATGAGCTGCAATATTTTTTTGTTAAATGAACCTCCCATAAGGGACCCAAAAAGGAGAAGGACCATTGCCCACAATGTCAGCCGGGAGCAGCACCAGGGATAGGTGGGCCATGTGAACACTAAAAAAAAGAAGAACCACTCAACTGGTCTATTAAAAGTCCGATTTTTATTCAAAGGCAAAGATCCTGGACAAGGCAAATCAGCTCACGCATATTGGAGCATACACTTGCTCCTTAGGCATGGCTAAATCTTTAGCTATGACTAAGGAGCGAGTGGAGATTTAGCTATGACTAAGGAGCAAGTGTATGATCCAATATGCGTGAGCCGATTTGCATTGTCCAGTATCTTTGCCTTTGATTAAAATTGGACTTTTAATAGACCAGTTGAACAGATCTTCCCTTTTCAGTCTCCCCATAAGTGAGGTTCAGAAGAGTGTGCCATTGGGGAGCTGGGGGTTGGGGTGAGATCAGTTAGTTACCTACAGGGGGCTCCTCCTATGGCCTCTTGCCTGTACAGTGGTCACCATCTCCTTCACACATGTTGCAGTTTCATTATCCTAGCCCTGATGTAGTCAGTGGATGCGATAGCATGATGACCCCCCTCCCTCCAGTATAGGTAGCCAGGTGACCCATTCCTGCCCCCTAGTAAAGCCTGCTGCCCACCCACCCTTGATCTTGTGTTGCCCTAGGCCATTACCTATGTGGCCTTGGCTTAAATCCGTCCCTGGCCATACCTTCCCTTCAATCACCAGCAAAGGAGTCAGGTTAGTAGTATGAGTGCTATCCAAGACTGCAGGCACCAGGCACTGGCAGCTGTAATAACTTGATATCCCACCTGCAGAAGGCAAGGGACCATTAGCTGCAAAATTTAGGGTAATGTCATAGCTGGAACTTGTATTCAGGGGGGTAAAATGTCAGTGTTAGATGAAAAATGGAAGGAAAAAAACAAAGCTATAGAAAACTGTGGATAAGTTTAAAACATTTAAATCATACAACTCATCACAATTCATAGCATTTTCAGCATTCGTGCTATTTTTCAACCCACTAGTTAAAATGATTCATAAATGACAATGCAGGGAGTAATGGGAATATATGCTAAATTCATTGATGCAACAATTCGCTAACGATTCCGTGTTCATTTTTCCTTTTGCCTAGTTATGACAAACTTCCCACGATTGTTCCTAGAAAAAGAATAGGCTGGCATCTCTCTGGATAATTTCTCACATAAAACAATAGTATCTCCTGTAATTCTTGTAAGTAGTTTAGCCTTCAGCTTTTCAGTTCCCAAGATTAAAAGGAAAAGCCATGTGGATACAATACATTTCACTGCACTGTAATTACTGATGCATAAGTAAATGAAACCGGGAATAAATTCAACTATAGTATAATCTATAGTATAATCTATAGTATAGTATAATCCTAGTGGACTAACTGCATATAATAATTACCAATCACCACCAGGTGAGAGCTGTATCCTTTATCCTCAAAGGTACTATACAAGTTAACATTCACTTTTAGCTGGTACTTTATTTAATTCCCTATTTGTATGTCTACTCTTTAGTCTGGCCATGCAGTCCATTTATCATCAATGCATCTAGTTCTGTATAGCTATATAGCTATAGCTGTATATCTGTTAAAAAGGGTGTCCCATTCACACCAATAGAAATCTTTTCGGTATCGACGCTGTGTAATATGGGCGCCGGGTTAAAATAAACAAACAGTATTGCTTTTAAAATTGATTTTCTCAAAAACTATAAGATCTTTTTGAAAAAAAAATTTCTCTTGTTCCCACTGGTCTTCTTAACATATCTGGAAAATTTGGTGTTTCTGGCATGTAATGGGGCTTTGCTATTACCCGCTAAATTTGGCGGGTTTTTAATCACGAATACTGACTAGCGATCACAAGTAAATCGTGATTACGAGTCGGACAACGAGTGTAATCACGAGTGCATTTCGTGATCGGCATGCATGATTGAGAGCTCAGCTGATCACTAATTACGACCTTGTGATTGCAAAAAACGACTTGTGATGACAACCTCGTGATGAGCATCCCTGGACAATAGCATCTGTGGATGGCAGCAGTCAAAATGTGCATAACAGCAATAATTACACTGTCTACTCTACAAATTATATTTTGTTTAAAATGTAATATGGTTTTAGGATCAGGGTTTGGGCATGGCATGGGTGGAGTTTTTGGTGGGACATAGTTGGTTGAAGCTATATCTACATCAGTTTGCAGGGTATGGCACACAAAGACAATGGGCCCGATCCAATTCACTTTTTCTTCTAAATTTTCTCCCAGGTGATATCTTACCAAGAAAATGCCTTTTATGTCACTAGCAAGCAAGAATAATTTTGACAGGACTTTTTCACCTACGTTTTGGTATTTTATCAATTGCAGTGCTGAAATGTTTTTTTAAACATAAGATGAAAAATTACCTTCCAGGAGAAAAAAAAAGTGAATTGGATCAAGCCCAATGACAGCCCAACCACGAGCAGATAGAGACTATTTAATGATTTTTATATTGCTGTATACTTGTACGCTAATTTCACTGGGCAGCTGTGTCAATTTGCTCCAGTTTTCATTGCATCTGTCTTGATAACTTGGCACCATGATTCTATTCAGTACAGCAATATCATTTGTGAGGGTTCACTTACAAAAATGGACAAAGTTGTGCAATAATAACCAACATTAGAGCAGCAGCAATTGCAAACCATTATAAGTGCTGTGGGTTTACAACTAGTAGTTGAGCAGTTTTCCTGAGTAGTATTCTTATGTAAACCACACTTAAAGGAATCATCAGGCAATTTGGTGACAGCGGAGGTGACAGCGTGGGACAGTTGGCTGCAAGGGGCTGGAGAAAGCCCCAGGTGAGTAAAGCAGATTTTGTCCAATTTTCCTGATGATTCCTTTAAAGAGATACCGTAACTAAGGATTAAAAGATCAGAGCCAGGAAACTATACACCTGTAAGCTTAACATCAGTTGTGTGTAAATTGTTTGAAGGGAAGGTATCCTAAGGGATGCTATATAAAATTATCTAGCACAGATAGGTCCTGTCTCACCAACATGCTCAGCTTTTATGAGGCGGTGAATGAAAATGTAGATCTTGGGAAAGCTATAGATGTAGTGTACTTGGACTTTGCAAAGGCTTTTGACACTGTTCCCCACAATAGCCTAGTGCAGAAGCTAAGGATACTGGGACTAAGGGAAAATATGTGTATGTGGATAGAGAACTGGTTAAGGGATAGAAGGCAAAGAGTGGTGGTAAATGGAGCATACTCAAAATGGGAAACTGTTAGTTGTGGGGTACCGCAGGGGTCAGTACTTGGTCCAATTCTTTTCAATGTATGTATTAATGATTTAGTAGATGGAATACAGAGTAATGTAGCCATCTTTGCAGATGATACAAAATTATGCAGAATTATCATCACTAAGACAGATAGTGACATAATACAACAGGACCTTAACATGGCCACATGGGCAGGCACCTGGCAGATGAAATTGAATGTTGATAACTGTAAAGTCATGCACCTGGGACGTACCAATGGTAAATCATCATATAAATAAATGGCATACAGCTAGGAACATCAGACTTGGAGAAGGACTTAGGAATACTGGTTGATAACAAGTTAGATAATCATATACAATGCCAAGCAGCAGTAGCTAAAGCAAATACAATTCTGGGATGCATAAAAAGGGAAATAATATCTTGAGATGCTAGTATAGTACTCCCTCTGTATAAATCACTTGTGAGGCCACATCTGGAGTATGGGATACAGTTTTGGGCACCACACTATAGAAAGGACATTGACCTTCTGGAATGGGTACAAAGACGGGCAACTAAATTAATCAGAGGGATGGAAGAGCTCATTTACCAAGAAAAGTTGGACAAACTGAGCTTATTTAGCTTGGAAAAAAGGAGACTGAGAGGTGACCTGATCAGCATGTATAAATACACTAGAGGGCAATACAAAAGCTTGGCAGATGAGCTTTATGTTCCTAGGGTTGTACAACAGACATGATTTGCATATGGAGGAAAAAAGTTGTTGCCATCTATTTAGAAAGGGGTGATTCACAATGAGAGTGGTTAAAATCTGGAACATCTTACCTCGGAAGTAGTTATGGCAAACTCTATATCTGCAATTAAACAGGGCTTGGATGTTTTCCTTGCATTGAAGGGCATCCACGGCTATAATTATTACGTAATTCACAGAAGAGTTTATCCAGGGATTTATCTGACTACCATCTGGAGTCGGGAAGGAATTTTTCCGTTTTAAGGCTAATTTAACCAGGCCTTGTAAGGTTTTTCGCCTTTCCTGGATCAACTGGGATATGTGCAGGTTCAGGATGGTGTTTTTATTTTTTTTATTTTTTTCTGGTTGAACTTGATGGATGGATTTCTTTTTTTCAACCAAACTAACTATAACTATGTAGCAATGTAACTTTATTCCAATCAGTAGCTGACACCCCCTTTCTCATGCGAAATATTTACCTTTCCTCAAATAGATCATCAGGGAGGTCTGTGTGGCTGATAGTGTGGTGAAACTCCTCCCACAGTGTGATGTCAGCACCTAGGTACTGACATCACACTATAGGAACCTTGTTGCATTGTGGTAATAACATCTGTTTCCAACTGCCAAACAAGCAGCATCTCCTTCCACAGAGATCACCTTCCAGCAGTAAAGATGTCACCATGTGATACATTTCAGAATGTAAATCAGGGAGAGGAAAGATTTTACAATGGGCAAACATTGACTAAATCATTGATACATTATTATTGGAAAAATTAAGCACTTTTTTATTACGTTATTTTCACTACAGTTCCTCTGTAACCACTTTAGCCTTCAGTGTTTTATCACCTTATGAATCATTTCAGTGCTCCTCCCATTCATTTACCAATAACTTTATCACTACTTATCACAACAAAATGATCTATATCTTGTTTTTCCCACTACCAATTAGCAGTGGCGTAGCTACAAACCTCTGGGCCCCGATGCGGAATCTGGATGTGGCCCCCCCCCCCCGGCAACAACAGCCCCCCTCCCCCGGCAACACCCGACGGATGCACACACATATCAAAATCCCTATAGCCAGCTATAGGTACCCCCAGTATAGGTAGTCAGGCATAGGTAAGCCAGTATAGTTGCCCCCGGTATAGGTGAGATAGGCAGGCGCCGCCGGTATAAGTTAGATAGATAGGTGCCCCCAGTACAGGTTAGCTAGGTGGGTGCCTCTAATATAGGTAGCCAGAATAGTTGCCCCCAGCGTAGGTTAGATAGGTAGGTGCCCCCAGTATAGGTTAGTTAGGTAGGTGCCTCCAATATAGGTAGCCAGTTTAGTTGCCACCTGTATAGGCTAGCTAGGTGCCCCCAATACAGGTTAGATAAGTAAGTGCCCCCAGTATAGGTTAGATAGGTAGGTGCCCCCAGTATAAATTAGATTAGGTCGGTGCCCCCTAGTATAGGTTAGATTAGGTAGCTGCCCCCCAGTATAGGTTAGATTAGGTAGCTGCCCCCCAGGATAGATTAGGTAGCTGCCCCCAGGATAGATTAGGTAGCTGCCCTGTCCCCATAATGGAGGGGGGGGCCGCAGCCGCGGGGAGGGCAGCCCGACCTCTCCCTCCCTTCCTCTCCCCGGCCCCCCCCCCCCCCCCTCAGATGCAGAGTGAGCGGCTCACGGAAGCGCTGTAGGCAGAACTCACCTCCGTCCCTGGTTCCAATCGCCGCTGATCTCCTCTCTGGCTGGCTCTGCATAGATGCTTACACACGCAGCTTCCTGTTTAGCCGGAAGCTGCGTGTGTAACAACATCTATGCAGAGCCAGCCAGAGAGGAGATCAGCGGCGAGTGGAACGCAGGGAGGTGAGTTCTGCCTATAGCGCTTCCGTGAGCCGCTCACTCTGCATCTGAGGGGGGGACCGGGGAGAGGAAGGGAGGGAGAGGTCGGGCTGCCCTCCCCGCGGCTGCGGCTCCCTCCTACCAGCGCGAACGGGCGCATGGCCCTCCAAACGGAGATGGGCCCCCCGGGCCCCTCCCCCGCCTCCTCAGGAGCCGGGCCCGGTCGCCAAGGCGACCGCTGCGACCACGGGCCCTACGCCCTTGCCAATTAGGCTTTCTTTGGGTGGTACATTTTGCTAAGATTTTTTTTTACTAAATGCATTTTAATGGGAACATCAAGAAAAAGAGTGTAAAAATGTGTTATTTTCACTGCAGTTCCTCTTTAACCACTTCAGCCTTCTGTGTTTTATCATCTTATTAATCATTTCAGTGCTCCTCCCATTCATTTACCAATAACTTTATCACTACTTATCACAACAAGATGATCTATACCACCACCAATTAGGCTTTGTTTGGGTGGTACATTTTGCTAAGATTTTTTTTTTCTAAATGCATTTTAACCTCCTTGCCGGTCTAAAAAATCCGGCAAGGAGGCAGCGGCGCACATTTTTTTAATTTTTTTTTTTAAAATCATGTAGCGAGCCAAGGGCTCGCTACATGATAGCCGCTAAGCGGCGGCATCCCCCCACCCACTCCGATCGCCTTCGGCGATCAGAGTATGCAGGGAATCCCGTTGAGAATGGGATTTCCTGCAGGGCTTCCCCGGTCGCCATGGCGACGGGGCGGGATGACGTCACCGACGTCATGGACGTCGGGACGTCATAGGGAATCCCGATCCGCCCCTCAACGCTGCCTGGCACTGATTGGCCAGGCAGCGCAGGGCTCTGGGGCGGGGGGGAGCGACTCGGCGCGGCGGATCGGCGGCGAGCGGCGGCGATCGGAAGTTACAAGCAGCTAGCAAAGTGCTAGCTGCTTGTAACAAAAAAAAAAATTATGCAAATCGGCCCAGCGGGGCCTGAGATATCCTCCTGCGCAGGTTACCCCGAGCTGAGCTCGGGATAACCGGCAAGGAGGTTAATGGGAATATTCATTATTCCTCCATTTTGGGCCATTATAGTTTTAAAATAATACATTCTACCATAATTACAACTCATGTATTGTATTTGCCCATTTGTCCCAGTTATTACACCCTTTAAATTATCTCTATGACAATGTATGGCACCAATATTTTATTTGGAAATAAAGGTGCATTTTTTTACAAGCCCATAATTTAGAAAATATTAGTAAAAAAATTAGTATTAGTAATATTCCCCCTTGACATGCATATTAAAAAAAGTTCTGACTCTAAGTTAACTATTTATGTTTTTGTTTTAATTGTAATGTTTTTTATTTTTTATTTAAAGTATTATTTGGGTATTTTTGGGAGTGTGGGAAGTAAGGAATTCATTTTAATTCATATGTAGGACTGTTTAACAAAATAAATGTATGTAAGTGTAATTTTACTATTTGGCCACAAAATGTCCTTGCGCATTACTTTCTGTTGCGTACTTTCTGTTAATTCCTACATCGCAATGACGCAGGCATCTCATTGATGCAGGTGTTCATTGACACGGGGGCTTAGACCAATGAATGGACTTTTGATCTCCGGGTGAACGGGCGTGGACGTGTACTCTGCGGGTGTACCCCGTGTACCCCGTGGGTAAAAAAGCTAAAGGGGTTAAAGGGAACTCATGATGTACCTGCAAATGAATATTACATACTTACCTTGCAGTCGGTTTCACTTTCAGAAGCTCACCATTTTCTTCTTACAATTATTCCTTCCAGTTCTGACAAGATTTTGCCAGAACTGAAATATGTCAGTTGCTGTCATATATAGATCAGTTGCTCTCAGTTATAACTGAAAGGACAACTGATGAGCAAGGCAATGTCCATGTTTTCCTATGGCTCACATGGGCAAAATTACAGTTTAACAGTGTGCTGGCCAGGAAGCTGTTATGGGTTAATGGCCATTTTCAAAATGGAGGCCTGAACATTCCATTGATCACAGTGGATAAACAGGACAAAGGAGAGGGGAAAGTGACTGATGAGTAGACTACACAGGAGGTAAAACATGTGTGTTTATTTTGACTTTTAATTTCAGTTCAGGTTTGCTTTAAAATACCATGTGAATTGTTTCTTACATTTTGTTACAATGTACTGAATGTATTCTCTTATAATCTTTCCTGCTTGGCCAGTGTTCATCATATAAACAATATGCCTAATGATATAAACGGAGATATTCTAACATCATTTTCCCATATAAAATGATATATTATTTACATTTTACATCAAGTAGGAGTCATTGGATGTCTGTTTTTCCATCTGCCTATCCTGGGACTGCATTATTTTGTAAAAGGAGATAGTCTAGGATTACTGTGTAGAGCCAGTGATTTATGCAGGAAGAAATCTGTATGATTATTGTCACTGAAAATTAACAATAGTGATCTGGCATGATAATAAAACAAGCTAGGGAAACTGTGGGCTTGCAGACTTTTCCTCTATTTTTTCCTGTGTTTGCAGCGACACTGACTTTTCTTGTGGGAAAAAAATACAAGGACAGCATAACAGAGAATTGTAACTCTGTAGTATTACAATGTATTGTGGGAAAATGTGGCCTATCTTTACTGTCTGATATGTAATACAGGGTGTATTTTCCGGAGTTCCAGGTAATAACCATAGTCACTCATGGTATCAACATATACCAGTATACCAGTAGGCTTTTAATATAAATGTAAGTGAGATCTTCTGTGAGGAGTGTGAAGGGAAGTATTACTGTCCAAACTAATGGGGGGAGGGTTTGGAACAGCACCCCTAATGCTACCATTTGCTAACTGCTTTCCTCATTCACATCAGTTTACGCTTTCTTGAACCAACTCTCTCTGCTAATCCATACACTGGCTACCGATAACGGAAATCTAATTTAACCCAGTTCAATCTGCTATCACTTTCAAAGCACTTCAAAAACCTATCACCACCATATATTTCTTCCCTACTTTACAGATGTATTGTCAAATATCCCAATCTTTCTTCTGCATGTGAAACCCTTGTATCCTTCACCTTGTCAGTTCCTCACACTTTTATATTCACGATTTTTCACAAGATTCCAGAGTTGTCCCAAACGTTTCGGCCACAAACTTATTCGCGCGAACATCGGTGGTTCGCGTCGAAACGCAATCTTTATGGCGAGTTCGACCCGCCCCTATACTACATCATTGGGCTAAACTTTGACCATCTACATCACAGTCAGCAGACACATGACAGCCAATCAGGCTGCACTCCCTCCTGGACCCCCCCCCCCCCCCCCCCTTATATAAGGCAGCTGCGTCGGCCATTATCTCACTCGGTGTGGCTGCAGTAATTAGAGAAGGGAGAGGAACCTGCTGTAGACATAGGGAAAGCTTAGTTAGGCTCTTGTAGCTTGCTCCTAGCTGATATTTGTTGTTGAAAAGCACCACAAAAAGAGCTCTTTTCAGAGCTAATGTTCTTGTGAAGTTTTTTTTTTTCTTTGTGTGCCACTGACACTGCATTATACAGCCCTGTGTGTCGCCGCTGGCCCTTGCTAATTGCTATACTGTGCAAGGCCCAGCACATTCAGTGCCTACCTTTTCACTGCACCTGTGTGTGTGACAGACAGCTGCACATTTGTAACACCAGTCCGACCGTGCATACCTGTTCATGTGCGTGACAGCACACAGTGTTATATAGTATACCAGTCACTGCATAACTGTTCACTGCCCCCGTGTGTGACAGCTGCACATTTGTAATACCAGTCCGACCGTGCATACCTGTTCATGTGCATGACAGCACGCAGTGTTATATAGTATACTAGTCACTGCATAACTGTTCACTGCACCTGTGTGTGACAGCTGCGCATTGTATTGTGTAATACCAGTCCGTGCATACCAGTAACTGCACCTGTGACTGAACGCACATTGTATTATATACTAGCAGTCACTGCATACCTTTTACTGCACCTGTGTGATTGCACATTGTTCTACCAGCAATCACTGCAACCTGTTCACTGCACCTGTGTAACCACACATTGTTGTACCAGCAGTCACTGCAACCTTTTCACTGCACCTGTGTAACCACACATTGTTGTACCAGCAATCAACTTTTCACTGCACCTGTGTAACCGCACATTGTATTAGTCAAATCAGTGCATACCTTTCACTTCATCCCCCCCCAATAAGGACAGAACAACAGGCAGAGCCAGAGCCAGAGGCAGGCCACCCGGCAGGTCTGTTCGAGGTCGAAGTTGTGTGATTTTGTGCGGCCCTGGACCAAAGTACAGTGTTCAGAAGAATGCACGTGCCATTAACTCCCAAGGTTTCCAGGACAGAGTTGACTATTTAACACAGAACAGTCCGTGCATACCTGTAACTGCACCTGTGACTGACCGCACATTGTATTATATACTAGCAATCACTGCATACCTTTTACTGCACCTGTGTGTGTGACAGCTGCACATTGTATAGTGTTTTACCAGTCCGTGCATACCTGTAACTGCACCTGTGACTGACCGCACATTGTATTATATACCAGCAGTAATTTTACTGCACCTGTGTGACTGCACATTGTTCTACCAGCAGTCACTGCAACCTTTTCACTGCACCTGTGTAACCGCACATTGTTGTACCAGCTGTCACTGCAACCTGTTCACTGCACCTGTGTAACCGCACATTGCTGTACCAGCAGTCACCTGTTCACTGCACCTGTGTAACCGCACATTGTTGTACCAGCAGTCACTGCAGCCTTTTCACTGTACCTGTGTAACTGCATATTGTTGTACCAGCAGTCACTGAAACCTGTTTACTGCACCTGTGTAACCGCACATTGTTGTACCAGCAGTCACCTGTTCACTGCACCTGTGGAACCGCACATTGTTGTACCAGCAGTCACTGCAACCTTTTCACTGCACCTGTGTAACAGCACATTGTTGTACCAGCAGTCACCTGTTCCCTGCACCTGCGTAACCACACATTGATGTACCAGCAGTCACCTGTTCACTGCACCTGTGTAACCACACATGGTTGTACCAGCAGTCACTGCAACCTGTTCACTGCACCTGTGTGACTGCACATTGTTCTACCAGCAGTCACTGCAACCTTTTCACTGCACCTGTGTAACCGCACATTGTTGTACGAGCTGTCACTGCAACCTGTTCACTGCACCTGTGTAACCGCACATTGCTGTACCAGCAGTCACCTGTTCACTGCACCTGTGTAACCGCACATGGTTGTACCAGCAGTCACTGCAACCTGTTCACTGCACCTGTGTGACTGCACATTGTTCTACCAGCAGTCACTGCAACCTTTTCACTGCACCTGTGTAACCGCACATTGTTGTACGAGCTGTCACTGCAACCTGTTCACTGCACCTGTGTAACCGCACATTGCTGTACCAGCAGTCACCTGTTCACTGCACCTGTGTAACCGCACATGGTTGTACCAGCAGTCACTGCAACCTGTTCACTGCACCTGTGTGACTGCACATTGTTTACCAGCAGTCACTGCAACCTTTTAACTGCAAATGTGTAGCCACACATTTTTGTACCAGCAGTCACTGCAACCTTTTCACTGCACCTGTGTAACCACACATTGTTGTACCAGCAGTCACCTGTTCACTGCACCTGTGTAACTGCACATTGTTGTACCAGCATTCACTGCAACCTTTTCACTGCACTTGTGTAACCGCACATTGTTGTACCAGCAGTCACTGCAACCTGTTCACTGCACCTGTGTAACCACACATTGTTGTACCAGCAGTCACTGCAACCTTTTCACTGCACCTGTGTAACCACACATTGTTGTACCAGCAGCCACCTTTTCACTGCACCTGTGTAACCGCACACCCAATATGGACAAAACAACAGGCAGAGGCAGAGCCAGAGCCAGAGGCAGGCCACTCAGCAGGTCTGTTCGAGGTCGAGATGGTGTGATTTTGTGCGGCCCTGGACCAAAGTACAGTGTTCAGAAGGCACGTGCCATTAACTTCCAAGGATTTCCAGGACATAGTTGACTATTTAACACAGAACACCTCATCTTCCTCAGCTTCCGCATGGAACTGTGACATATCTTCCTCCGCAGCCACCACTGCTTCTTCTAGCACCACATCCACCCCATTTGACACTTCGCAGGAGTTATTTGGTGGGGAATTAACTGATTCACAGCCATTCTTGTTACAAGATGACAGCGCTAAGCATGTTACACCACCACCTCATATGTCTGAGTTAGGCACCAGTATGGACGTAAGGTGTGAGGAGGATGATGAAGTACCTGTTGTTGGTGCAGTTTTGGAGGTGTCTGATACAAGCGAAGCTTTGGAGGATGATTATGATGATGATGATGATACTGCCATGGATGCCACATGGGATTCTAATAGAAAAGATGACCAGGGGGACAGTTCAGAGGGGGAGTCAGAGAGTAGTAGGAGGAGACGAGTTGCTGAAAGAAGCAGGGGGAGCTCATCATCACCAGAAACAGCTGGTGGCAGTGTCCGGCGACATGTATCACCACCTATGGACAGCCAGCCAATATGATCTTCAAGGGCAGCTGCTGACTCCACCACCAAAGTGCCATAATTCCAGGGCTCAGCGGTGTGGAGGGTTTTTTTGTGTGTGTGTCTGCTTAAGATGAGAGCAATGCCTTCTGTTTTCTCTGCGATCAAAGATTGAGTCATGGAAAGACAAAGAAAAAGCACAAACGGCAATGGGAAGACCACCTGAGGAAAAGCAGAAAACAAAGGCAAAGCCATCCTCCTCTTCCTCATTCAGGTGCAGCATCTTCTTCAGCCGCTTTATCCCTTGCACCTTCACACCCAACCTCCTCCACTCCGCCTCTCACCTTGAGTGCTTCCTGCTCCTCGGCCCACAGCAGCAGCCAGGAGTCTGTGAATGAAATCTTTGAGCGGAAGAAGCCAATGTCTGCCAGTCACCCCCTTGCCCGGCGTCTGATAGCTGGAATGGCGGAACTGTTATCTCACCAGCTGTTACCATACCAACTGGTGGACTCTGAGTGAGGCCTTCTGAAAATTTGTGGCAATTGGGACACCGCAGTGGAAGATAACAGGTCGCAATTACTTTTCTCAAAAGGTGATACCCAAACTGTAGAGACACAAGAGACGGCACACCACTGGCTGCAAACAATTTTGCTGTATTGGATCAAGTACACTACATGTTACGGATATTACATCCTTCCTCAGGTGTCAGCTCTTGTGTCTCTTGTGTCTCTCTGGGTACTTCCTAAAGCCGTGGGAGCAATCCGGCTGGGACAAGGCACCGGCTTTAGTTACAGGTTTGTCTGACCTGTTGGACGCGCTCTCCAGGCATCTATAGTGTGTGGAGATACCCAAACTGTACCATGATGTAGAAAGGCTAGTGGTGTCATCTCTGGCACACAGCGTTGGGTCAAAGGTCCAACTGACCACGGATGCCTGGTTTGCCAAGCATGGTCAGGGCAGGTCCATTACTTATACAGCACATTGGGTCAACCTGGTGACCGCTGGCAAGCAGGGAGTATGTGGCTGTGTAGCGGACCTAGTTGTGACACCTCAGCGGCTTGCAGGCAGGTCTGCTGCCCTGCCACCTCCTCTCCTTCTCCTCCTACTCCTCCTGCTACAACTACACCCCCCCCCCCCAGCTCCCCAGGGTCTATGCTCCATGCCAGGTACGAAGGTGTCATGCCATCTTGGACATGTCTTGCCTCAAAGCCCAGAGTCACACTGGAGCAGCTCTCCTGGCTGCTCTGAACAAACAGGTGGATCAGTGGCTGACCCCGCACCAACTTGAGATCGGCAACGTGGTGTGTGACAATGGCAGAAATCTAATTTCGGCTTTGAGTGTGGGAAAGTTGACACATGTACCCTGCATGGCACATGTACTCAATCTCATAATACAAAGATTTGTGTGCAAGTACCCAGGCTTACAGGAGTTCCTGAAGCAGCCCAGGAAGGTGTGTGGGCATTTCAGGCGGTCCTACATGGCCATGGCGCGCGTGGCCGACATTCAGCAGAGAAACAACTTGCCGGTAAGGCGCTTTATGTGCGAAAGCCCAGCTCACTGGAATTCAATGCTCCTAATGCTGGACGGCCTGCTACAAAAGGAGAAAGCCGTCAAAGAGTATCTGTACAACTACAGTGAAAGGACATGCTCTGGGGAGCTGGGAATGTTATGGCCGAAATACTGGACACTCATGCGTTAGGTCTGCAGGCTCATGCATCCGTTTGAGGAGGTGACAAACCTGGTGAGTCGCAGTGAAGGCGCCATCAGCAACTTGATCCAATATGCTTTTTTCCTGGAGCGTGCCGTGCGTAGAGTGGTGGATCAAGCTGTAGAGAAGCGTGACCAGGAACAGGAGGAGGAGGAAGAGTTTTTGAAAACATCACCTGTGGCATCATCAACACCTGCGGCATCACAGAGGAGGGGGAGGAGGAGGAGTCGTCGAGTGGGGTAGAGGAGTCAGACGAGGAGGTGGAGAACAACCGCAGCAGGCGTCGTAAGGGGCTTGTGCTTCTCACCTTTCCCGTGGTATTGTTCATGGCTGGGGGAAGGAGGAGAACTTACTTGAGATCACTGTGAAAGAGCAAGACTAGATGGCTAGTACGGCAGCATCCGACTTTGTGCAGATGGGGTCTTTCATGCTGTCCAGCCTGTTGAGGGACCCCTGTATAAAAAGACTTAAGGGGAATGACCATTACTGGGTGGCAACACTACTAGACCCTCGGTAAAAGCACAAAGTGGCAGAGGTGCTTCCAAATCACCAAAAGGCAGAAAGGATGTAGCACTTGCAACATAAGCTGGCAACTATGCTTTACAGTGCGTTTAAGGGTGATGTCACAGCACAATGGAATAAAGGTGCCACTGCCAGTAATCTTTATCCTCCTCCCATGTCCACGCAGGCAAGGACAGGACGCTCTAGCAATCTCATGGTGATGTCGGACATGCGGACATTCTTTAGTCCAATGCCTCGCCTTAGCCATTCCGGATCCACCCTCCATCAATGCCTCGACCGGCAGGTAGCCGACTACCTGGCCTTAAGTGCGAATGTAGACACTCTGAGCAGCGATGAACCTCTGGACTACTGGGTGCGCAGGCTTGACCTGTGCTAGAGTTATCGCAATTTGCCATCCAACTTCTGTCTTGCCGTGCCTCAAGCATCCTGTCAGAAAGGACCTTCAGCGCAGCTGGAGGCATTGTCACTGAGAAGAGAAGTTGCCTAAGTCACAAAAGTGTTCAGTACCTCACCTTTATCAAAATGAATGAGGCATGGATCCCGGTGGGCTACTGCCTGCCTGATGACTAAGTCAGTCCCCACACACAGCATCTCTGGCTGCACGCCGTGTGACTGCCTGCCCCAAGACTAAGTTGGTCCCCAGTCCCCACACAGCATCTCTGCCTGCAGGGCCATCACTGTCAATGGATGGGATCAGCAGCGCAGCGGGCAGCGCCGCAGATGACGTGCGATCGTACGCGTTGCGTTCGGATCACACGGCGATCTGCGCTAGTCAGATGGGAACGAGGCCTAAGTTGCTCCCCACACAGCACCTCTGCCTGCAGGCCGCTTGACTACCTTCTCCGCCACCACCAACAGGGTCCAGGACTCCAGGTGGATTCATGAATTTTTAAGGCTGCTGCTAACAGCGGCCACTATAATAATTTTTCTGGTGCGTGTACATGCCTGCCTAATTTTTCTGGCTGCACTGCGGCTGCAACAACAAAACAAAAGGCATGTACATGTGTCAATTCCCCTTCGTGATCATTACCTTGCTGCGGTGAAGGGGCTTGCGTATCACAATGAAGCAATGACCGGCTAAATGAGTGTGTTTTGGTTGGGGGGCACACCGGACCCAAGAAGATAGATATTAAGGTCGTTACTTCATTGTGGGCTAGAGATGGCCCGAACCTCCGATTTTAGGTTCACGAACTTCCGCAAAAGTTGGTTCGCGCGAACTTTCACGAACCGCAATAGACTTCAATGGGGAGGCGAACTTTGAAAACTAAAAACACTTATACTGGCCAGAAAAGTGTTTTAAGGGCAGAAATCACATTGCATGCTTAATTGGAGGCCTAAAGTGCTTTAAAGCATCTTGCATAAGTATACATCAATCAGGGAGTGTAATTAGAGTACTGCTTCACACTGACACACCAAACTCACTGTGTAATGCACCACAAACAGCTGTTTGTGTTGTGACGGCCATGCTGAACTGGTACGCACCATGGTGAGAGTGCAGGCGATAGTGGTTTTCAAGCCCATATGGTCGCCAGGCTGAGGTAGCTCAATGACAGAACAACAGTGATTGTCCAGCTGATCGAATTTGGTCTGTCTCCAATCAAGCAACGACCTTATTATCTTTGGTGTGCCACCCCCCGAGACACAGATATAGCCGCCGGTCATTGCTTCATTGTGATTCGCAAGCCCCTTCACTGCGGAAAGGTAACGATCATGCAGGGGAATTGACACATGTACATGCCTTTTGTTTTGTTGTTGCAGCAGCAGTGTAGCCAGAAAAATTAGGCAGGCATGTACACGCAGCCTTAAAAATTCAGGAAACCGCCTGGAGTCCTGGTGGACCCTGTTGGTGGTGGTGGAGAAGGCAGTCAAGCGGCCTGCAGGCAGAGATGCTGAGTGGGGACCGACTTAGTCTCGGGGCAGCCAGTCACACGGCGTGCAGGCAGAGATGCTGTGTGTGTCAGTCTTCGGGCAGGCCTGAGCGTGCTTTGCAGACCAGGCATCCGTGGTCAGATGGACCCTTGACCCAACACTGTGTGCCACAGATGTCACCACTTGCCTTTCAACATCATGGTACAGTTTAGGTATTGCCTTTTTTAAGAAAAAATTGCGGCCTGGTATCTTCCACACGGTGTGTGGCTTTGCTTTTGTGTGCTGCTTTTCCTCAGGTGGTCATCCCATTGCAGTTTGTGCTTTGTAATCATGTGCCTTCATAAGGTAGTTGTCCCTACGCGGGTCTTGGTCTTTCCACGGCTCAATTATCGGTGGCAGAGAGTACAGATGGCATTGCTCTCATCTGAGGCAGACACACAAAAAAATTTCCACACCGCTGAGCCCTGGGGTGATGGCACTTTGGTGGTGGCGGCCGACTGAGTATTAAGTGGGGTGCCAGAATCAGAGCAGGAGGAAGAAGACATGTCACATGAGAAAGATAAGGTGTTCTGTGTTAAATAGTCAAGTAAGTCCTGACAATATTGGGGGTTGATGGCACGTGCCTTCTTCTGAACACTGTATTTGGTCGAGGGCCGCACAAAATCATGACAGTGCGACCTCGACCAGACCAGCCAGGTGGCCTGCTTCTGGCTCTGCCTTTTGTTTTGTCCATATTGGGGGGGATGAAGTGAAAGGTATGCACTGACTTGATTATTACAATGTACGGTTACACAGGTGCAGTGAACAGGTATGCGCGGAGTGGTATTTTACTGCAGGCACACGAGTGAGTCCAATGCCTGACGCTGCCTGCCTTTTATAAAGGGGGGTGGGGCTCCAGGAGGGAATGTAGCCTGATTGGCTACAATGTACCTGCTGACTGTGATGTAGAGGGTCAAAGTTGACCCTAATGATGCACTATGGGGGCGAATCGAACTTCCGGAAAAGTTTGCTGTTCTCCGCGAACAACGGAAGTTCACCAGGAACCGTTCGCCTTGAACCGTTCGGCCCATCTCTATTGTGGACAGACCAAATTCGATCAGCTGGACACTCAGTCACTGTTGTTCTGTCCTTGAGCTACCTCAGCCCGACCATATGGGCTTGAAAACCGCCATCGCCTGCACTCTCGCCTCGTGCGCACCAGTCCAGCACGGCCGTCACTACACAAACAGCTGTTTGCGGTGTGTTACACAGCGAGTTTAGTCTGTCAGTGTGAAGCAGTACACTAATTACACTCCCTGATTGATGTATACACATGCAAGATGTTTTAACCTCTTGAGGACCATGGGCTTTACCCCCCCCCCCCCCCCCAAAGACCAGGCCATTTTTGTCAAAAAAAGGCCACTGCAGCTTTAAGGCCAAGCTGCAGGGCCGCACAACACAGCACACCAGTGATTCCTCCCCCCTTTTCTCCCCACCAACAGAGCTCTCTGTTGGTGGGGTCTGATCCCCCCCCCCCAGTGTTTGTTTGTTGTAAATATTGTGGGTTTTTATTTTTAAATAAATGTGCATTTTTTCCCCTTTCTTTCCCCCCCCCCCTCCCTCCCACCCCACAGCCAGCCAATAATGGTGATCGGCAGTCATAGGCTTCTGCCTATGAGAGCCAATCGCTCTCTAGTGTCCCATGGGGACAGCCGTCCCCAGTACAGCGCTGCTGCAGATTGCAGCACTGTACAATGTATCTAGACGGCGATTCCGCCGTCTAACAGTCTCCCGAGCGGCAATAGCTGCTCAGAGACTGAAGGCGGAGCTCCGCTACACCCACTAACAGGAGATGCGCGCGAAACGTGCGCACGATCTCCTGCATGGCGAGCCCCAAGGACTTTACGCCAATCAGCGTCAGCTGGTCCTGGGGCTGCCGCCGCGGCCACGCCCATCTGCGTGACGTGGTCGGCAAGCGGTTAAAGCACTTTAGGCCTCCAATTTAGCAATAAAATGTGATTTCTGCCCTTAAACCCTGCTGTGCGTAAAATCCAGATTTTTCCCCAGGACTGTTGGCGTGTATCCCACTCTGGCCATGCCCCCTACAGGTGTTAGACCCCTTGAAACATCTTTTCCATCACTTTAGTGGCCACAATTAGTGTTTGTAGTTTTGAATATTCGCCTGCCCATTGAAGTCTATGGCGGTTTGAAAATTTTGCATGTTCACAAACTTTTTTTGCGTGTTCAAGGTTCGCGAACCAAAATCCACGGTTCGCGACAACTACAAGATTCACCCCACCTTTAAAATTATGTTGTTCCTAACATTTGTCATCCTCTAAATGTTGAAACTCCCCTTAAACCACTCAAGCATATCTTTTTTCATAACATTTATCAAGACATGTATCCATTTCTGCCCACACATAAGCCTGTTATGATATAACTTGCAGGGATGAGTGAGATTGATTTCATAAAGAGCAAAATTATCTCAGAATGTGTGGGGGATTCGGGCAGTGTAAGCAAGATTTAACTCATCCAGGCTGATTCCTTCCTTCTGATTCGCTCCATGACGCTCTTCATCTTCCAACACTTCTGCCTTCTAAATGAGAATTTCTGCTTTGCAGGTGTAAGTGTCAAAAGATGAAGAGTAGCATGGAGCGCATCGGAAAGGCAGGCAGTGGCCTAAGTGAATTAACCCGTTTACACAGCCTCAACCCTTCAGCATGCTCTGGGATGATTTGGCTTCTCACAAAATCGATCTCTCTCATCCCTGATAACTTGTTGACAGCTTCAATCGTGCCACCTTACCTTCATTTTTTTTCTTTTGTTGATGCTAAGCTTTGAAAGGCAGGGCTACTTCCCTGTTATTTCCTGTCTTTTTTTGTAATTGTTCTCCTTCAGCATGTACCAGCATAATGGATATTATTATTCTTAATATTATTAACACATGTATTTACATAACTATACTTCTTGGCACTACCATTACATATTAAAATACTTTCAAACTATTGTTACCCTTCATTACCTAAATTGTACCCTGTAACTCATTACAGAACATAATGGCAATTTTTACGTAAAATACTACTGCTACTACTGCTACTACTACTGCTACTACTACTGCCTTTGATTCAGCTGTGGCCGTTTCAGTAAATACACCAGTAGAATGTTTTGCCATCAGTATTTGGGTTAACACTACAATGTAACATAAAACCAGTCAGGCTATGCTGAATGATTATCATTGCTTAAACTACTTAGCTAATGTTGTTCTTGGTGACATACTTCAGTACTATATGGTTGTTCTGTAAGTATTGGTTCAGAAAACTTAGAAAGGAACAGAAATAAGAGGTGTGCCTAGAACCAATCAGACCCTTCATGTCACAATTAAGTGGGATTTGTATTTTTTCCTAAGATGTGATGCAATCACCCAGAGCATATAATAGGTTAATCTCATTACTGCACAGAAAAGCACCAGTGAACAGGATCAAGGTTCTACATCAAATTAGCAGAATGCTATTAAGTCAGTGGTGATTAATGTCTTCATTATTGGGGGCCTACAACAGCCAAACTTCTGATACATCTACCCACCCATTTAGCAAACGTTTGTTCCCACTGATTTGAAGGAGCAATATGTACTTTCTATACCCTCATTTCTGTATAGTTTTTCCAGTTTATAGAAATTAAAAACTGGATAGCTTTTTCTTGCTCATTAATAAAAAAAACAAGTTATGTGACATGGGAACAATAGAATGGCAAGATAAAGTTGTTTGTTGAAGAAATGAACACTAATATTTTTACAGATGGGCTGTAATAATGTATTTCAGATATGGTTTACCTTTTATTCACTCTCAGGAAATTGCTCAAGAAGCAAATACTCTTGCAAAGAGGCCCGTGGCTGTGCATGATAACACTGTTCACATCTGACTAATATCTCTGAACTAATTAGATCTGATGTGCAGATAACAGAAATCAAAGTAAGGCCTCGTTCACATCATTCGGTACGCATTTGCAATTGCGTATGATGTGGTGAAACGCAAAAACGGCAGAAGGGCATAGACAGACCTTCTGCAGTGCAGCAGGTAGCGGCATAGATGGTGTGCGATCGTACAGGTTGCGTTACGATTGCACAGCCATCTGCGTTGAAGAGATGTGAACGAGGCCTTGTTTCCATCTATGCGCTTCTGTCTGCTTTTTATCAGCACATCAATGTTACAGATTGATACATGTTGCTGAAAAGCGGACAGAAGCGGACATAAGTGCACAGGTGGAAACAAGGCATTAGGCCCCGTTTACACTATCAGTTGGTATGCGTTTTTTTCTTCTCCCTAGCAGTGCATTGTGAAAAAGATTTCAGTTAAAACGCGTTAAGTGTGAACTGTGCCATAGGAAAACATGGGCATTTACTTTGAAAATCAGTTGTCCTTTCAGTTATAACTGAGAGCAACTGATTAAGCTGGGCTGACATAATGCTGACATACTGTGCATGTAGGTGAGGAGGGCGTAGTAAGGCTGTTAGGGCAGCAGGTAGCAGGCACAGTACAGCTGGTGCATGAGCACAGACTGTTAGTGCAGGGACAGCACATGTACATAGACACAGACAAACACAGAACATTTATATCGCACCTTTCTCCTGGCGGACTAAAAGTGCCAGAGTTGTAGCCACTAGGACGCGCTCTATAGGTAGTAGCAGTGTTAGGGAGTCTTGCCCAAGGTCGCCTACTGAATAGATGCTGGCTTACTGAACTGGTCTCCTGAGCCCTAAACCAGTACACTATCCAGCCACCTGTATTCTTGGTGCCTACACAATAGGCAGCTAATGGTATCTCTGATATCACTTCTGATAGCAAAATTCAGTTGTACATTATAATTACATTCAATGGTAAGTTGGGATTGATCCAGCATGCTTATGTTATAAATTAATTTATCCTTTTAACTTATGACAGCATGAGGATGGGTTAAACTATCAGTGTGGCACCTAACGCTAATTTTCCCTAACTCAATTTTTCACAGTACAAAACACACAATTGTTCTAATACTTCTTCACACTTATAAAAGTAGATTTTTTTGCGCTAAAGCTTTGTTTCCTGTCTTGGGGGACACATCACATAAAAGAGTGATTATCTATAGTAAATGGGGAATCAGGAAAAATTGGTGATTGTGCATTTAGTAGCAATAAACCACATGCATGTCATGCATGCCTGCAGTCTGTGATGACTGTACTTGAGGTCACTAAATGATTCTTGACTAACATCACGCACTCCTGGCTAATGTTATGGACAGAGGACTCTTCCCCACCATGGCTACCTAGAACTAGATGGTGTGATAAATGTGGTAACTTATAGCCTATGCTGAAAGCTGCTTAATGAGGAGACCTCCAGATATCTGTTCCTCTCAGCTAAATAGATGAAAGGGGTTATGTTTGAACCCCTAACTGTTTACCATAAATTGTTTATAATAAATGTCATCAAATTTCATTTGAAATGAAAAAAAAAGTTGCCAACAAATATTGAATGGAAATATATCTTAAAACATTGTTATATGAAGCATAAGTAATTCTCAGCTAGAGATTCAAAATGTGTCCTGCCTAGGGCTTATTTAAATGTTCCCATCAATGATTCCTTTAGGCCCACACCAATGGTCAAATAAGAATACCCAGTGAGAGTACTGACCAGTATTGCAACTGGATGTGGTAAGGAAGGACGGTGGCTAGCATTCTGGAAGCAAAATTAAAGAAGAGAGAAAAACTGCAGAAGATTTAAAAAAGGGAGAACATTACAGACGTTAATAAATCCATTATTATGCATATGTTACCTGTGGCCAAAGCTTTAACCTAACTAACTGGATTCAATCATATATACGGTAAGCTTCTCATCCCAGACACCAATGCTCTCAATTCCATAAAATCTAAATAAGAGCGACCTGGGAAGGCCGTTTACAGATCCACAGTGGTAGAAGATACAAATTTTAATCCACAAAACTTTCCACTAAATGAAGCTCCATGAATCCTTCTATAAACTCATTACTAGGTGGTACCTAACCCTTTCCAGACTTAATAGAATGTATCCAAGTCTGACTCTCTGTGGTGGAGACGCAAAAGGGACAGGGAAACATTTTACTAAACAATTATGTTAAGAAAATTAGCAAATATAAAAAAATAAGAACTCTCTCATTACTGCAGCCTGCATCCTCATAGATAAAAGACTAGAAATCTAGTACCCACATCCCTACCATCTTGAAATGCATTTCTGAAGTTTGAAATATGCAGACCATGGAGGCAGTAACACATGGCCATTCACCACAGAGAGAATCAACACTACAAAACCTGGATGCAATGTCAATTTTTTTTCTGGAATCTGATGACTTCCACAATTTATCCTGACCTTCACTGCTTTCCCTATCTTGTTTCTTAGACCCCCTGATGTTAAGCCCTGTTTGATTAATACATCATCCTCTGGCTGGTGCCTAACACCCTTAGTCCACGATCTCACAACATGGGTACAGAAGCACGATTATGCAAACTACATTTTTCTACACTTGGCAACAACGACAGTCATGGCGGATCTTTAAGATCCCCGACAAGTCCCGCACAAAGTACCACGGTTGATTGAACTCTCTTTCACACCCATCGTGTGCCGCCTTTCAACCATGTTGGGCATTACTCTAAAAGGTGAAAAGATCTACTGCCTTGGCATCTTCATTCATGGCTCTTTCATATAACATGCTCATTCGAATATTCCATTTTTACAGAGCAGCAGGACTCAGGCTCTTCCAATTATCTGTTATCATACTTTTTGCTACAATGGTTCCTAATTATATGCTTATACTGTTTTCCTTTTCTGCAGTAGTAGAAATAGCCTCTAGTGCTGTGAGCTCAAAGTCTTCCCTAGCAGATTTTTGCAGAAATGAGTTATACCATCCCAGAAACTCCTAACTATGTGACAGGTCCACCATATATCCAATTCTGTACTACCCTCCTGTCCACACCTCCAGCACACATTCTTCTGATGGGAAAATTCTTGGATATGAATTGGAGTGCGGTACCATCTGGCAATAGTCTTGAGCTGTAGCCTTGTGTCCTGTATCTTCCAACTGTTTGACCACATCTTAGGCCATTTTTCATTAAGCTTATGGTTGAAATCTATTTCCCATTTTTCAAGACTAGTTCCTCAATGAAAATATCTACTCTCTGTTCTATAAATCTGACTTTTAAAAAAATAGGCAGACTGGGAGAATAAGAGTAAGGGAGATATAATTTTGCCCTTTTGAAAGAGCTAAAAGTATTGTTAATAAGAAGTGGTTGTATCCCTTAATTAATTAATCTTTTTTTCTGTTCTAGATCTTCAGAAATAGTTGTACGGTACATCTCTTCTATATTTTTATAA
The DNA here is from genome assembly GCF_040937935.1 of Hyperolius riggenbachi. Lineage (NCBI taxonomy): Eukaryota > Metazoa > Chordata > Amphibia > Anura > Hyperoliidae > Hyperolius > Hyperolius riggenbachi. The sequence goes on from NC_090649.1 coordinate 289,042,746, forward strand.
ACATTTCATGCTCTAGTGAAACATGTTATTTAAAGCAGAAGTATCAAGCAAATCAGACTGGTGAAAACGTTAGCAGAATCAGCTAGGATTTGAACTTAACACTCAAGCTGTATTTAATAAAACATGTTTTTGAAACCTAAGCTTTGTTGCTCCTCAAGCCTAACTTTGTTTTGGAATTTTTGACTATTCATTATTTAGATTAGCCTTCTCTGTGCCTATAAGGCTGAGCCAGACTCTCCAGGAAACATTTTTTATTTCCATTAGACTCTAGTTACGTTGGTTTTATAGAAAAGGCAAATAAAATATTTTAGGTGCTTTTTGTTTGAAAAGTGTTATTCAGTTGGATTGTAAGTCCAAGACAAATCGTAATGGCGCTGGAAGATACTTTTTCTTAGTTCATTTCAGCTGGATAATGTGTTTTTATCAGATCTGCTATCCTTATGACTTGTTTTTACTTAGATACATTCTCATCTGGAATCTGACAAATGTACTATAGTCACAGCCAGAGTAGAGACCTCTTTGTGTTGGAATGCACACTACATCCTGAAAAACATGTTGACCACGGCCATCATTTCATAGCAAGGTTCATACAAACGTATGATTTTATTCCTTTGATTAACTGATTTTTAAAATGTATCGATAGCTGCACATTCAAATTAAAGAGGTGAAGTACAGATGTTACACAACATTTTAGGACTTATTGGTATGTATTTAGGACAGAACTATTTAATCTCAACTTCATAGAGTAGGAACTGCAGTGATAGAGATGGCATTGGGGGATCATGGAGCCTATGTCATGATCGCTGCTGCAGCAGGTACTGCTGGCAGTAGTAGTGCTGCAGCTCAGGCAGTTCTGATCTCTTTCCATGCAAGCTGCATAGCTTTGTCTGCCTTTCCCTGCTGTCAGCTTGTGACTGATTATCATTCACCTGTGTGGGAATCTGCATGTCTGCTCCCATTGGATGACCTCAGTATAAAGATCTGCTTCCTGCAGGACTCCTCGGGTTATCATAGCTTCAGTTTAAGCCTGTCTTGCTGTTGCTTCAGCCCCAGATCGTGTTTCTTGTTCTAAAGATACTTTGCTGGTCTTGCATCATATATTGGTTCATTGCCAATATATATGCATACCAGCACGTTTGTTATTTTCCTTGTATTCGTGTTACGTTGATACATCAGTGTCGCTGATGTATATGTACACGAACTGTTTATATCCTGTGTTCAGTTAGTCAGCTTTCCAGCACGTTTTGGTAGTTTGCGCGTATCGTGATCACCCGTGCTGAGTTAGTTATCCTGCTCCTGGTTCTGTTTGTGGATTGCGTTCATCTCTGCGAAGAGATAACGAATCCTTCTGAATCCTGTTCTGTTACCGTTTGTGGATTGCGTTCATCTCTGCGAAGAGATAGCGAATCCTTCTGAGTTCTGTTCCCTGTATTGCTCCAGTCCTAGTCAGTGTTCCTGCTTATGTCATATATCGGTTCATTGCCGATATATACATATGTTAGTCAGACGTTACAAATAGTTTCATTGATAGCTGTAATTGTAATACGCTAGGAAAACATACTTATTGTATATTTGTCTGTGTTACGTTCATCTATCTTGATCCTGCTATTTCCTGACTATCCTGTCCTGTCTTTGTGAGGCACGCCATCGCTGCAACGCATTGGCTGCCTCATTCCAGTCTGTCTTGTTGTGGACGCTTGCTGTCGCTAAGTAGCGGCTAGCTAGCAAGCGTTCATTCTGTCTACCTGTCCTGATCTCCTCAGTTCTGGTTTATGCGCTCAGCGCTACCTTGCGCTGAGGCGTTATCGCGAAAGTATTGTTTGTGGCTGTCGGATCTGCACCGGCTCTGTGCGCCACAATCTCCTATTGGAGTCAGTCCTCCCCTCCACTATACTAGGGATAGCCTGTTTCCTTGTGCTGGTGTGTGTACCTCCTTCACGTCAGCTCATGCGTTGCATGCTGACTGTGGAGAATACACCACCAAGCCTAACAGCCTACCATATATATACCAAGGTGCACACTTGATATCTCTGTTTTCAATTACATTTAGAAATAGAGGGCCATATGCAATTCACTTTTTCACGCAAATTTTCTCCTAGGAGATAATTTTCCATCTACTTTTTAAAATAACTTTCCAGCACTTTTCAACTAAAAAAGTACTAAAAAGTAAATGAAAAAGTATTATTAAATTTATTTTGAGTATTTTCTTGCTTTCTGGTGGCTTAACCACTTGCCGACCGCGCACTCATACCGCGCGTCGGCAAAGTGGCAGCTGCAGGACCAGCGACGCAGTTCTGCGTCGCCGGCTGCAGGCTAATTAATCAGGAAGCAGCCGCTCGCGCGAGCGGCTGCTTCCTGTCAATTCACGGCGGGGGGCTCCGTGAATAGCCTGCGGGCCGCCGATCGCGGCTCGCAGGCTAAATGTAAACACAAGCGGAAATAATCCGCTTTGTTTACATTGTACGGCGCTGGTGTGCAGATCGCAGCCAATCAGCGGCCGGGGATCGCCGCCATGTGACAGGGGACAGCCTGTCACTGGCTGCACAGGACGGATAGCGTCCTGTGCAGCCCAGATCACCAGGAGGGACAGGGAGGAGAGGGAGGAGCGGAATCTCGCCGCGGAGGGGGGCTTTGAGGTGCCCCCCCCCCGCAAAACCCATCAGGCAGGAGCGATCAGACCCCCCCAGCACATCATCCCCCTAGTGGGGAAAAAAGGGGGGCGATCTGGTCGCTCTGCCTGCACCCTGATCTGTGCTGGGGGCTGTAGAGCCCACCCAGCACAGATCAGCTAAAACAGCGCTGGTCCTTAAGGGGGGGTAAAGGGTGTGTCCTCAAGTGGTTAAAGGGCATTTTATTGACAAGTTTAAAAATATCACCTAGGAGAAAACTCAGGAGAAAAAGTTAATTGCATATGGGCCAGAGGCAATTACCTTTTTCTTCTGAGTTTTCTCCTAGGAGATAATTTTCACCTTTTCTTTAAAATTACTTTTCAGCATTTTATAATTGAAAAAGTACCCAAAAGTTGGTGAAAAAGTACTATTACAATTATTTTGATTATTTTCTTGCTTGCTGGTGGTTTAAAAAGCATTTTATGACAAGGTATGTAAAACATCACTATGGACCCACCATATGCAATAAACGCTTTCTCTTGAGTTTTCTCCTAGGTGAAATTTTCAAACTTTTCAATAAAATGCCTTTAAAATCACCTGCAAGAAAGAAAAGGTGAAAATGATCTCCTAGGAGAAATCTCAGCAGAAAAAGTTTATTGCATATGGGCCTCTATCTCAAAATGTAATTGAAAGCAGAGATATCACTTGTGCACCTTGGTGTATATCTATGCTATATGGTTTTTGGTACTTTTTAAATTGCAAAGTGCTGAAAAATGACTGTAAATAGACAATGAAAATGTATCTCCTAGATAAAAACTCAGGAGAAAACGTTAATTGCATATGAGCCTCTTTCTCTAAAGGAATAAAATCATACATTTGTATGAAACTTGCTATGAAATGATGGCCGTGATCAACATGTTTTTCAGGATGTAGCGTGCATTTTCTTACTTTCTGGTGGCTTAAAAGGCATTTTACAAACAACTTTAAAATTATCTCCTAGCAGAAAACTCAGGAGAAAAAGGGAATTGCATATGAGCCAGAGGCAGTTATTAAATCCACTTTTTCTTTTACGTTTCACCTAGGAGATAATTTTTCACATTCTCTTTCAAATAACTTTTTAGCACTTTGAAGTTTAAACAATATCAAAAAGTAGGTGTAAACGTATTGTTGAAATTATTATTTTCTTGCTTGAAAGGCTTTTCATTGATGAGATGTGAAAATATATATCCCCTATGAGAAAATATAGAAGGAAAAGTAAATTAAATATGGGCCATATAATTATTTAGACTTGGCCCCATATGCAATTAAAGTTTTCTGCTACATGATATTTTTAAACGTGTCAAAAAAATGCCATTAAAACCACCAGCAACAAGCAAGGAAATACTCAAAATAATTTTGATTGTACCTTTTCCAATTACTTTTTGATATTGTTTCAATTGCAAAGTGGTGAAAAGTTATTTTAAATAGAAGATAAAACATCTCCTAGGAAAAAAACGGAGAACATGTTAATTGCATGCAGGCATTGATGAGAATCAGGCGCTGGGGTTCCTGTTTGTTTTGTAATTGTTTAACTGCATTACATGTGCTCCACTTACAGAAGTTTACAGAAGTTTAGGCCCTTTTTACACTTACTGTGTCACCACATACTGAAAATGCCACATCCCATCGCAGGAGCAGTGATAGCCCTATGGAGTTATCACACTGAGGCCCATATGCAATTAACTTTTTCACCTTCATCTTCTCTTTAAAATAACTTTTCAGGATTTTACAATCGATAAAGTACCCAAAAGTTGTTGAAAAATTACTATCAACTGTATTTTAACCACTTGAGGACCTAGGGCTTTCTACCCCTTAAGAACCGGCCACTTTTTTTCCATTCAGACCACTGCAGCTTTCACGGTTTATTGCTCGCTCATACAACCTACCACCTAAATGAATTTTGGCTCCTTTTCTTGTCACTAATAAAGCTTTCTTTTGGTGCTATTTGATTGCTCCTGCGATTTTTACTTTTTATTATATTCATCAAAAAAGACATGAATTTTGGCAAAAAAATGATTTTTTTTAACTTTCTGTGCTGACATTTTTCAAATAAAGTAAAATTTCTGTATACATGCAGCGCGAAAAATGTGGACAAACATGTTTTTGATAAAAAAAAACCCATTCAGTGTATATTTATTGGTTTGGGTAAAAGTTATAGCGTTTACAAACTATGGTGCAAAAAGTGAATTTTCTCATTTTCAAGCATCTATGACTTTTCTGACCCCCTGTCATGTTTCATGAGGGGCTAGAATTCCAGGATAGTATAAATACCCCCCAAATGACCCCATTTTGGAAAGAAGACATCCCAAAGTATTCACTGAGAGGCATAGTGAGTTCATAGAAGATATTATTTTTTGTCACAAGTAAGCGGAAAATGACACTTTGTGAGAAAAAAAAAAAAGTTTCCATTTCTTCTAACTTGCGACAAAAAAAAAATGAAATCTGCCACGGACTCACCATGCCCCCTCTGAATACCTTGAAGGGTCTACTTTCCAAAATGGGGTCATTTGTGGGGTGTGTTTACTGTCCTGACATTTTGGGGGGTGCTAAATTGTAAGCACCCCTGTAAAGCCTAAAGGTGCTCATTGGACTTTGGACCCCTTAGCGCAGTTAGGCTGCAAAAAAGTGCCACACATGTGGTATTGCCGTACTCAGGAGAAGTAGTATAATGTGTTTTGGCATGTATTTTTACACATACCCATGCTGGGTGGGAGAAATATCTCTGTAAGTGACAATTTGTTAATTTTTTTTACACACAATTGTCCATTTACAGATATCTTTCTCCCACTCAGCATGGGTATGTGTAAAAATACACCCCAAAACACATTATACTACTTCTCCTGAGTACGGCGATACCACATGTGTGGCACTTTTTTGCACCCTAACTGCGCTAAAGGGCCCAAAGTCCAATGAGTACCTTTAGGATTTCACAGGTCATTTTGAGAAATTTCGTTTCAAAACTACTCCTCACGGTTTAGGGCCCCTAAAATGCCAGGGCAGTATAGGAACCCCACAAATGACCCCATTTTAGAAAGAAGACACCCCAAGGTATTCCGTTAGGAGTATGGTGAGTTCATAGAAGATTTTATTTTTTGTCAAAAGTTAGCGGAAAATGACACTTTGTGAAAAAACACAATTAAAATCAATTTCCGCTAACTTGTGACAAAAAATAAAATCTTCTATGAACTCGCCATACTCCTAACGGAATACCTAGGGGTGTCTTCTTTCTAAAATGGGGTCATTTGTGGGGTTCCTATACTGCCCTGGCATTTTAGGGGCCCTAAACCGTGAGGAGTAGTCTTGAAACGAAATTTCTCAAAATGACCTGTGAAATCCTAAAGGTACTCATTGGACTTTGGGCCCTTTAGCGCAGTTAGGGTGCAAAAAAGTGCCACACATGTGGTATCGCCATACTCGGGAGAAGCAGTACAACGTGTTTTGGGGTGTATTTTTACACATACCCATGCTGGGTGGGAGAAATACCTCTGTAAATGACAATCTTTTGATTTTTTTACACACAATTGTCCATTTACAGTGGTATTTCTCCCACCCAGCATGGGTATGTGTAAAAATACACCCCAAAACACATTGTACTACTTCTCCCGAGTACGGAGATACCACATGTGTGGCACGTTTTTGCACCCTAACTGCGCTAAGGGGCCCAAAGTCCAATGAGTACCTTTAGGATTTCACAGGTCATTTTTGTTTCAAGACTACTCCTCACGGTTTAGGGCCCCTAAAATGCCAGGGCAGTATAGGAACCCCACTAATGACCCCATTTTAGAAAGAAGACACCCCAAGGTATTCCGTTAGGAGTATGGTGAGTTCATAGAAGTTTTTATTTTTTTGTCACAAGTTAGCGGAAATTGATATTAATTGTTTTTTTTCACAAAGTGTCATTTTCCGCTAACTTAGGACAAAAAATAAAATCTTCTATGAACTCACCATACTCCTAACGGAATACCTTTGGGTGTCTTCTTTCTAGAATGGGGTCATTTGTGGGGTTCCTATACTGCCCTGGCATTTTAGGGGCCCTAAACCGTGAGGAGTAGTCTTGAAACCAAATGTTGCAAAATGACCTGTGAAATCCTAAAGGTACTCATTGGACTTTGGGCCCCTTAGCGTACTTAGGGTGTAAAAAAGTGCCACACATGTGGTACCGCCGTACTCAGGAGAAGTAGTATAATGTGTTTTGGGGTGTATTTTTACACATACCCATGCTAAGTGGGAGAAATATCTCTGTAAATGACAATTGTTTGATGTTTTTTACACACAATTGTCCATTTACATAGAAATTTCTCCCACCCAGCATGGGTATGTGTAAAAATACACCCCAAAACACATTATACTACTTTTCCTGAGTACGGCGGTACCACATGTGTGACACTTTTTTGCAGCCTAGGTGCGCTAAAGGGCCCAACGTCCTATTCACAGGTCATTTTGAGGCATTTGTTTTCTAGACTACTCCTCGCGGTTTAGGGCCCCTAAAATGCCAGGGCGGTATAGGAACCCCACAAGTGACCCCATTTTAGAAAGAAGACACCCCAAGGTATTCCGTTAGGTGTATGGCGAGTTCATAGAAGATTTTATTTTTTGTCACAAGTTAGTGAAAAATGACACTTTGTGAAAAAAAAACAATAAAAATCAATTTCCGCTAACTTTTGACAAAAAAGAAAATCTTCTATGAACTCGTCATACACCTAACAGAATACCTTGGGGTGTCTTTTTTTCTAAAATGGGGTCACTTGTGGGGTTCCTATACCGCCCTGGCATTTTACGGGCCCAAAACCGTGAGTAGTCTGGAAACCAAATGTCTCAAAATGACTGTTCAGGGGTATAAGCATTTGCAAATTTTGATGACAGGTGGTCTATGAGGGGGCGAATTTTGTGGAACCGGTCATAAGCAGGGTGGCCTTTTAGATGACAGGTTGTATTGGGCCTGATCTGATGGATAGGAGTGCTAGGGGGGTGACAGGAGGTGATTGATGGGTGTCTCAGGGGGTGGTTAGAGGGGAAAATAGATGCAATCAATGCACTGGGGAGGTGATCGGAAGGGGGTCTGAGGGGGATCTGAGGGTTTGGCCGAGTGATCAGGAGCCCACACGGGGCAAATTAGGGCCTGATCTGATGGGTAGGTGTGTTAGGGGGTGACAGGAGGTGATTGATGGGTGTCTCAAGGTGTGATTAGAGGGGGGAATAGATGCAAGCAATGCACTGGCGAGGTGATCAGGGCTGGGGTCTGAGAGCATTCTGAGGGTGTGGGCGGGTGATTGAGTGCCCTAGGGGCAGATAGGGGTCTAATCTGATCGGTAGCAGTGACAGGGGGTGATTGATGGGTAATTAGTGGGTGTTTAGGGTAGAGAACAGATGTAAACACTGCACTTGGGAGGTGATCGGACGTCGGATCTGCGGGCGATCTATTGGTGTGGGTGGGTGATCAGATTGCCCGCAAGGGGCAGGTTAGGGGCTGATTGATGGGTGGCAGTGACAGCGGGTGATTGATGGGTGGCAGTGACAGGGGGTGATTGATGGGTGGCAGTGACAGGGGGTGATTGATGGGTGGCAGTGACAGGGGGTGATTGATGGGTGATTGATAGGTGATTGACAGGTGATTGACAGGTAATCAGTGGGTTATTACAGGGGAGAACAGATGTAAATATTGCACTGGCGAATTGATAAGGGGGGGTCTGAGGGCAATCTGAGCGTGTAGGCGGGTGATTGGGTGCCCGCAAGGGGCAGATTAGGGTCTGATCTGATGGGTAACAGTGACAGGTGGTGATAGGGGGTGATTGATGGGTGATTGATGGGTAATTAGTGGGTGTTTAGAGGAGAGAATAGATGTAAACACTGCGTTTGGGTGGTGATCTGATGTCGGATCTGCGGGCGATCTATTGGTGTGGGTGGGTGATCAGATTGCCCGCAAGGGGCAGGTTAGGGGCTGATTGATGGGTGGCAGTGACAGGGGGTGATTGATGGGTGATTGACAGGTGATTGACAGGTGATTGACAGGTGATCAGGGGGGATAGATGCATACAGTACATGGGGTGGGGGGATCTGGGGGGGGGGTCTGGGGAGAATCTGAGGGGTGGGGGGGTGATCAGGAGGGAGCAGGGGGCAGGGGGGGGGGGATAAAAAAAAATAGCGTTGACAGATAGTGACAGGGAGTGATTGATGGGTGATTAGGGGGGTGATTGGGTGCAAACAGGGGTCTGGGGGGTGGGCAAAGGGGGGTCTGATGGGTGCTGTGGGCGATCTGGGGCAGGGGGGGGGGAAATCAGTGTGCTTGGTGCAGACTAGGGTGGCTGCAGCCTGCCCTGGTGGTCCCTCGGACACTGGGACCACCAGGGCAGGAGGCAGCCTGTATAATACACTTTGTAAACATTACAAAGTGTATTATACACTTTGTATGCGGCGATCGTCGGGTTAACATCCCGCCGGCGCTTCCGTATGGCCAGCGGGATGTTGCGGCGGGTGAGCGGCGCCAGGCGGAGGCGGAGGATCGCGTCACTGATGACGCGATCGCTCCGCCCATGCCCCTACAAGGACCGCCGCCATTTGTCAATACGGCGGTCCTTGCGGGGTCCACTTCCCGGCCGCCAATTGTATATATGGCGGTCGGGAAGTGGTTAAGTATTTTCTTGCTTGCTGTTGGCTTAAAGGGCATTTTATGACAAGTTGTAAAAATATCACCTAGGAGAAAACACAGAAGAAAAAGTGAATTGCATATGGGCCTGAATGTGGTGTGTTATAGTGTAGCGGGTCCCAATGCAGTAGCACACTGCATACAGTGCATTACTGGCACACTCAAAGGTATATCCTGAAAGTGGAGCATACTTTCAATGGAAAGTATATCTCACTGATTTGTTTTGATTTGGTCGCACTGTGGCTATAACATGTGGTGCGACTTTTCAGCCGAGGTGCATTCAAAATCGCACCGCACCAAGTATAAAGCAGCCCTACTGTAATTTTTTTTTTTATATCAAATCCCCAACATAAATACTAACCATAAGAAAAAACAAAAGTTGAATATGTGTACATGGATAAAGCTCTGGCTGAAAACAGAAGGCAAAAAGCAGTAGTAAATGAATTACACTCAAAAGGGGCAACTGTCAGCAATGGGGTTGCTCAAGAGTTAGTATTGGGTCTGTGTCTCTTTGTTTGCTTGTGAGCTCTTACATGAAAAAAACATTAATTTTAGCCTTTTTTTTTGTTTGTTTGTTTTTTTGCAGAGGATAAAAATTATGTAGAATAATCAACAACAGGATAATGAAATACCACAAAAGGATCCTGACGCAATTGTTATATCAACAAGTTTAGAAAAAGAAATGTAATATTAATAAATGTAAGGTCACACACCTTGGCCGTTCTTCTGACAAAGCTCCATATGAACTAAATGAGACACAGCTGGGAAAGTTGGACTTTGCGAAGGACATTGGAGTAGTGCTTCATAATACATTACGCAACTGTAGTCAATGCCATGCAGAAGCAACCTAGGCAAATAAAATTCTAAGATGCATAAAAAATGAAAATAAAAACATGTAACACTACTCCTACCCTGTATAAGAACAGCTTACTGTGTGACTCATGCAGAGCTTGGAGAGGGTGTGTAAGCTTCTGCCAATGACAAGCAGTGCTGCACATTCCACACATTCCAGCCTCAGCCCGACAGAGCCGACAGAGGAAAGAAGATAAGATTTATTACAGAGATAGTGCAACTAGAAAATGCTGCAGTAAGACAGACCACATTAGAACAGGCAAAAGAACTTATAGGATAGAAGAAATAAGGCTCACAATTTTGTTACATAGTCTCTTTAAAGACTCTGTGAGAGAGAGTGTGAGCTATATTAGTAGTAGCAAGCTAGGTATATTTGTGAGAGAGTGACAGTAGATTGTTAGTTTGCATGATAGATTGTAGTGTAGTGTGCTAGTAGTTGCTGCAGAGCCAGCCAGGCCGCAGGCTTAGTGTTTAACAGAGTGAGAGTGAGTTAGGTGATTGATTAGTGATTGATTAGTTGAGTGAGTGTAGTGCAAGTTTTTTTTTTGTTTTTGTTTTCTAATTTTTTTTTTCTTTATTTTGTTTTTTTTAATTTATTTTCTTTATTTCACCCCCTTATTTTCTGATCTGTTCTGTCACTCATACCCCTTCCCCAATAAAGTTTGTGGCCCCAAAATAATGGAGCGAGAGCAGCAGCAATTTCCTGCCACTCCTAAAAGGAAATGAAGTGATGGTGGTGGTGGTGGATCACGTCAAGTATGTGATCAGGTTGAGGGTGGCAGCAGCAGCAGGAAGCGTTCCCCCCTGGTCAGAGATGTCTTCCCTTTGTTCGCAGCACGCAGGAACATTTTGACAGAACAGGAGGCGAAGAGAGTTGTGGATTATTTAGATCAGGAACCCTCTACCTAGTCTGAGGAACTTGAAGCTAGTTGCAGCAACACCGGCCGCCATGTTCCTCATGACCAGAACCCAACTGCAGCTGCTTCTCTTGACGAGGTTGTTTCCTCCCAGTACTCCGCTCCAGAAGTAAAGCACACCTACATCGCTGAGAGAGATGCTGAGAAGGTCTGGGAGGAGGCATTGAAGGAGACCATGGGACCAAGCTCCCAAGAAGTGGTGGATTCTGTGGTGACAGAAATGGCCACTGTGTTTTCTTCATCCAGTGTCACCAGTCAACATCATCATCACCACCACTCAACTACAGAGGTGTTTGGTGGCCAGGTGGAGGGTCCAGAAGAGTCACTTATTGAACTGGATGATATTTTGGATGATGAGGTGGCTGATCAAACGTGGTTGCCACCTGTTGGTTTAGGCACTAGCAGGCATGAGCAGCTTGTAGAAACAGAGCAGACAGTTGGCCAGCAGCCTGCAAGTGCTTTCCTGTCTCTCAGTACCCGCCACCAGTCCAATGCTGAGCATCGAGGTGCTAGAACAGGTCGCACCACTGCTGGACGTGCACGAACGTCCCCTGTATGGAACTATTTTACTGTTCTGGAAGAGGATGAATCCAGGGCAGTCTTTTCTGTGTGCCATAAATCGGTGAGCAGAGGCAAATCGGGCACCGGGTTCGGCACTTCAGGGCGCAACCACCACAGACGGGAGTTTGAATATGTAAAAAATTACAATCAGATGGGTTGAGGAAAAGCCGCAGCAACAGGCCCCTCCTATTTTTTTTCTACTCGTCCTGTCCCTATAAAACCTGCTCAGTCCCATTCTACTTCAAATCCCTCTGCATGCCAGGCTGGTAGAGGACTCCAGACCTCGGCAAGCACCTCATCATCACCCTTGTTGGTTTCCTCTGAATCACCAGTGTTCCAGCGTCAGGCCTCTGTGCCAGAAATGTACTGGACTTAGAGTGAATCTCTCAAAATCTCAAGCATTACCAATAAATCTACCTACTGTAACGATTGTGGAACTTTCTCCGTGATCAGCGCACAACGCGTGCGCTGACACGGCGGAAATCCTCCACAAGCGTATATATTTGCAGGCACCCAGCAAAAGGTGCTACGCACCTGTAGAGGGAAATTCCTGTCGGCAGATGGCGCTGGGGAGTGCAGAGGAACCAATCCTCTGTACCTCCACAAGTGCCAGACAGGAATTGTACGAAGCGCAGAACGCAATCGCAAGAGAGGCGATTGCGAATGAGATTGAGCAAAGGGACAGGTTGTATGTGTGTGCGCCAATCCAGTCGCCACCCCGCGACCGCGTACACACAACGGCAGATACGAAATAGGAATGCGATCGCGAGAGGTGCGATCGCCAGACGTGACACAAGGCAGATCAGAATAGAATACGAGGGTAGCAAAGGCACAGCAAATACAATAAGGAGATACGGAAAATAACAAACGCTAGCTAACCGCGAACACCGCACTCATTCGCAACAGTGCACGCGGTTATGCGCGATCTCCACGTGATAAGCACACTAGAGACAAGCACGCCTAACTAACCATTAACAGACAAACATGAAACAGAGGACGCGAGCGCTTGCTTAACGGTTACCTCACCGAGCCTGCAGCAAGCGTAGCGGACAAGACAGACATACGAAAACAGGGACAAACGAGAGATAGGATCCACAGCACTAGCGAAAAGTGGCTAGCGTGATCCAGGTACAGAGTAGCAGAACAGAAGGATCCCCAGCACTAGTGAAAAGTAGCTAGCGCGATCCCAGAAGACAGAACAGAAGGATCCCCATCGCTAGCGAAAAGTAGCTAGCGCGATCCCAGGAGACAGAACAGAAGGATCCCCAGCGCTAGCGAAAAGTAGCTAGCGCGATCCCAGGAAACAGAACAGAAGAGATAGCTGGTAGCAACCGCTGCACCAGCTATACTCCAAGAACAGAGATCAGAATCATTTCCTGTCGACCACCATAGGGGCAGGACAATGGCAACAGGCAAGACAAGACAGAACAGGCAATACAGATAACACAACCTGACTGGGCTAGAAGGGGAGCCTAAAGCAACCCCCAGGAATTAACTATACTAGATAGCAATGGCTGACACTCCAGCAGTGTCCATCAGGAACAGACCATGGAAAGGAAATGACCAGCGAAGCATTGTGGGAAAGACATAGTACTTATAGTACACGCCTCCAATGAATGTGGCCAGGCAATTTGCATGACAACGTATGCAAATTCCTCTGCAAGCACAAGCTGCAAAACTGACAGAAGCTTCTTTCCAGAGTCCTGCAGCATGCAAACCTACACAATGGTCAAAGGGCTGCCTGCCTGCACAGGCAGCTGAGCAAATCATCACAGTACCCCCCCCTCCAGGGTCAAATTCCAGACGACCCTCAAAACTGCTATTAGCAACAGACTCAAACTGAAGACTCATGAAGGTCGGGGCAGCCCGACAAGGTCCAATTCCAGAGTCAGTCCACCCGAAACCGACCTCATCGGAAACAGAAGCCACCGAAACATGCCCATCAGTACTACCAGTCTCAGTATAACACCCATCAGGACTGTGAACGCCAGAGAAGAAGCCATCGACACCCTCCAGACAATACCCACCACCTTCCAAGGAGCGTCCGAAAATACCAAACCTGCCACAATACCTGTTCGAAGTGTCCCTTGCAACACAAAAGCCACCGTTGATCTTATCCAGTGTACCAAGCAAAATTTCTCCCGTAATCTCCCAGAACCTTTTGAAGCTCCACAGAGATCCCAAGAGGGCAGAACAATCACCAGGCTCACAGGGAGAATTACCAAGAACCCCCATGGAACCAATGACAATTCCGGATTCAGAATTACGAGGACACCCATCAAGATCAAGACTTTCAGGGACCACTTCTGGGCATGCAAGCAGGCAGGCCATATCAGAGCATGTCTCCACCGAGGAAGCATCTGAGTACGCTGGTAACCGAGGCACACTTGGGCTTTCTGGGTCACAGAGCACACTGGGGTACACCAGCACAGGAGAAACCTCAGGACATGTCGGGGAACTGCCAACCTCAGAGTCCAGCACGACAAGACCAAAACCAGTACCGGACAGAGAATCATCATGAGTGGAGGTCACAGGCACTGGACTTTCAAAAGAAGACTCGGATACAAATTCAGAAATTTCTGTGACAATAATATCATCATTGACTACATATGAGTGAAGCTCCATCAGAGCTGAAAAGGTAGCCAGCAAGGCAGCAATGCCTACGGAAGAGGGTAACACCTCAGAAGGACCTCGGGGGCAGGAGACATCTCCTACAAGTTCTGCACCCTTTGGGAGGAACTCGGTGACCTCCAGAACATCAAACAAGACCTCAGGAACATCATTTTTCAAGTTTTCTAAAAAGGATTCTGTACTATCCATGTTACAGGGCAAAACTGGAACTTTATTTTGAGAACAGGGCAGATGTCCCAGGGAAGGTTCCACCATAAACTGAGACTGAATTTCATCATCATGAGTGGAACATACAGGAATATTCACTGAACCACACACTGACTCCCTAACTTTAATCTTGCTGCACCCAGAATTCTGCGTAGCAGTCAAACTAGCTTGCAACTCCAAAACTGCAGAAAGACAGGTAAAAATAGCAGCAATACCTAGACGAGCCTCTAGGGGCAGGGCAGGAGATATTGTACAAGACAATATTGACTCATCCAGAGTACAGGGTGGAGAGTCAGAACTTTCTTCAAAGCAAGAAAGGGACTCCCAAATGTCAGTGTGATTGGACATCATTTTGTTATTCATGGTACAGGGCAGGCTCAGAGAAACCCTCTCTGGACCCAGCAAAGACGCTTCAGAGTCAGATTCGCAAAACCAAAGTGCTGTCTCACTCTTAGACTCGGCTAACGATGTCGAATCCGAGGAGACAGAGCGCAAAATTTGCGAATCCAGGATCGCTTTAGGTTGTGAAACTGACGCTTCCCTAGCGCAAATCTCCGCGATCTGCGGAGCAGACTGCAAAGCGTTTAGGACAGAAACACTGGAGCAACTGTCATCAGGCCACAGGCCCTCACAGGTGTGAACAGGGTGAGGCAAAGGCGCATTTGCAGTAGAAATAGCGAGAACATCAGGAAAAACTTTATTAGACATATTAATTTTACTTTTGACGCTGCACAGTCGAGAAACTTTCCCCATAGCAGGGTCACAGATGGAAGATCTCAAAGATCTGTTTCTAAATGACAAAGGATCCCACACATCCTTGAGGAAACCGGCAGACTCATGCCAATCACAATCTGCAGGAACATCCGAGAAACAGGCATCCGATCGCACAGATTCAAACTGCACACTGTCAGGAGAGAATCCTTCAGGATTCGCACAGGAATCAACCACAGCGGCATACTCATTCATTTCAGATTGCACAAAGTCAAGACTCTCATGCTTTACCCCAGAAAGGCAGGAACAATCATCCGACAACGATGTCTCTTTATTGGAATCAATTGGTTGGTGTGTGTGCAACTCATCCAAAATCGTTTGCCATACATAGATCACCAGATCCACATCATCCTTGTCACATTCATCGGAATCAATCAGAAGGTACATAGAATCAAGACAAGCATTCAAGACATCTTCGCTTTTTGCGATGTAAAAATCGCAAAAGGCTTTCCAATCAAAATCGAATTCCTCCAGCAAGGCCCCAACATCCCAGGAAGCAAATGGGGGTTCAAACAGGCCAGTATCCAGATAATCTCCATAGGGGTGGAGTTCAGGAACAAGAACAGATTTTTTAACTGCTTTAATGTAGTGTGCGATCCTACCTATAGCAGGATCCACATAAGCTTTGGATTGGGGCAAAAAACCTGGAAACTGATCAGCAGATGCATTATAAACATCATTATTATACTGCATGGTTTTGCCCATTTCAGACTTGACAGAAATAACCTCTCTATCTGTGGTTGCCATGGGCAACGGATCTTTCCGCTGCGAAGCCTTCCTAGATCTTTTACGTTTAGACTTAGAGGCTTTGGATGGCTGCTTTATGGATGAAAGAGTAGATGGAACAGCTGATTGAGCTGCTGACAACAACTCATTAAGGGGGTATGGTAATTGAGGTAATCTCAGCCAATTGTGAATTAAAAAGGCCAAGAATTCCAGGGGTCTTTGACTCAGGGTGGTATGATTTAACACATCATAACCCCACATTGACATTTCGCCCCCCAACAGAATGTAGACCATTTGGGGGGCCCAGGTAGACACTGGGGTGCATTGGAATTCAGGGTTCGCTAACAGTTTCGTACACTCAGACAAAAATTCGTCTGCTGATTCAGGTTCAAGTTTTTTAAATCTCTTAAAGGTACAAGAGCCATATTCGACAAAATCGTACAAATCGGAAATTCCGTCTACACTGGGGTTTTGGGTTGGGCTGGTCATTCTGTAACGATTGGGGAACTTTCTCCGTGATCAGCGCACAACGCGTGCGCTGACACGGCGGAAATCCTCCACAAGCGTATATATTTGCAGGCACCCAGCAAAAGGTGCTACGCACCTGTAGAGGGAAATTCCTGTCGGCAGATGGCGCTGGGGAGTGCAGAGGAACCAATCCTCTGTACCTCCACAAGTGCCAGACAGGAATTGTACGAAGCGCAGAACGCAATCGCAAGAGAGGCGATTGCGAATGAGATTGAGCGAAGGGACAGGTTGTATGTGTGTGCGCCAATCCAGTCGCCACCCCGCGACCGCGTACACACAACGGCAGATACGAAATAGGAATGCGATCGCGAGAGGTGCGATCGCCAGACGTGACACAAGGCAGATCAGAATAGAATACGAGGGTAGCAAAGGCACAGCAAATACAATAAGGAGATATGGAAAATAACAAACGCTAGCTAACCGCGAACACCACACTCATTCGCAACAGTGCACGCGGTTATGCGCGATCTCCACGTGATAAGCACAATAGAGACAAGCACGCCTAACTAACAATTAACAGACAAACATGAAACAGAGGACGCAAGCGCTTGCTTAACGGTTACCTCACCGAGCCTGCAGCAAGCGTAGCGGACAAGACAGACACACGAAAACAGGGACAAACGAGAGATAGGATCCACAGCACTAGCGAAAATTGGCTAGCGTGATCCAGGTACAGAGTAGCGGAACAGAAGGATCCCCAGCACTAGTGAAAAGTAGCTAGCGCGATCCCGGAAGACAGAACAGAAGGATCCCCAGCACTAGTGAAAAGTAGCTAGCGCGATCCCAGAAGACAGAACAGAAGGATCCCCATCGCTAGCGAAAAGTAGCTAGCGCGATCCCAGGAAAGAGAACAGAAGAGATAGCTGGTAGCAACCGCTGCACCAGTTATACTCCAAGAACAGAGATCAGAACCATTTCCTGTCGACCACCATAGGAGCAGGACAATGGCAACAGGCAAGACAAGACAGAACAGGCAATACAGATAATACAACCTGACTGGGCTAGAAGGGGAGCCTAAAGCAACCCCCAGGAATTAACTATACTAGATAGCAATGGCTGACACTCTAGCAGTGTCCATCAGGTAGTGGTGCTCAGCAGAGCTCGAATATTCGAGTAGCTCGAATATTCGAGCTCTTTCTCAGCTATTCGAGCTCAGTATTCGAGCTCCAAATAGCTGTAGCTATTCGAATGGGCTATTCGAGTACACTCGAATAGCCCATTCACTATTCGAGCTATTCGAGCAAATGGCGCTATTCGAGCTCGGTACCGAGCTCGAATAGCGTCATAGCCCAGATTGATGTCCTTAGAGCCAATCAGAGGGCTCCCAGGCCCTCTGACGGCAGCCAATCACAGAGGGGGACCCTGGCCAGCCCATACCCTATAAATAGCGGCCGCCATGTTAGGTTTCTCCGTGCTTGCCTGAGACTTGTACAGAGAGAGAGTTGCTCCTTTGTGCTTTGGCTTAGCAAGAGCTCTATTGTGGTCATTTACCTAGCGTTTTTGCTCACATACAACCTCCTATATACACCTATATTGTTGTTAGTTAGATAGACATTGTATTTTAGTTAGTAGCTTTTGCGTTACATAGACAGAGACAGCTGCTGCAGGCAAGCTTACACAGCTTTAGGCCTCAGGGCCTGCCTGTGTGGGCAGCTGTTCTCTCCTGTCCTCTGTTAGTATATTTCTCTCATCTATACCAGTATTTCTGCTGTCCTTTACTACTGATTGATTCTGTATTTAGTATTGTAGTTATACTGTACTAGGACACTCACTGTCACTGTTCATAGGCTAAGGCTACTAGTTCCTGCGTGTGTGCACTCACTGTCTGTGTACTGTACACACACACTCTATTTCCTTCTGATTACTGATTGATTATTGTAATTAGTTGTACTTACTGTTACTACTTACTCTTACTGTACTTGGAGTCTAGGACACTCAGTCACTGTTCATAGGCTACTAGCTCCTGCGTGTGTGCACTCACTGTCTGTGTACACACAACACACACTCTATTTCCTTTTGATTACTGATTGATTATTGTAATTAGTTAGTTGTACTTACTGTTACTACTTACTCTTACTGTACTAGGAGTCTCTAGGACACTCAGTCACTGTTCATAGGCTACTAGCTCCTGCGTGTGTGCACTCACTGTCTGTGTACACACAACACACACTCTATTTCCTTTTGATTACTGATTGATTATTGTAATTAGTTAGTTGTACTTACTGTTACTACTTACTCTTACTGTACTAGGAGTCTAGGACACTCAGTCACTGTTCATAGGCTACTAGCTCCTGCGTGTGTGCTCTCACTGTCTGTGTACACACTACACACACTCTATTTCCTTCTGATTACTGATTGATTATTGTAATTAGTTAGTTGTACTTACTGTTACTACTTACTCTTACTGTACTAGGAGTCTAGGACACTCAGTCACTGTTAGGCTACTAGCTCCTGCGTGTGTGCACTCACTGTCTGTGTACACACTACACACACTCTATTTCCTTCTGATTACTGATTGATTATTGTAATTAGTTAGTTGTACTTACTGTTACTACTTACTCTTACTGTACTAGGAGTCTCTAGGACACTCAGTCACTGTTCATAGGCTACTAGCTCCTGCGTGTGTGCACTCACTGTCTGTGTACACACAACACACACTCTATTTCCTTTTGATTACTGATTGATTATTGTAATTAGTTAGTTGTACTTACTGTTACTACTTACTCTTACTGTACTAGGAGTCTAGCACACTCAGTCACTGTTCATAGGCTACTAGCTCCTGCGTGTGTGCACTCACTGTCTGTGTACACACTACACACACTCTATTTCCTTCTGATTACTGATTGATTATTGTAATTAGTTAGTTGTACTTACTGTTACTACTTACTCTCTTACTGTACTAGGAGTCTAGGACACTCAGTCACTGTTCATAGGCTACTAGCTCCTGCGTGTGTTCACTCACTGTCTGTGTACACACAACACACACTCTATTTCCTTTTGATTACTGATTGATTATTGTAATTAGTTAGTTGTACTTACTGTTACTACTTACTCTTACTGTACTAGGAGTCTCTAGGACACTCAGTCACTGTTCATAGGCTACTAGCTCCTGCGTGTGTGCACTCACTGTCTGTGTACACACAACACACACTCTATTTCCTTTTGATTACTGATTGATCATTGTAATTAGTTAGTTGTACTTACTGTTACTACTTACTCTTACTGTACTAGGAGTCTAGGACACTCAGTCACTGTTCATAGGCTACTAGCTCCTGCGTGTGTGCACTCACTGTCTGTGTACACACTACACACACTCTATTTCCTTCTGATTACTGATTGATTATTGTAATTAGTTAGTTGTACTTACTGTTACTACTTACTCTCTTACTGTACTAGGAGTCTAGGACACTCAGTCACTGTTCATAGGCTACTAGCTCCTGCGTGTGTGCACTCACTGTCTGTGTACACACAACACACACTCTATTTCCTTTTGATTACTGATTGATTATTGTAATTAGTTAGTTGTACTTACTGTTACTACTTACTCTTACTGTACTAGGAGTCTAGGACACTCAGTCACTGTTCATAGGCTACTAGCTCCTGCGTGTGTGCACTCACTGTCTGTGTACACACTACACACACTCTATTTCCTTCTGATTACTGATTGATTATTGTAATTAGTTAGTTGTACTTACTGACTGTTACTACTTACTTACTGTACTAGGGACACTCACTCAGTCACTGTTCATAGGCTAGCTCCTGCGCGTGTTTGCGCGTGCGTGCACTCACTGTCTGTAGTGTACACACACTAAATTTACTTGTGATTACTACTGATTATTGTAACTGCTAGTTGTACTTCCTGACTGTTACTACTTACTTACTGTACTAGGGACACTCACTCAGTCACCTCACCCACCAACCCACTCCATTAAAGTACCCCACTTTTCACCCGCCCTTTTAAAAAACTTTTGTCTATACGCCCAAAACATCGAAGATGTCTGGAAGTGGCAGCCAGCGCGGTTTGGGCAAGGGGAAGGGCAGCAAGGGAATCAGGAGGAGAGGGAGCAGCATTGCGGCAGGCCGCGGCCGCGCCACCATGCACAGTTCCGCAGCAGCAGCGTCAGTGGCTAACATTCCTCCCATAGCCACTGGCCGTGGACGCCTTGGGCGCCGCCCAGCAGGAGCATCTGCAACTCACGCTGCAGAGACACAGCAGCAGCAGCAGCGTGTAGCACCTGCTCCGATTTTCCTCCAGCCGGGTCGGAAACGTCCCATTGAGGAAAAGGATGCAGACACTGTGGTGCAACTGATGATGGAGGATGAGCAGCCCGCCATCAGCTCTGCATCCGAGGCCTCCACCCTCACCACCACCACCACCACCACCACCCTCACCACCACCACCACCACCACCCCTGTTCGCAGCAGCCGCCCAGCAGGGCCTGGGGGGGAGGAGGAGGCCAGTTCACCGTCACAAGTTGGCGACCTGTCACTCAGCAGTATTTTTACCCCAGGCACCATCAGGGTATTGTCTGCTGTTGTTGGCGATTTTGAGGAGGAGATGCTGATGGGCACTTTGGGGGATGAGGGATTGGACAGCAAGAGTGTGGCGACAGTCAAGCAGCCCATCCATGCATCAGGAGAGGAGTTTGGGGGGTCATCATCCCAGCAGGACATGTTTCAGGAGGGGGAGGATGATGGTGATGACCCGGTGACAGACAGAGACTGGGTGCCACCACCTCCAGGGGATGTCGTCCTCAGCAGCTCGGAGGAGGAGGAGGATGCGCTTGTGGGCCTTGCAAGGAGGCGCATCATTGCAAGCATTGGCAGCAGTAGGCAGGTCCCACAGCCTGCTGGTGTCTCAGGCTCAGCAGCAGCAGCAGCAGCATCTGCCAGTACCACCACCAGCCGCACCCAAGCCCCCCCCCCCAACCACCACAGGGAGACAGGCAGCAGCGCTTCCATGCCGTAGGGGGATGTTTTTGTCACCAATCTGGCGATTTTTCACCATGCCCACTGTGTACAGCAAGTACACCACTTGCAACCACTGTCAGCGGAAGTTGAGCAGAGGTGCAGACCCCTTAAAGTTCAGCACCAGCTCGCTCATCAACCACCTTGCTGCGAAACATTTCCACCAGCATGAGGAGTTCCAGAGGCTGAAGGCATCTGGTGCTGGCAGTGGCACCACACCCATCACTGCACAGCCTTCAGCAGCAGCAGCAACAGCAGCCACCCGCCCTCCTGCTCCTCCAGCAGCACCAGCAGGAGTGCGGAAATGCATTGCTCCTCCCCCCTCTGCAACTCCTGCCGCCGACACTGAGGCCTGTTCTGGCAGCCAGTCCTCAGTGGCCTCCTCTGCTGTGTCTGCTGATTCCCGTGCCAGCAAAAGGCCACGCCAGAGCCTTTTGAGCGAGTCCTTCCAGGGGGTGGTTAGGGCTCTGCCTCCCAGCAGCCGTTGCGTGCGGCAGCTGAACGGCTTGCTGGCACGGGCCATGTGCTCCCAACTCCTGCCGTACACGCTCGTGCAGGAGGGGAGCGACATGCGGGCGCTGCTTGCTTGTGCAGCCCCAGACTGGCAGCTCCCCAGCAGACACTTTTTCTCCCGCAAGGCCATTCCTGCACTGCACCGCTTTGTGATGGCCAATGTGGAGCGAGGGCTGGAGCACGCGGTTGGTGAAAGGGTCCACGTCACCATGGACTCCTGGAGCAGCCGCTTCGGGACAGGCCGCTACCTGTCCTTCACTGTCCACTGGGTCAGCTTGGTGGAAGGGGGTGAGGATGGGAGAGCAGCAGCGGGCACAGCAGCAGCAGCAGCAACACAGTGGGTGGTGCCACCCCGCAGGGTCAGGGGAACTGCAGCAGGTTCCTCCGATCCTCTGCCATCCTCCGGCACACCTGGCCAAACCCCCCGCCTCAGCAGCAGCGTGAAGGCCCGCCACTGCCAAGCGCTGCTGCACTTGGTCAGCCTTGGCAAGACCAAGCTGACGGCAGCCCATGTGTTGGCCAAACTCCAGGAGCAGGAGAGGATTTGGCTGACCCCCAGAGGCCTCAGAGTCGGAGAGGTGGTGGCCGACAATGGGGCCAATCTGGTTGCTGCAATTGACAGGGGAAACCTGACCCACATCCCCTGTCTTGCCCACGTGCTGAACCTGGTGGTGCAGAAGTTCCTGCGCACCTACCAGGGGATGGGCAAACTGCTGGAAACTGCAAGGAACATTGTGCGTCACTTCCGGCGCTCGGCTGCAGCCTGTGCGAGCCTGGAAGACGTGCAAAAGGAGCTGGATCTGCCACGCCATCGGCTGATCCTTGACGTTCCGACTCGCTGGAACTCCACCCTGGCGATGTTGGAGCGTCTGGTTGAACAGAGGCACGCTGTCAACCAGTACCTTGCCCTGGCCACTGTTTCCGCCGCTCAGAGAAGGGACAAGACCAGCAACATCCCGTCCATCGTCCCCGATGATGACTGGAGGCACATGCAGCAGGTGTGCTTAGTGCTGGCTCCCTTTCTGCAGGCCACCAACATGGTGAGCAGGGACCATGCTATGGTCTGCGAGTGGGTGCCCCTGGTTTGTCTGCTGAACAGGGCCCTCGATGCTTTGCTGGAACAGGGAGCGGCAGCCTTGGACCAGCAGGAGCGGCAAGCAGCTGCACAGTCCACCTCTGAGGGGGAGGAGGAGGAGGACTTGGTGGAGGTCCCTGACCTTGCTGCTGATGAGGGGGAGCAGCACAGTGCAGCTGAGTTGGTGCGGGGGTGGAGAGAGGATGAGGCTGACGAGGCAGAGGAGGAGGATGAGGACAGCACTGCCATCGATGTGCCAGCACACGTGGCCCGCCTCTTCCCAATGGCAGTGCACATGCTGGCGTGCCTGCGCAAGGACCCCAGGGTGATCCAGATGAAGCAGAGGGAGGACATCTGGATCAGCATGATGTTGGACCCACGCCTCAAGGGGAAGTTGAGCCAGTTCCTGCCGCCTGCAGGAGGAGACCCAGCGCAACAAATAAGGAGCTTGCAGCAGGCCCTTGTTGAGCGCTTGGAGGAAGCCTTCCCCCAGCCTTCCACCCCCACTGTCCAGCAGCCAGCACAGAGGCAGCAGCAGGTGCCTGCATCCAGCAGCAGCAAGCGCCCCACAGACCTGCTGTCTCTCAGCCACGAGCTCTACAGGACTGTAGAGGCTCCGGCAGCAGTGACTAGAGAGGAGGTGCATGATGCAGCAGCATCCTCCTCCGGTCACAGCCAGCGCCTGACCCGCATGGTGGCTGACTACATGGGGTCCTACAGCGGGCTTGACAGCGATGCCCCTGTTGATCCCATGGAGTATTGGGTCAAGCGCCTGGAGATCTGGAGCGAGCTGGCGCAGTACGCCCTGGAAGTGCTGTCCTGCCCCCCTTCCAGCGTGCTGTCCGAGCGCTGCTTCAGTGCAGCTGGTGGCGTGGTCACCGAGAAACGCTCACGTCTGTCTCACAAGTCTGTGGACAGACTGACGTTTCTCAAGATGAACCAGGCGTGGGTGGAAGGCGAGTTCCTGGCCCCTGTTGTCGGCGAGAGGGGGACATGAACTGGCTGCCGGAACTTAGAACCATCGTTAATGTGCCTTACCACCCTTTACCACCTCCTGGCTCCTGCTCACTAAGCCAGCCTGGTTCACTTTGACTATTACGTCGCCTGCAGCCACACATTTTACACCTACAGTGGGCTGCTGTGTACTGCCCTTCTGCTGTCTGTCTGTGTTTCCCACTGCCAGGGTACACAGAATTAAATTCTGCTGCCACTCTGCCACCAGCTATTACGTCAAACAATAGCTATATTGGTTGTAAAACCAAAACCAAAAAACCATTAAAAAAAAAAAAGGTTTAATTTTTCTGAGGTGCCCGGGTTGAAAACTGTGTTGTCCCAGTTGTGTATTGGACACGATGTGGGCTGCACGACCGCTGTCTGGGACCTCCTGTTGTGTTTATTTACGCCCTGGTATCACCGCTAGGTACCAGGGCTATTATGTCTCGCTGCCTGCCTGCTGCCACACTCACACTACTCCTCCATTCCTCCTACTGCTGCTGCTGTCTGTCTGTGTTTCCCACTGCCAGGGTACACAGATTTACCTTCTGCTGCCACCAGCTATTACGTCAAACAATAGCTGCTCACATTACTCCTCCATTCCTCCTGCTGCTGCTGCTGTCTGTCTGTGTTTCCCACTGCCAGGGTACACAGAATTACCTTCTGCTGCCACTCTGCCACCAGCTATTACGTCAAACAATAGCTATATATCTGTGTAATTTGTGTTAAAAACAAAACAAAAAAACCATTACAAAAAAAAAGGTTTAATTTTTTCTGAGGTGCCCGGGTTGAAAACTGTGTTGTCCCAGTTGTGTATTGGACACGATGTGGGCTGCACGACCGCTGTCTGGGACCTCCCGTTGTGTTTATTTACAGCCCAGGCATCACCGCTAGGTACCAGGGCTATTATGTCACGCTGACTACCTGCTGCCACACTCACACTACTCCTCCTCCATTCCTCCTCCTGCTGCGGCTGTCTGTCTGTGTTTCCCACTGCCAGGGTACACAGAATTACCTTCTGCTGCCACTATGCCACCAGCTATTACGTCAAACAATAGCTGCTCACATAATTACTCCTCCATTCCTCCTGCTGCTGCTGCTGTCTGTCTGTGTTTCCCACTGCCAGGGTACACAGATTTACCTTCTGCTGCCACTCTGCCACCAGCTATTACGTCAAAAAATAGCTATATCTGTGTAATTGGTTGTAAAACCAAAACTACAAAACCATTACAAAAAAAAGGTTTAATTTTTCTGAGGTGCCCGGGTTGAAAACTGTGTTGTCCCAGTTGTGTATTGGACACGATGTGGGCTGCACGACCGCTGTCTGGGACCTCCTGTTGTGTTTATTTACAGCCCTGGTATCACCGCTAGGTACCAGGGCTATTATGTCACGCTGCCTACCTGCTGCCACACTCACACTGCTCCTCCATTCCTCCTCCTGCTGCTGCTGTCTGTCTGTGTTTCCCACTGCCAGGGTACACAGAATTACCTTCTGCTGCCAGTCTGCCACCAGCTATTACGTCAAACAATAGCTGCTCACATAATTACTCCTCCATTCCTCCTGCTGCTGCTGTCTGTCTGTGTTTCCCAACGCCAGGGTACACAGATTTACCTTCTGCTGCCACTCTGCCACCAGCTATTACGTCAGAAAATAGATATATCTGTGTAATTGGTTGTAAAACCAAAACTACAAAACCATTACAAAAAAAGGTTTAATTTTTCTGAGGTGCCCGGGTTGAAAACTGTGTTGTCCCAGTTGTGTATTGGACACAATGTGGGCTGCACGACCACTGTCTGGGACCTCCTGTTGTGTTTATTTACGGCCTGGTATCACCGCTAGGTACCAGGGCTATTATGTCACGCTGCCTACCTGCTGCCACACTCACACTACTCCTCCATTCCTCCTGCTGCTGTCTGTCTGTGTTTCCCACTGCCAGGGTACACAGAATTACCTTCTGCTGCCAGTCTGCCACCAGCTATTACGTCAAACAATAGCTGCACACATAATTACTCCTCCATTCCTCCTGCTGCTGCTGCTGCTGTCTGTCTGTGTTTCCCACTGCCAGGGTACACAGATTTACCTTCTGCTGCCACTCTGCCACCAGCTATTACGTCAAAAAATAGCTATATCTGTGTAATTGGTTGTAAAACCAAAACTACAAAACCATTACAAAAAAAGGTTTAATTTTTCTGCGGTGCCCGGGTTGAAAACTGTGTTGTCCCAGTTGTGTATTGGACACGATGTGGGCTGCACGACCGCTGTCTGGGACCTCCTGTTGTGTTTATTTACAGCCCTGGTATCACCGCTAGGTACCAGGGCTATTATGTCACGCTGCCTACCTGCTGCCACACTCACACTGCTCCTCCATTCCTCCTCCTGCTGCTGCTGTCTGTCTGTGTTTCCCACTGCCAGGGTACACAGAATTACCTTCTGCTGCCACTCTGCCACCAGCTATTACGTCAAACAATAGCTGCTCACATAATTACTCCTCCATTCCTCCTGCTGCTGCTGTCTGTCTGTGTTTCCCAACGCCAGGGTACACAGATTTACCTTCTGCTGCCACTCTGCCACCAGCTATTACGTCAAAAAATAGATATATCTGTGTAATTGGTTGTAAAACCAAAACTACAAAACCATAAAAAAAAAAAAAAGGTTTAATTTTTCTGAGGTGCCCGGGTTGAAAACTGTGTTGTCCCAGTTGTGTATTGGACACGATGTGGGCTGCACGGCCGCTGTCTGGGACCTCCTGTTGTGTTTATTTACAGCCCTGGTATCACCGCTAGGTACCAGGGCTATTATGTCACGCTGCCTGCCTCATTGACTGCCTGCTGCCACACACTCATCCTCCTCCTCCTGCTGCTGAATTTACCTCCTGCTGTCTGTGTGTTTCCACTGCCAGGGAGCACATACAATGGCGCTTCCACCATGCGTGCGCCACCAGCTATTTGTTACGCTCAAAAATAGCTGCATTTCTTTAAAAAAAAAAAATGAAAAGAGAAATAAGTGAAGAAGAAGACGATATAGAAGAAGATGAAGAAGATGAAGAAGAAGAAGATGAAGAAGAAGAAGAAGAAGAAGAAGAAGATGAAGAAGATGAAGAAGATGAAGAAGAAGATGAAGAAGATGAAGAAGATGAAGAAGATGAAGAAGAAGATGAAGAAGATGAAGAAGATGAAGAAGAAGATGAAGAAGAAGAAGAAGATGATGATGAAGAAGATGAAGAAGATGAAGAATAAGAAGAAGACAATATAAAAGAAGAAGAAGAAGATATAGAAGAAGATATAGAAGAAGAAGATATAGAAGAAGAAGATATAGAAGAAGAAGAAGAAGATATAGAAGATAAAGAAGAAGAAGAAGAAGTATATACAGTACTGAACAAAATTCTGGACACAACTTCTCTTTTCACCTTTTTTTTTAAAGGAACATCCCCACATAATCACTTGCTGTTGTTACTTGGAAAAAAAGATGTTTCTTGCATCATTCACCCTCAAAACAAGTGTTGGAAGCTATTTAAGGCCAATTCGAATAGTCAGCTCGAATAATGAGCTCGAATACCGACTCGAATAGTGAGCTCGAAGTCCGAGGTCGAATCGAATAGTAAAATTTATTCGACTCGAATATTCGACTGACCTCGAATAATTTACTATTCGAATTCGACCAAACTCGAATTTTAAAAAGGGGTATTTGAGCACCACTACCATCAGGAACAGACCATGGAAAGGAAATGACCAGCGAAGCATTGTGGGAAAGACATAGTACTTATAGTACACGCCTCCAATGAATGTGGCCAGGCAATTTGCATGACAACGTATGCAAATTCCTCTGCAAGCACAAGCTGCAAAACTGACAGAAGCTTCTTTCCAGAGTCCTGCAGCATGCAAACCTGCACAATGGTCAAAGGGCTGCCTGCCTGCGCAGGCAGCTGAGCAAATCATCACACCCACACAGGTGATAAAATTGTATAAGGCTAATTTTTATTTTAAGTGGGTAACTAAAGAACTCTCTTACCTGGGGATTAAATTAACCTCTACCTTTGATGATCTTATCAAAGCTAATTATGAGCCATTACTTAAAAATATTGATAATACACTTAAAGAGTGGTCACAGTACAGGATTTTGTGGTTGGGTAAAGCCGCTGCCATAAAAATGGTGATACTACCTTGAGTATTATATTACATGAGAGCTCTCCCTTTAGACCCCGGAAATCAGACAATCTCTAAAATGCAGAAGTTATTACATAAATTCGTGTGGGGTGGTAAACCTGCAAGGTTTAAAAATATTTACCTATATAGGCACAGCTCTAAGGGTGGAATTGGTATGCCTAATCTTGCTTACTATCATTTGGCAGCCAGACTTGCACAATTAATGGCCTGGTTTAACCCAGAAAAGCAAACCCCCTGGATACAATTTGAAAAAGATTCAGTTAGCCCTTTCAATTTAACGTCTATACTTTCCTTCAAAAAAGCGAATTATAAAAAAACTTAAGTCACTTAATTTAATAGTTGCAGATTCCTTCTTATTATGGCACATTCATGGAGTTAAGCTGAAGCTGCAGTCCTCTAAACCTCCTTGCTTATCATTTATTGGCCATCCAGAGTTTCCTCCTGCATTTGAAGATCACTCACAATTTCATTGGTGGATAACAAATTCGTTAACAACTTCAAACAGATTTTGGATGGGTGACAAATTTTTGCCTTTTTCTTTGATCCAATTTAATTATAACGCTCCTACAACAGAACATTATACCGTAGGTACCTGCAAATTAAAACATTTTTTATAAAACACACTGCTCCAAATGCTAGACTTAATTGTACTTTTTTTGAAAACCTTTATCTTGCCCCTACACTTAATTCTGGAATTATCTCTAGAATATATCAACACATAATTGATCTAGCACAAGATACTAAAACTAAGAGTATGCAAGACTGGGAGAGAGAACTGCAGCTTGACTGGGACATTCATGAATGGCACAAGGTAGGCCTTAACTTAATTAACTCTACCAGAACTCCAGCATTAAAGGACACTGCACTAAAATTGGCAACCAGATGGTATAGGACCCCTTTTCACTTGCATAAACTTTTTTAGTCGGTTTCCTCACAATGCTTTAGAGGGTGCCAGAGTGATGGCACCTTAAAACACTTATTTTGCGATTGTAGGGCTGTGAGTACTCATTGGAATAAGATTAAAAGTGAGCTATGCGCATTAAGTGCACGTACACTTACATTAGAACCATATCATGTGTTATTATTCGCTCCTAATCCTAGTATCCCTAAAAAATGGAAACGTGTGTACTATGTTATGATAAGCGCCCTACTGTGGGCAATTGCTAAAAATTGGAAACAACCTATTGTACCTTTAGAACAGGTTTATTCTAGAATAGAGGACATTAGACTTATGGATTATATATCTCACACCATGCATGATACAATACCTAAATATAACTATGATTGGGAAGAGTGGTCCAGCTCCGATATTCTTTCATCTAATAATCCTTAAATCAGCTTGGAAAGCAGAAATAGTCCATGACCCTGGATATATATGTTTTCCTTAGACGGTTCATTTGTTCTTTAAACGTTTGAGCAGTTTGAATTTTCTTTTGCTTACTTGATCTCATTCTGAACATTTTGATCTTGAATTATATATATTTGTATAATTGGAAAAGTTACTTCTATACTGTTAGAGAATAACTTTAATATGTACAATGTAAGAATTGTTTATGCATTTCAACATTGATAATATTTTGTCTGTATATGACTTTTCTTTAATAAAAACTTAGTAAAAGAAAAGTACTAAGAAGTAAAAATTAATTGTCCAACTTATTTTGAGCATTTTATTTTAAGTCATGGGCCCAGGTGTTGTTCCTGCTCACTTCACAACCCTTAAAAAACATTCCACAGTTATGTACTATCACAATAGTCTCAAGAATCAGCCATCCCGTTAATTAAGTTATACAACATAGGGAATTAAAAAACAATTAGGGTTTAACAGCTTAGTGATAGGGGTAAAACATAACCTTTAATTACGGTACAATTCTAGTTAAAGCAGTTTAAAACCCTGACATAACATGTTTACCTACTTTTTATATGTCATACAGTTATCATATTTGCATTTGTGCATACGTATTATTATTCATTTAGAAGTTATTGGTTTCTAAAAGTACAGTTTTTTGCTTTGTGAGCTGACTTTGCATTTTATTAATAACTGGTTTTATTTATTATGTATTGAAGGCAGACATGTTTTCAGTGTCTCTCTGTCTCCAGCTGCTTCTGCACAGTCAGAGAACGTGTCACATTCCTCACTTGTTAGCTTGTGTTTACTTAAATGTATCATTATGTGAAAGTTCGGCTGCGGCAGCATTTCTCTGCAGGGAACCTTCATGCTCTGTGTGTAACCCTTCAAATGCTTGCCTAGTAAAAAAAAATGCTGGTTGCATATAATATGCTGTAAATAATGTTTTAGAGCAAAGATGAAATGCAGGGTTATATGGTCAGACATGACACAGCATAAAAAAAGGCCTTAATTAACATTTGTCTAACATAGATCGCCTAACGCATGTTTTGCTGCCCATAATATGGTTGCTTCTTTAGAGGCATCATTTTGCAAATATACAGTTGGGGACAAAGATTAGTTAAAAACATAAGGTATATGGCTTAAAGGACAAGCAAGGCAACAAAATAAATATATCTTTACTGACCTGGGGCTTCTTCCAGCCCCTAAAAGTCCCGAATGTCCCTCACCGCAGCTCCAGTCTTCTCCCGGTTCCCGCTGTCAGCCTCTGAATTATCGCCGAGTATTTAAAAGGACAAAAGAGGGGGAAGGAACATCACATCCTTTTTTTGTGAAATACAAGAGGTGTAATTTCAATAGTTATTTTTCATTAGAGAAAGATAGAATGCAGTCGTCTCCTTAAAGGAAACCTGAACGAACTGTAAAACGAAAAAAACATTTCACTTACCTGGGACTTCTGCCAACCCCCTGCAGCCATCCTGTGCGCACGCCACCATGCAACAATCCTCCGGTCCCCCGCCGCAGCTAAGTTTCGTTATCGCCGACTTCAAAGTCCTGCGTGGCGGGGGGTTGGCAGAAACCATAGGTAAGTGAAACTCTTTTGTTTACAGTAAGTTTAGGTTTACTTCAAGAAGAATTTAGCATCAATTGCTTGCGTGCACACTCATGGCCTGATGCTGTAGTGAATCTGTAAATAGGGTTTTAATTCAACCCTAGGTCTCTAATGAATAATGTTGCTTCATGTGCAGTTTGTACGTTAGGTCTCAAATAGTCTTTTTATTGTATAAAAACATTAGTGCTGCTCGGATACCCCTTTTCAAAATCCAGGTCAGATTTGGATCCGGATACTCCGCTATCCGATCCGGATCGGATATCCGAGTTCAAAATATCCCGATCCGAATCGGATATCCGACCCTAGTATCCGGCGGATTTGGATATCCGGGTAGAAAACCGGAAGTGGCCTTTAAATTGCTTTAAAAAGTTTTTTTAGGGTATATGAGGCAAGTAGCATCATTATTTTGTAAAGGGGAACACTAATTGATGATGTGTGGACTTAAAATCCCCCCCCCCCCTTAAAAAAAATGGCTGTCAATTAGGATTAGGCCTAGGTTCCAGACAGCGGTCGTCCTGCTCACATTGTGTCCAAAGTCCAACCACACAACTGGGACATGACAGTTTTCAGCCAAGACACCTCCAAAAAATTACGCAGCAATTGTGTTTTGGGTTAAATATAGGTAGTATCAGTGGCCTGTGGCATCCTGGCCTGGCGGTGGGAGCTGCACAGGCAACAGGAGCAGGGCAATGCAGCAGCAGCACCAGGTGTAATGTGTGCCAGGAGCATGCCAGACATTGCAATTGGCACTTAGCACTAGTGATGCTCAAATACCCCTTTTTAAAATTCGAGTTTGGTCGAATTCGAATAGTAAATTATTCGAGGTCAGTCGAATATTCGAGTCGAATAATTTTTACTATTCGATTCGACCTCGGACTTCGAGCTCACTATTCGAGTCGGTATTCGAGCTCACTATTCGAGCTGACTATTCGAATTGGCCTTAAATAGCTTCCAACACTTGTTTTGAGGGTGAATGATGCAAGAAACATCTTTTTTTCCAAGTAACAACAGCAAGTGATTATGTGGGGATGTTCCTTTAAAAAAAAATGTGGAAAGAGAAGTTGTGTCCTTAATTTTGTTCAGTAGTGTTACTGTATATACTTGTTCTTCTTCTTCTTTATCTTTCTTCTTCTTCTTCTCGATCTTCTTCTTCTATATCTTCTTCTTCTTCTTCTATATTGTCTTCTTCATCATCTTCTTCTTCTTCATCTTCTTCATCTTCTTCTTCTTCTTCATCTTCATCTTCTTCTTCTTCTTCATCTTCTTCATCTTCTTCTTCTTCATCTTCTTCTTCTTCATCTTCATCTTCTTCTTCTTCTTCTTCTTCATCTTCTTCTTCTTCTTCTTCTTCATCTTCTTCTTCTTCTTCATCTTCTTCTTCTTCATCTTCTTCATCTTCTTCATCTTCTTCTTCTTTTTCATCTTCTTCTTCATCATCTTCTTCATCTTCTTCTTCATCTTCTTCTTCATCTTCATCTTCTCCTTCTCCTTCTTTTTCAATATCGTCTTCTTCTTCTTCACGTATTTCTCTTTTCAATTTTTTTTTTAAAGAAATGCAGCTATTTTTGAGCGTAACAATTAGCTGGTGGGCGCACGCATGTTGGAAGCGCCATTGTATGTGCTCCCTGGCAGTGGAAACACAAAGACAGCAGGAGGTAAATTCAGCAGCAGGAGGAGGAGGATGAGTGTGTGGCAGCAGGCAGTCAATGAGGCAGGCAGCTCGCCGTGACATAATAGCCCTGGTACCTAGCGGTGATACCAGGGCTGTAAATAAACACAACAGGAGGTCCCAGACAGCGGTCGTGCAGCCCACATTGTGTCCAATACACAACTGGGACAACACAGTTTTCAACCCGGGCACCTCAGAAAAATTAAACCTTTTTTTTTTTTTTTAATGGTTTGTTTGGTTTTGGTTTTGCAACCAATATAGCTATTGTTTGACGTAATAGCTGGTGGCAGAGTGGCAGCAGAAGGTAATTCTGTGTACCCTGGCAGTGGGAAACACAGACAGACAGCAGCAGCAGGAGGAGGAATGGAGGAGTAGGCGAGCAGCTATTGTTTGACGTAATAGCTGGTGGCAGAGTGGCAGCAGAAGGTAAATCATCTGTGTACCCTGGCAGTGGGAAACACAGACAGACAGCAGCAGCAGCAGCAGGAGGAGGTATGGAGGAGCAGTGTGAGTGTGGCAGCAGGTAGGCAGCGTGACATAATAGCCCTGGTACCTAGCGGTGATACCAGGGCTGTAAATAAACACAACAGGAGGTCCCAGACAGCGGTCATGCAGCCCACATTGTGTCCAATACACAACTGGGACAACACAGTTTTCAACCCGGGCACCTCAGAAAAATTAAACCTTTTTTTTTTTTTAATGGTTTGTTTGGTTTTGGTTTTGCAACCAATATAGCTATTGTTTAACGTAATAGCTGGTGGCAGAGTGGCAGTAGAAGAAGGTAATTCTGTGTACCCTGGCAGTGGGAAACACAGACAGACAGCAGCAGCAGGAGGAGGAATGGAGGAGTAGGCGAGCAGCTATTGTTTGACGTAATAGCTGGTGGCAGAGTGGCAGCAGAAGGTAAATCATCTGTGTACCCTGGCAGTGGGAAACACAGACAGACAGCAGCAGCAGCAGCAGGAGGAGGTATGGAGGAGTAGTGTGAGTGTGGCAGCAGGTAGGCAGCGTGACATAATAGCCCTGGTACCTAGCGGTGATACCAGGGCTGTAAATAAACACAACAGGAGGTCCCAGACAGCGGTCGTGCAGCCCACATTGTGTCCAATACACAACTGGGACAACACAGTTTTCAACCCGGGCACCTCAGAAAAATTAAACCTTTTTTTTTTTTTTTTTAATGGTTTGTTTGGTTTTGGTTTTGCAACCAATATAGCTATTGTTTGACGTAATAGCTGGTGGCAGAGTGGCAGCAGAAGGTAATTCTGTGTACCCTGGCAGTGGGAAACACAGACAGACAGCAACAGCAGCAGGAGGAATGGAGGAGTAATGTGAGCAGCTATTGTTTGACGTAATAGCTGGTGGCAGAGTGGCAGCAGAAGGTAAATCATCTGTGTAGTGTACCCTGGCAGTGGGAAACACAGACAGACAGCAGCAGCAGCAGCAGGAGGAGGTATGGAGGAGTAGTGTGAGTGTGGCAGCAGGTAGGCAGCGTGACATAATAGCCCTGGTACCTAGCGGTGATACCAGGGCTGTAAATAAACACAACAGGAGGTCCCAGACAGTGGTCGTGCAGCCCACATTGTGTCCAATACACAACTGGGACAACACAGTTTTCAACCCGGGCACCTCAGAAAAATTAAACCTTTTTTTTTTTTATGGTTTTTTGGTTTTTGGTTTTGCAACCAATATAGCTATTGTTTGACGTAATAGCTGGTGGCAGAGTGGCAGCAGAAGAAGGTAATTCTGTGTACCCTGGCAGTGGGAAACACAGACAGACAGCAGAAGGGCAGTACACAGCAGCCCACTGTAGGTGTAAAATGTGTGGCTGCAGGCGACGTAATAGTCAAAGTGAACCAGGCTGGCTTAGTGAGCAGGAGCCAGGAGGTGGTAAAGGGTGGTAAGGCACATTAACGATGGTTCCGGCAGCCAGTTCATGTCCCCCTCTCGCCGACAACAGGGGCCAGGAACTCGCCTTCCACCCACGCCTGGTTCATCTTGAGAAACGTCAGTCTGTCCACAGACTTGTGAGACAGACGTGAGCGTTTCTCGGTGACCACGCCACCAGCTGCACTGAAGCAGCGCTCGGACAGCACGCTGGAAGGGGGGCAGGACAGCACTTCCAGGGCGTACTGCGCCAGCTCGCTCCAGATCTCCATGCGCTTGACCCAATACTCCATGGGATCAACAGGGGCATCGCTGTCAAGCCCGCTGTACGACCCCATGTAGTCAGCCACCATGCGGGTCAGGCGCTGGCTGTGACCGGAGGAGGATGCTGCTGCATGCATCTCCTCTCTAGTCACTGCTGCCGGAGCCTCTACAGTCCTGTAGAGCTCGTGGCTGAGAGACAGCAGGTCTGTGGGGCGCTTGCTGCTGCTGGATGCAGGCACCTGCTGCTGCCTCTGTGCTGGCTGCTGGACAGTGGGGGTGGAAGGCTGGGGGAAGGCTTCCTCCAAGCGCTCAACAAGGGCCTGCTGCAAGCTCCTTATTTGTTGCGCTGGGTCTCCTCCTGCAGGCGGCAGGAACTGGCTCAACTTCCCCTTCAGGCGTGGGTCCAACATCATGCTGATCCAGATGTCCTCCCTCTGCTTCATCTGGATCACCCTGGGGTCCCTGCGCAGGCACGTCAGCATGTGCGCTGCCATTGGGAAGAGGCGGGCCACGTCTGCTGGCACATCGACGTCAGTGCTGTCCTCATCCTCCTCCTCTGCCGCCTCATCCTCTCTCCACCCCCGCACCAACTCAGCTGCGCTGTGCTGATCCCCCTCATCAGCAGCCAGGTCAGGGACCTCCACCAAGTCCTCCTCCTCCTCCCCCTCAGAGGTGGACTGGTTGCCGCTCCTGCTGGTCCAAGGCTGCCGCTCCCTGTTCCAGCAAAGCATCGAGGGCCCTGTTCAGCAGAGAAACCAGGGGCACCCACTCGCAGACCATAGCATGGTCCCTGCTCACCATGTTTGTGGCCTGCAGGAAGGGAGCCAGCACAAAGCACACCTGCTGCATGTGCCTCCAGTCATCATCGGGGACGATGGACGGGATGTTGCTGGTCTTGTCCCTTCTCTGAGCTGCGGAAACAGTGGCCAGGGCAAGGTACTGTTTGACAGCGTGCCTCTGTTCAACCAGACGCTCCAACATCGCCAGGGTGGAGTTCCAGCGAGTCGGAACGTCAAGGATCAGCCGATGGCATGGCAGATCCAGCTCCTTTTGCACGTCTTCCAGGCTCGCACAGGCTGCAGCCGAGCGCCGGAAGTGACGCACAACATTCCTTGACGTTTCCAGCAGTTCGCCCATCCCCTGGTAGGTGCGCAGGAACTT
The DNA here is from genome assembly GCF_040937935.1 of Hyperolius riggenbachi. NCBI lineage: Eukaryota > Metazoa > Chordata > Amphibia > Anura > Hyperoliidae > Hyperolius > Hyperolius riggenbachi. The sequence continues at coordinate 289,078,881 of NC_090649.1, forward strand.
CTGCACCACCAGGTTCAGCACGTGGGCAAGACAGGGGATGTGGGTCAGGTTTCCCCTGTCTATTGCGGCAACCAGATTGGCCCCATTGTCGGCCACCACCTCTCCGACTCTGAGGCCTCTGGGGGTCAGCCAAATCCTCTCCTGCTCCTGGAGTTTGGCCAACACATGGGTTGCCGTCAGCTTGGTCTTCCCAAGGCTGACCAAGTGCAGCAGCGCTTGGCAGTGGCGGGCCTTCACGCTGCTGCTGAGGCGGGGGGTTTGGCCAGGTGTGCCGGAGGATGGCAGAGGATCGGAGGAACCTGCTGCAGTTCCCCTGACCCTGCGGGGTGGCACCACCCACTGTGTTGCTGCTGCTGCTGCTGTGCCCGCTGCTGCTCTCCCATCCTCACCCCCTTCCACCAAGCTGACCCAGTGGACAGTGAAGGACAGGTAGCGGCCTGTCCCGAAGCGGCTGCTCCAGGAGTCCATGGTGACGTGGACCCTTTCACCAACCGCGTGCTCCAGCCCTCGCACCACATTGGCCATCACAAAGCGGTGCAGTGCAGGAATGGCCTTGCGGGCAAAGAAGTGTCTGCTGGGGAGCTGCCAGTCTGGGGCTGCGCAAGCAAGCACAGCACGAATGTCGCTCCCCTCCTGCACGAGCGTGTACGGCAGGAGTTGGGAGCACATGGCCCGTGCCAGCAAGCCGTTCAGCTGCCGCACGCGACGGCTGCTGGGAGGCAGAGCCCTAACCACCCCCTGGAAGGACTCGCTCAAAAGGCTCTGGCGTGGCCTTTTGCTGACACGGGAATCAGCAGACACAGCAGAGGAGGCCACTGAGGACTGGCTGCCAGAACAGGCCTCAGTGTCGGCGGCAGGAGTTGCAGAGGGGGGAGGAGCAGTGCGTTTCCGCACTCCTGCTGGTGCTGCTGGAGGAGCAGGAGGGCGGGTGGCTGCTGTTGCTGCTGCTGCTGCTGAAGGCTGTGCAGTGATGGGTGTGGTGCCACTGCCAGCACCAGATGCCTTCAGCCTCTGGAACTCCTCATGCTGGTGGAAATGTTTAGCCGCAAGGTGGTTGATGAGCGAGCTGGTGCAGAACTTTAAGGGGTCTGCACCTCTGCTCAACTTCCGCTGACAGTGGTTGCAAGTGGCGTACTTGCTGTACACAGTGGGCATGGTGAAATATCGCCAGATTGGTGACTTAAACATCCCCCTACGGCATGGAAGCGCTGCTGCCTGTCTCCCTGTGGTGGTTGGGGGGGGGCTTGGGGGGCTTGGGTGCGGCTGGTGGTGGTACTGGCAGATGCTGCTGCTGCTGCTGCTGAGCCTGAGACACCAGCAGGCTGTGGGACCTTCCTACTGCTGCTGCCAATGCTTGCAATGATGCGCCTCCTTGCAAGGCCCACAAGAGCATCCTCCTCCTCCTCCTCAGAGCTGCTGAGGACGACATCCCCTGGAGGTGGTGGCACCCAGTCTCTGTCTGTCACCGGGTCATCATCATCCTCCCCCTCCTGAAACATGTCCTGCTGGGATGAGGACCCCCCAAACTCCTCTCCTGATGCATGGATGGGCTGCTTGACTGTCGCCACAGTCTTGCTGTCCAATCCCTCATCCCCCAAAGTGCCCATCAGCATCTCCTCCTCAAAATCGCCAACAACAGCAGACAATTGACTCATGATGCCTGGGGTCAAAAGACTGCTGAATGACAGGTCGCCAACTGACGGTGAACTGGCCTCCTCCCCAGGCCCTGCTGGGCGGCTGCTGCGAACAGGGGTGGTGGTGGTGGTGGTGAGGGTGGAGGCCTCGGATGCAGAGCTGATGGCGGGCTGCTCATCCTCCGTCATGAGTTGCACCACAGTGTCTGCATCCTTTTCCTCAATGGGACGTTTCCGACCCGGCTGGAGGAAAATGGGAGCAGGTGCTACACGCTGCTGCTGCTGTGTCTCTGCAGCGTGAGTTGCAGATGCTCCTGCTGGGCGGCGCCCAAGGCGTCCACGGCCAGTGGCTATGGGAGGAATGTTAGCCACTGACGCTGCTGCTGCTGCTGCGGAACTGTGCATGGTGGCGCGCCCGCGGCCGCGGCTTGCCACAATGCTGCTCCCTCTCCTCCTGATTCCCTTGCTGCCCTTCCCCTTGCCCAAACCGCGCTGGCTGCCACTTCCAGACATCTTAAATGTTTTGGGCGTATAGACAAAAGTTTTGTAAAAGGGCGGGTGAAAAGTGGGGTACTTTAATGGAGTGGGTTGGTTGGTGAGGTGACTGAGTGAGTGTCCCCTAGTACAGTAAGTAAGTAGTAACAGTCAGGAAGTACAACTAGCAGTTACAATAATCAGTAGTAATCACAAGTAAATTTAGTGTGTGTACACTCAGACAGTGAGTGCACGCACGCAGGAGCTAGTAGCCTATGGACAGTGACTGAGTGTCCTAGACTCCTAGTACAGTAAGAGTAAGTAGTAACAGTAAGTAGAACTAACTAATTACGATAATCAATCAGCGATCAGAAGGAAATAGAGTGTGTGTTGTGTGTGTACACTCAGACAGCTGAGTGCACGCACGCAGGAGCTAGTAGCCTATGAACACAGTGACTGAGTGTCCTAGACTCCTAGTACAGTAAGAGTAAGTAGTAACAGTAAGTAGAACTAACTAATTACAATAATCAATCAGCGATCAGAAGGAACTGGAGTGTGGGTGTGTGTACACTCAGACAGTGAGTGCACGCACGCAGGAGCTAGTAGCCTATGAACACAGTGACTGAGTGTCCTAGACTCCTAGTACAGTAAGAGTAAGTAGTAACAGTAAGTAGAACTAACTAATTACAATAATCAATCAGCGATCAGAAGGAAATGGAGTGTGGGTGTGTGTACACTCAGACAGTGAGTGCACGCACGCAGGAGCTAGTAGCCTATGAACACAGTGACTGAGTGTCCTAGACTCCTAGTACAGTAAGAGTAAGTAGTAACAGTAAGTAGAACTAACTAATTACAATAATCAATCAGCGATCAGAAGGAAATAGAGTGTGGGTGGTGTGTGTACACTCAGACAGTGAGTGACCGCACGCAGGAGCTAGTAGCCTATGGACAGTGACTGAGTGTCCTAGACTCCTAGTACAGTAAGAGTAAGTAGTAACAGTAAGTACAACTAACTAATTACGATAATCAATCAGCGATCAGAAGGAAATGGAGTGTGGGTGTGTGTACACTCAGACAGTGAGTGCACGCACGCAGGAGCTAGTAGCCTATGGACAGTGACTGAGTGTCCTAGACTCCTAGTACAGTAAGAGTAAGTAGTAACAGTAAGTAGAACTAACTAATTACGATAATCAATCAGCGATCAGAAGGAAATAGAGTGTGTGTTGTGTGTGTACACTCAGACAGTGAGTGCACGCACGCAGGAGCTAGTAGCCTATGAACACAGTGACTGAGTGTCCTAGACTCCTAGTACAGTAAGAGTAAGTAGTAACAGTAAGTAGAACTAACTAATTAAAATAATCAATCAGCGATCAGAAGGAAATGGAGTGTGGGTGTGTGTACACTCAGACAGTGAGTGCACGCACGCAGGAGCTAGTAGCCTATGAACACAGTGACTGAGTGTCCTAGACTCCTAGTACAGTAAGAGTAAGTAGTAACAGTAAGTAGAACTAACTAATTACAATAATCAATCAGCGATCAGAAGGAAATGGAGTGTGGGTGTGTGTACACTCAGACAGTGAGTGCACGCACGCAGGAGCTAGTAGCCTATGAACACAGTGACTGAGTGTCCTAGACTCCTAGTACAGTAAGAGTAAGTAGTAACAGTAAGTAGAACTAACTAATTACAATAATCAATCAGCGATCAGAAGGAAATGGAGTGTGGGTGTGTGTACACTCAGACAGTGAGTGCACGCACGCAGGAGCTAGTAGCCTATGAACACAGTGACTGAGTGTCCTAGACTCCTAGTACAGTAAGAGTAAGTAGTAACAGTAAGTAGAACTAACTAATTACAATAATCAATCAGCGATCAGAAGGAAATGGAGTGTGGGTGTGTGTACACTCAGACAGTGAGTGCACGCACGCAGGAGCTAGTAGCCTATGAACACAGTGACTGAGTGTCCTAGACTCCTAGTACAGTAAGAGTAAGTAGTAACAGTAAGTAGAATTAACTAATTACAATAATCAATCAGCGATCAGAAGGAAATGGAGTGTGGGTGTGTGTACACTCAGACAGTGAGTGCACGCACGCAGGAGCTAGTAGCCTATGAACACAGTGACTGAGTGTCCTAGACTCCTAGTACAGTAAGAGTAAGTAGTAACAGTAAGTAGAACTAACTAATTACAATAATCAATCAGCGATCAGAAGGAAATGGAGTGTGGGTGTGTGTACACTCAGACAGTGAGTGCACGCACGCAGGAGCTAGTAGCCTATGAACACAGTGACTGAGTGTCCTAGACTCCTAGTACAGTAAGAGTAAGTAGTAACAGTAAGTAGAATTAACTTATTACAATAATCAATCAGCGATCAGAAGGAAATGGAGTGTGGGTGTGTGTACACTCAGACAGTGAGTGCACGCACGCAGGAGCTAGTAGCCTATGAACACAGTGACTGAGTGTCCTAGACTCCTAGTACAGTAAGAGTAAGTAGTAACAGTAAGTAGAACTAACTAATTACAATAATCAATCAGCGATCAGAAGGAAATAGAGTGTGGGTGGTGTGTGTACACTCAGACAGTGAGTGACCGCACGCAGGAGCTAGTAGCCTATGGACAGTGACTGAGTGTCCTAGACTCCTAGTACAGTAAGAGTAAGTAGTAACAGTAAGTACAACTAACTAATTACGATAATCAATCAGCGATCAGAAGGAAATGGAGTGTGGGTGTGTGTACACTCAGACAGTGAGTGCACGCACGCAGGAGCTAGTAGCCTATGAACACAGTGACTGAGTGTCCTAGACTCCTAGTACAGTAAGAGTAAGTAGTAACAGTAAGTAGAACTAACTAATTACGATAATCAATCAGCGATCAGAAGGAAATAGAGTGTGTGTTGTGTGTGTACACTCAGACAGTGAGTGCAGTGCGCACACGCAGGAGCTAGTAGCCTATATGAACAGTGACAGTGAGTGTCCCTACGGGTACAGTAAGAGTAAGTAGTAAGTAAGTACAAGTAACTAACAATAATCTATCAGTAATCAGAAGGAAATAGAGTGTGTGTACACACAGACAGTGAGTGAGTGCACACACACACGCAGGAGCTAGCTAGTAGCCTATAAACAGTGACAGTCAGTGAGTGTCCTATTCCTAGTACAGTATAACTACAATACTATTAGTAAAGGACAGCAGAAATACTGGTATAGATGAGAGAAATAAACAGAGGACAGCTGCCCACAGAGGCAAGGCCCCCCTGAGGCCTAAACCTGTAAGCTTGCAGCAGCTGCCTGTCTCTAATGTAACACACAAGCTACTAGCTAAAATACAATGTCTATCTAACTAACAACAATATAGGTGTATATGGCAGGTGTAGGTGAGCAAAAACGCTAGGTAAATGATCACAATAGAGCACTTGCTAAGCCAAAGCACAAAGGAGCAACTCTCTCTCTGTACAAGTCTCAGGCAAGCATGGAGAAACGGAACATGGCGGCCGCTATTTATAGGGTAGGGGCTGGCCAGGGTCCCCCTCTGTGATTGGCTGCCGTCAGAGGGCCTGGGAGCCCTCTGATTGGCTCTAAGGACATCAATCTGGGCTATGACGCTATTCGAGCTCGGTACCGAGCTCGAATAGCGCCGGGTTGCTCGAATAGCTCGAATAGTGAATGGGCTATTCGAGTGTACTCGGATAGCCCATTCGAATAGCTCCAGCTATTCGGAGCTCGAATACCGAGCTCGAATAGCTGAAAAAGAGCTCGAATATTCGAGCTACTCGAATATTCGAGCTCTGCTGAGCACCACTGCTTAGCACGTGTCACTTAGCACGTGTCACGTGTCACTTGCCACGTGTCACTTGCCACATGGCACTTGCCACATGTCAAGTGGCACTTGCCACATGGCACGTGGCAGTTGTCACGTGGCACTTGGCAAGTGTCACGTGGCACTTGCCAAGTGCACTTGTCACGTGGCACTTGCCAAGTATCACGTGGCACTTGCCAAGTGCCGAGTGACAGTCAGACAGCAGAAGAGAAGACACTAGTGCACACTAACTGTCACACTGGCACTGCTCACAGCACAGCAGTTTTGTAGAAAGCTAACACAGTAGTACTACTACTCTAACAACTACTAGCACACTGACTGCAGTACTACAGTACTAACTACACAATAACACAGTAATCCTATCCCCTAATCCCTAACCTAACCTATACCTAAGACTAATAGCTGGCCAGCAGGCAGCATCTGGCCAGGTCTGTGTTAGAGTTGGGCCGAACCTCCGATTTTAGGTTCGCGAACCCTGTTCGCGAACTTCCGCGAAAGGTTCGGTTCGCGAAAAAGTTCGCGAACCGCAATACACTTCAATGGGGAGGCGAACTTTGAAAGTTTTAAAAAATTCTATCAGCTGGAAAAATGATAGAAAACATGTTTCAAAAGGTCTAATACCTGGAGCCACACCTAATTGAGTGAAATACACATCACTGCTGGAGGACCCGCCCACCCTCCTTCCTCCAAGCAAGGTCCTTTATACCATTTGACTCAGTTGTCTGCCTACACTAATTAGTTATGGGACAGCTGTTACACACTCTGCTAGGAAGATTTTAATCTCCCTCCTCCCAGAGGGAGGAGGGTCTCTTCTGCCAGGGAATTATACTATTTTAAAAACCAGTATACATCATACCATAGCTGGGAATCAAACCCAGATCTCACTGTGTGGTGGGCACGTCACCCTAAGCACTGTACCACTACAGTAGTAAGTGAAGCTAGCCTAAAATGTACCATTTATGCTCAATGCAATAGAACCATTAGGTTGCTTAAAGGAGAACTGTAGTGAGAGGTATATGGAGGCTGCCATATTGATTTCCTTTTAAAGGAGAACTGTAGTGAGAGGTATATGGAGGCTGCCATATTTATTTCCTTTTAAGCAATACCAGTTGCCTATCTATTCAGCTAATCCTCTGCCTCTAATACTTTCAGCCATAGGCCCTGAACAAGCATGCAGCAGATCAGGTGTTTCTGACAAATTTAGACAGATATGACAAGATTAGCTGCATGCTGGTTTCTGGTGTGATTCAGACACTTCTTTAGGTAAATAGACCATCAGGGCTGCCAGGCAACTGGTATTGCTTAAAAGGAAATAAATATGGCAGCCTCCATATCCCTCTCACTACAGTTCTCCTTTAAGCTATACCAGTTGCCTGGCAGCCCTGCTGATCTATTTGGCTGCAGTAGTGTGAATCACACCAGAAACAAGCATGCAGCTAATCTTGTCAGATCTTACAAAAATGTCAAACACCAGATCTGCTGCATGCTTGCTCAGGGTCTAGGGCTAAAAGTATTGGAGGCAGAGGATCTGCAGGATAGCCAGTTAACTGGTATTGCTTAAAAGGAAATCAATATGGTAGCCTCCATATACCTTTCACTACAGTTCTCCTTTAAAGGGAACCTTAAGGGCCCATTCACACTTGAGCGGGAATCGCACGATTCCCGGTCACGGCAAACCGCTAGCGGTTCTGCAAGAACCGCTACACAATGTAGCGAATGGCAGTGTTCTCACTACCGCAGTTGCGGTTAGCGATAACCGCAACCGCGCTGCATGCAGCGGTTTGCCGGCGACGAGCGTTCCGCGATTTGCGATCGGGATTAGCGTGCAAAGCACGCTAATCGCGATCGCTCCAAAACCGCTGCAGTGTCCAGTGATTTTTCCACGATAATCGCAGGAAAATCACTCCCGCAAAACGCCGGCGGTAATCGCCGGCGTTCTGCGGTTCTAAGTGTGAATGGGCCCTAACTGAGAGTGATATGGCTGTTTCCTGTAAACAATACCAGTTGCCTGGCAGTCCAGCTGATCTTTGTGACTGCAATAGTGGCTGAATCACACCCTGAAACAAGCATGCAGCTAATCCAGTCTGACTTCAGTCAGAGCACCTGATCTGCATGCTTGTTCAGGGGCTGTGGCTAAAAGTATTAGAGACACAGGATCAGCAGGCGATTCAGGCAACTGGTATTATTTTAAAAGGAAAAATCCATATCCTTCTCCGTTTAGGTTCCCTTTAAGGATTTGTAGTATAAAAGCCAACTCACATTGGCTGGGATTAGAACCTGGGTCTCACTGTATGGTGGGCAAGCACACTAACCACTATACCAACGGAAGCTGGCCTAAAATTTACTATTTATGCTCAATACAAGAGAAAAAGTAGACAAGACAAATAACATTTATATCACACTTTTCTCCTGGCGGACTCAAAGGACCATAGCTGCAGCCACTAGGGCATGCTCTATAGGCAGTAGCAGTGTTAGTGTTAGGAAAAGAGAGAGATATGAATCTACCTGGCTATCTGGGGTTCTCTTTGGACAACTGTTGAACACAAAAGAGAAGGCCATGTCTGGCTAAATATCTGTAAGCAGTGGCTGCATGGTGTAATGGATAAGGGCGCTGCCTCTGACAAAGGAGACCAGAGTTCAAATCTCAGCTCTGTCTGTTCAGTAAGCCAGCACCTATTCAGTAGGAGACCTTAGGCAAGTCTTCCTAACACTGCTATCTTGTCTAATTTTTCTCTTGACAACTGTTGAACACAAAAGAGAAGGCCATGTCTGGCTAAGTATCTGTAAGCAGTGGCTGCATGGTGTAATGGATAAGGTTGCTGCCTCTGACAAAGGAGACCAGAGTTCAAATCTCAGCTCTGTCTGTTCAGTAAGCCAGCACCTATTCAGTAGGAGACCTTAGGCACGTCTTCCTAACACTGCTATCTTGTCTAATTTTTCTCTTGACAACTGTTGAACACAAAAGAGAAGGCCATGTCTGGCTAAATATCTGTAAGCAGTGGCTGCATGGTGTAATGGATAAGGGCGCTGCCTCTGACAAAGGAGACCAGAGTTCAAATCTCAGCTCTGTCTGTTCAGTAAGCCAGCACCTATTCAGTAGGAGACCTTAGGTAAGTCTTCCTAACACTGCTATCTTGTCTAATTTTTCTCTTGACAACTGTTGAACACAAAAGAGAAGGCCATGTCTGGCTAAATATCTGTAAGCAGTGGCTGCATGGTGTAATGGATAAGGGCGCTGCCTCTGACAAAGGAGACCAGAGTTCAAATCTCAGCTCTGTCTGTTCAGTAAGCCAGCACCTATTCAGTAGGAGACCTTAGGCAAGTCTTCCTAACACTGCTATCTTGTCTAATTTTTCTCTTGACAACTGTTGAACACAAAAGAGAAGGCCATGTCTGGCTAAACATCTGTAAGCAGTGGCTGCATGGTGTAATGGATAAGGGTGCTGCCTCTGACAAAGGAGACCAGAGTTCAAATCTCAGCTCTGTCTTTTCAGTAAGCCAGCACCTATTCAGTAGGAGACCTTAGGCAAGTCTTCCTAACACTGCTATCTTGTCTAATTTTTCTCTTGACAACTGTTGAACACAAAAGAGAAGGCCATGTCTGGCTAAATATCTGTAAGCAGTGGCTGCATGGTGTAATGGATAAGGGCGCTGCCTCTGACAAAGGAGACCAGAGTTCAAATCTCAGCTCTGTCTGTTCAGTAAGCCAGCACCTATTCAGTAGGAGACCTTAGGCAAGTCTTCCTAACACTGCTATCTTGTCTAATTTTTCTCTTGACAACTGTTGAACACAAAAGAGAAGGCCATGTCTGGCTAAACATCTGTAAGCAGTGGCTGCATGGTGTAATGGATAAGGGTGCTGCCTCTGACAAAGGAGACCAGAGTTCAAATCTCAGCTCTGTCTTTTCAGAAAGCCAGCACCTATTCAGTAGGAGACCTTAGGCAAGTCTTCCTAACACTGCTATCTTGTCTAATTTTTCTCTTGACAACTGTTGAACACAAAAGAGAAGGCCATGTCTGGCTAAATATCTGTAAGCAGTGGCTGCATGGTGTAATGGATAAGGGCGCTGCCTCTGACAAAGGAGACCAGAGTTCAAATCTCAGCTCTGTCTGTTCAGTAAGCCAGCACCTATTCAGTAGGAGACCTTAGGCAAGTCTTCCTAACACTGCTACTGCCTATAGAGCATGCCCTAGTGGCTGCAGCTCTGGTGCTTTGAGTCCGCCAGGAGAAAAGTGTGATATAAATGTTATTTGTCTTGTCTACTTTTTCTCTTGTATTGAGCATAAATGGTAAATTTTAGGCCAGCTTCTTATGGTACAGTGGTTAGTGTGCTTGTCCACCACACAGTGAGACCCAGGTTCAAATCCCAGCCAATGTGAGTTGGCTTTTATGCTACAAATCCTTAAAGGGAACCTAAACGGAGAAGGGTATGGATTTTTCCTTTTAAAATAATACCAGTTGCCTGAATCGCCTGCTGATCCTGTGTCTCTAATACTTTTAGCCACAGCCCCTGAACAAGCATGCAGATCAGGTGCTCTGACTGAAGTCAGACTGGATTAGCTGCATGCTTGTTTCAGGGTGTGATTCAGCCACTATTGCAGTCACAAAGATCAGCTGGACTGCCAGGCAACTGGTATTGTTTACAGGAAACAGCCATATCACTCTCAGTTAAGGTTCCCTTTAAAGGAGAACTGTAGTGAAAGGTATATGGAGGCTACCATATTGATTTCCTTTTAAGCAATACCAGTTACCTGGCTATCCTGCAGATCCTCTGCCTCCAATACTTTTAGCCCTAGACCCTGAACAAGCATGCAGCAGATCTGGTGTTTGACATTTTTGTAAGATCTGACAAGATTAGCTGCATGCTTGTTTCTGGTGTGATTCACACTGCTGCAGCCAAATAGATCAGCAAGGCTGCCAGGCAACTGGTATAGCTTAAAAGGAAATCAATATGGCAGCCTCCATATACCTCTCACTACAGTTCTCCTTTAAGCAACCTAATGGTTCTATTGCATTGAGCATAAATGGTACATTTTAGGCTAGCTTCACTTACTACTGTAGTGGTACAGTGCTTAGGGTGACGTGTCCACCACACAGTGAGATCTGGGTTTGATTTCCAGCTATGGTATAATGTATACTGTTTTTTAAAATAGTATAATTCCCTGGCAGAAGAGACCCTCCTCCCTCCGGTAGGAGGGAGGAGGGAATAGGTAGAAGGGAGGTGTAAGGTGGGAGGAGGGAGGCCAATTAAAATCTCCCTAGCAGAGTGTGTAGCAGCTGTCCCATAACTAATTAGTGTAGGCAGACAACTGAGTCAAATGGTATAAAAAGGACCTAGCTTGAAGGGAGGGTGGGCGGCTTCTCTAGCAGTGTGTTTGACAAAAACATGTCTGCTGACAGTGATATGGAGGGTCAAAATTTTGCTAAATAGAGCATTATGGGGCGAATCGAACTTCCGCAAAAGTTCGCCTGATGCAGGCGAACGCGAACCCCCAAAGTTCGCCTGGAACCGTTCGCAGGCGAACCGTTCGGACCAACTCTAGTCTGTGTACAGCACACACAGACACATAGCAGCTGCCTGCAGCACACACTCTGATTGTCACACAAATGACATCAAGCTAATTAATGATTTAACAATAGTGTAGTGAAAGTGAAGGGGTTAATCACTGAACAGCTTTCGGTTTATTACTGCTAGGCCAGCAGCACTGGAGCACACACTCTGACTGTCATACAATGACATCAATCAAGCTAATTAACGATTTAACAATAGTGTAGTGATAGTAGTGAAGGGGCTAATAACCGAACAGCTTATCACTGTGTACAGCCCTTGGCCCAGCACACTCTGACTGTCACACTATGACACCAATCAAGCTAATTAATGATTTAACAATAGTGTAGTAATAGTAGTGAAGGGGTTAATCACTGAACAGCTTTAGGTTTATAACTGTGTACAGCCCCCTTGCTAGGCCACCAGCACTGGAGCATGTCTCTCAGTGAGTATTCAGCAAGCTAATACGATATATCTCATCATGGCAGCCCTCCTTATTATACAGGGGGCTGGCCAGTGTTCCTTTCTGTGAATGGGTGCCAGGGTTTAGGCTGGGAGCCCTCTGATTGGCTCAATGAGGTCAGGTGGTGCTGGCCAGGGTTCCCCTCTGTGATTGGTTGCTAGGGATTCTGCTGGGAGCCCTCTGACATCAGCTCCTTAGTTACAGTATTTCGGATCCGGATATCCGCAATGTCCGCGGATATCCGGGTTATGCGACCAAATATCCGCAGATAGCTAACCGGATTTCTAGAGAAATCCGGAATCTGATCCGGATAGCGTAAAAATGGTCGGATATCCAGGTTAAGTGGATATCCAGAATCCTGATGAGCAGCACTGAAAAACATACACCTGCTTTCTAATACAAGATGACATACAAGATGACCCTCATAAAGGTCCTCATATTTTGTTTAAACTCTCATTTATCTTATAAATCTTATGTTAGCAAGTAAACCACCTTCTGTCCTGATGCAACCAACATGCTAGTGCATGCTCTAAACATATCCTGTCAAGACTATTGCAACAACCTCTTCTGCGGTCTTTAATGTATTGGTTGACACTGCTTTTGTCCATCCTCAACTCTGCTGCTCATCTCTGTCATTCCCTCCACTGGTTGCTCATCAAACAAAGAATACAGTTCAAGTTTCTAACTCCAGATCTACAAGGCCCTCACCAACATGGCTTCTCTATACATCACTACACCCATTTTCAAGCACTATCCTACATGCACTATATGCTCTGTTAATTATCTCATTCTACCCTTGCCACCTCCTCCCTTTCCCACATACAGGATTTCTAATCTGCCTCTCTCCTCCAATCCCTTCCTAAATCAGTTCAACACTCTCCAACTAGGGATGATCAATGAGGTGCTGCTAAGTCCAAGTTAATGAAAATTGTAAGCAAAGTTATGCAGATTGGAATTGGATCAATCAAATGCAGCAGCTAATGCATCTACTTTGAACATTATTAGCATAGTATTTGCATGAATTTGGAATTTTTATCATCTCTTTAATCATCCATATCTCCAACCTTAGCAATCTTTTAGAGCAACCTAAAAACTCAGTTTTGAAGAAGTACATAAGCGTGGGGGCCTCACGTGTTCTGAAGAAGCGCGTTATAAATGTGAAACAGCTATGGACTAGGGGCATTCTTTGTACCTGTGCATTGTGGCTTCATAAAAGAAGTTTGCTTTGGAGAGTTCCTGAGTCTGCCTTTTCTTATGTTGAAGTATATAATCTTACTTGGGTATTTTTAGCTGGTTACTTCACTCCCAACACTTCCAGCTAACCTTTGCATAAAGTACAGCTTATTACACTTCTATCACCTCATGGCCCATATGCAATTAAACTTTCTCCTGAGTTTTCACCTAAGAGATCATTTTTCATTTTCTCTTTAAAATAACTTTTCAGCAATTTACAAGTGATAAACTACTAAAAAGTCATTGAAAATGTATTATCAAAATTATTTTAAGTATTTTCTTGGTTGCATTTGGTTTAACCTCTTTACCGGTTCAATTCACGCTGGCAAGGAGGCAGCGCAGAACTTTTTTAAAAATTCTTTTTTTTAAATCATGTAGCGAGCCCAGGGCTCGCTACATGATAGCCGCTGAGCGGCGGCATCCCCCCACCCACTCCGATCACCTTCGGCGATCAGAGTAAGCAGGAAATCCCGTACAGAACGGGATTTCCTGCAGGGCTTCCCCGGTCGCCATGGGAATCCCGATCCACCCCTCAGCGCTGCCTGGCACTGATTGGCCAGCCTGCGCAGGGATCTGGGGGGGGGGGGGCGGCTCGGTGCGGCGGGTAGCGGCGAATCGGCGGGTGGCGGCGGCGATCGCATACCACACGCAGCTAGCAAAGTGCTAGCTGCGTGTAGGGAAAAAAATTTATGCAAATCGGCCCAGCGGGGCCTGAGAAATCCTCCTGCGCAGGTTACCCTGAGCTGAGCTCGGGATAACCGGCAAGGAGGTTAAAAAGCATTTTATTGATGAGGAACTTTCTCTTAAGTGATATTTTCTTAATTGTCATAAAAATAACTTTCTAACACTTTTCAACTGAAAAAGTACCAAAAAGTAGGTGAAAAAGTCCTATCAAAATTATTTGTAGTATTTTCTTGCATTGTGGTGGCTTAAAACACATTTTATTGACAAGTTTAAAAATATCAAAAAGGAGAAAACTCAGGAGATAAAGTTAGTTGCATACGGGCCACAAGGCCATATGCAATTTACTTTTTTTCCTGAGTTTTCTCTTAGGAGATCATTTTTCATCGTCAATTTAAAATAATTTTTTTTAACACATTACAATGGAAAAAGTACCAAAAAGTAGGTGAAAAAGTGCTGTCAAGAATATTTTGAGTATTTGTTTCCCTAATAGTGGTTTAAAAGGCATTTTATTTACAAGCCGTGAAACTATCACCTAGGAGAAAACTCAGATGAAAAAGTGAATTGCATATGGGCCACACTCTTATTTAATTCACTTTTTATTCTAAGTTTTCTTCTAGGTGATATTTTCACAACTTATCAATAAAATACCTTTTAAGCCACCAGCAAGCAATAAAATAAGCAGAATAATTTTGTCAGTACTTTTTCACCTGCTGCTTGGTACTATTTCAACTGCAGAGCACTGAAAAGTCATTCTAAACACAGGATGAAAAATTATCTCCTAGGAGAAAACAGGAGAAAAAATGAATTGCATATGGGCCAGAGGCCCTTATTCAATTAATGTTTTCTCCTGAGTTTTCTCCTAGGACATAATTTTTCATCTTCTCTTTAAAATAACTTTTCAGCACTTTACAGTTGAAAAAGTATCAAAAAATAGGTGAAGTATTATCATAATTTTTTTGAGCATTTTCTTGCTTGCTGGTGACTTAAAGAGAACGCGAGGTGGGTATTTTAAGTCTTAAAAGGACACAGAGGCATGTTCTATGCATAATCACATGCCTCTGTGTCTCTCTATTGCTGCCTCTAGTCCCTCCCAGGGTCTGCTATGCCCCCCTAAAAAAAGCGCCAGACTAGAGACAATCTGCTTGTCGCTGGCCTTCTATTTACATGCATCTTGTCATTCAGTCAGTGCTCCCCCGCCTCTGTCCCACTGCTGCCCACCTCCGTGAGCTTCATCCAATCAGAAGCTAAGCTGTGACCCAGGGAGTACCTCCCAGGCTTAGCTTCCTATTGGAAAAAGCTCACAGAGGTGGGGAGCAGCGGGGACAGAGGCAGGGGAGTGCTGATTGAATGACAAGAAGCATGTAAATAGAAGTCACTTTTTTTAGGGGGACAAAGCAGACTGGAGCGGGGGGGGGGGGGGGGGGGGTAGAGGTGGCAATAGAGAGACACAGAGGCATGTAATTATGCACAGAACATGCTACGGTGTCCTCCTAAGATTTACAACACCCACCTCAGGTTCTCTTTAAAAGTATTAAAAGCATTATTAACAATGCATAAAAATATCACCTAGGAGAAAACTCAGGAGAAAAAGTTAATTGAAAAAATTAAAAAAGTAAATTCGGACTTCTAATTGAGTCCATGCTGATTTTCAATACATAGAGTGGCCTCCTGGACTGCTAAACATGGTCTAATAATTCATTTTCTAATACATAAAGAGCGTATACATATCCAAGAGCAGAAGTACAGACGTGAGCCTTTTTCAGGAAACCTGTCCTAAAATGATGGAGAAAAAGTTCAAAATGTGCAACTTCACAGAGTAATACAAGAAGTTCAGGAAATGACTTTCACTGATACTTAGAAGCTGTGGGATTTAAAGCTACCCACAGAGAGGACAAACATATCAACGATACAGACTTTTTCTACTGTTCCCATGTGTGACTGCAGGTCAACATCACATGTTTATTTAGAGGGGCAAATCAGAATGAAGTTAATATTCTGTCATTTTTTTTATTCAAGGTTTTGTTAATAGCTAAGTGCAGACCAAGTAATATAATGAAGGAAGATGTACATTAGAACAGTATAACAATCCACATAATTGTGGATTATCCAGCAGGAATATCCAAATCTTCCCCTCAATGAATGTAATAACAAGATTGGGGTAAAAGGGGTGTGTGTGTGCGTGCGTATGTTGCTGGTGGGGGTTATATAAAGCACAAAAAACGAATAAGCAGGCAATGCTTGTAGAATACTCAGCAATGTATTTATCCCACAACACTTTAAAGAGAACATACTTTAGTCATGTCATTCAGTGGAGCTTGCATAGGCACAGTCTAATGTATCTACCATAGTCTGAGGCTAATATGGTGAGGAGCCAATTACTTTATTTCTTGTTTAATACAATGGTCACGCAAATTGTTTTTTACATTTTAATTTTGAAGAGCCAATTTTTTCTGTAAATTAAGACACTGACCATAGCCATACAAAACTCTGAGAAATTTAGAATATATTGGCCTCAATTCTGGTAGGGTTATCAAACAAATTACCTAATGTGAGGTAATTTACTTCATGAGGTAATGACACTTAGCAATTCTGGTAGGTTTCGGTCATGTTTTACCTCATGAGGCAAATTATGAGGTCATTTATGAGGGGATTTATCGAAAATAGCTATTCTCATGGAAATGAGGGGCATGTTAGCACATAATTTACCGATCAGTTTAAGGCCTGCCTGTTAGTGTTGGGCGAACAGTGTTCGCCACTGTTCGGGTTCTGCAGAACATCACCCTGTTCGGGTGATGTTCGAGTTCGGCCGAACACCTGATGGTGTTCGGCCAAACTGTTCGGCCATATGGCCGAACTAAGAGCGCATGGCCGAACGTTCCCCAAACGTTCGGCTAGCGCTGTGATTGGCCGAACGTGTCACGTGGTTCGGACCCGAACGCGCTCTGATTGGCCGAACAGGTCACGTGGTTCGGGTAAATAAATACCCGATCCACGTCATTTCTCCGCCATTTGACTGTGGGTTTAGCTTTGGGTAGGCAGGCAGGGTAGATCTCTCTCCAGCTAAGCTAGCCAGGGTCCCCCGGTCATTGTGTCGCTGCTGGGAATAGTAGTACACCGCTCACCCACACTATATAGCATTGTGTTTACTGCCACTCTGTGTGTCTGCTGGGAATAGTAGTACACCGCTCAGCCACACTATATAGCATTGTGTTTACTGCCACTCTGTGTGTCTGCTGGGAACAGTAGTACACCGCTCACCTTGTATAGCATTGTGCTCTGTGTCGCTGCTGGGAATAGTAGTACACCGCTCACCCACACTATATGGCATTGTGTTTACTGCCACTCTGTGTGTCTGCTGGGAATAGTAGTACACCGCTCAGCCACACTATATAGCATTGTGTTTACTGCCACTCTGTGTGTCTGCTGGGAACAGTAGTACACCGCTCACCCACCACTGTTCAGCATTGTGCTCTGTGTCGCTGCTAGGAATAGTAGTACACCGCTCACCCACACTATATAGCATTGTGTTTACTGCCACTCTGTGTGTCTGCTGGGAATAGTAGTACACCGCTCAGCCACACTATATAGCATTGTGTTTACAGCCACTCTGTGTGTCTGCTGGGAACAGTAGTACACCGCTCACCCACCACTGTATAGCATTGTGCTCTGTGTCGCTGCTGGGAATAGTAGTACACCGCTCACCCACACTATATAGCATTGTGTTTACTGCCACTCTGTGTGTCTGCTGGGAATAGTAGTACACCGCTCATCCACACTATATAGCATTGTGTTTACTGCCACTCT
The DNA here is from genome assembly GCF_040937935.1 of Hyperolius riggenbachi. Taxonomy (NCBI): domain Eukaryota; kingdom Metazoa; phylum Chordata; class Amphibia; order Anura; family Hyperoliidae; genus Hyperolius; species Hyperolius riggenbachi. Next base: position 289,096,529 of record NC_090649.1, read on the forward strand.
GTGTGTCTGCTGGGAACAGTAGTACACCGCTCACCCTGTATAGCATTGTGCTCTGTGTCGCTGCTGGGAATAGTAGTACACCGCTCACCCACACTATATAGCATTGTGTTTACTGCCACTCTGTGTGTCTGCTGGGAATAGTAGTACACCGCTCAGCCACACTATATAGCATTGTGTTTACTGCCACTCTGTGTGTCATCTGGGAACAGTAGTACACCGCTCACCCGATATAGCATTGTGCTCTGTGTCGCTGCTGGGAATAGTAGTACACCGCTCACCCACACTATATAGCATTGAGTTTACTGCCACTCTGTGTGTCTGCTGGGAACAGTAGTACACCGCTCACCCTGTATAGCATTGTGCTCTGTGTCACTGCTTGGAATAGTAGTACACTGCTCACCCACACTATATAGCATTGTGTTTACTGCCACTCTGTGTGTCTGCTGGGAATAGTAGTACACCGCTCAGCCACACTATATAGCATTGTGTTTACTGCCACTCTGTGTGTCTGCTGGGAACAGTAGTACACCGCTCACCCACCACTGTATAGCATTGTGCTCTGTGTCATTGCTGGGAATAGTAGTACACCGCTCACCCGCCACTGTATAGCATTTCTGTACTGCCACTGTACTGCTGCCAGTCAGCGTGTACTTTTACGGATAAGTGAAATTAAGAAGAAATCCTGTGAAAGAGGGAGGGGCAAGGGAAGAGGTGTTCCCCCTGACGGTTCACGTACAGGCCACAGTGGAGCACCGAAGAAAACCCACTCAATACTGCCCATGTTGTCCAGGAAATCAACCCTCACAAATCCAAAAGAACAAGACCAGATAATTAATTGGATGACCTCTCAAGCGTCCAGCAGTTGGTTAAGCAGCACCAGCACATCACGCACGAGGTCCGAGTCCTCAGCCAGTTACAAGGAGCCAGTGGGCACAAAGCAGACACAACCGGCAGCGACACCACGCACACAACTGCCAAATAACCAGTCCGAAGAATTTCCTCAGGACACAATGGGGTATTCGCAGGAGCTATTCCCAGCCCAACAAACTTCCACCTTTCAAAGGTCAATGAAACTGCCAGAAATGTTGTGCCCGGATTCACAACCATTGACTGTGGGAAATGCACCGCACACTGAAATGCAAGGCGAGTCCGAGGAGGACTCGGAAACCCAAATCCCAGAGCAAGTTGGGCAGGAGGGGTTTCAATTGCAGGAGGTCGGCCGAGAAGATCTTGAAGACGACGTTGGAGTGTGCTGCGCAGAGGTTGTTGTGGGGAGCTCTACTCCACGGCGGCGGCCCACAATCACATATGACGAGTTTGAGGAGATGGAAGAGGAGGAGGAGGGTATGGACAATGTTGACAGAGACCCAGATTTTGTATGTGAAGGAGAACATCGCCGTCGTAGCAGCAGCACAGATGAGTCTGTTGAAGAACCCACTGCTGCACGAGTTCGACTTGTGCCACAAGGTAGGCAGCGCGAAATTTCAGGCACCACAAGCGTGGAAGTTCAAGTGAGACAAAAAAGAGGCGCAAACAGAAATCGCCAGCAAGGCAGGTGCTCCAAAGTCTGGCCTTTCTTTGAAGACTGCAGTGAGGATGGTACTATGGTGATTTGCAAGGTGTGCAAGACCCGCCTGAGCAGGGGGAAACATATTAACAACCTCTCCACCACCAGCATGACCCGCCACATGGTATCCAAACATCCCACTCTGTGGCCGCCAGGACAGGGTACCAGCAGCAACACTGCCTCCCTTGGGGTCACCAGACTCACCACCAGACCCTCCTCAGCAGCAGCAGTAGCCCAGCCATTGCGTGGTTCACAACAACATTCACAAACATCAGACGACGCTGACACTGTCATTTTCCGGAATAGTGCTCTTGAGGTCTCCCAGTCATCAAACACAACAACCAACAGCCGTTCAGTGTGCAGCCCTACGGTTCAGTTGTCTGTCTCGGAGATGCTTGAGCGCAAGAGGAAATTGCCAGCAAATGACCCCCGGGCCGTGGCAGTAACAGCCAGCATAGCCAAGCTTCTGGCCTGCGAAATGCTGCCATATCGAGTGGTGGAGACAAACAGCTTCAAGGGCATGATGTCAGTGGCCATCCCACGTTACGTGGTTCCCAGCCGCTACCACTTTGCGCGCTCTGCAGTGCCTGAGTTGCATGAGCACGTGGTCAGCAAAATAACCCGAAGCTTGAAGAATGCCGTTGCCTGCAAGGTTCACCTCACCACTGACACCTGGACGAGTGTGTTCGGCCAGGGTTGATACATCTCCCTTACCGCGCACTGGGTGAACCTTGTGGAGCCTGGCAGCGATTCCTCACCTGCTACGGCGCGGGTGTTGCCCACGCCGCAAACAGCTGCACCGCCGTCCCTCCCACTGGATAACAACAGCAGCACCTACCTCTCTGACTCCTTCTCCTCCAACGCATCTCAAAGCTGTACCTCATCCGGAAACGCTAACCCAGCAGCAGTAGGAGCGTGGAAGCAGTGCAGCACAGCTGGTGGCATGCGTCAGCAAGCGTTGCTGAAGCTGATCTGCCTTGGGGATAAACAGCACACAGGGGAGGAAATTCGGAGGGGAATAAAGGAACAGGCAGATTTGTGGCTGGCACCGCTGGACCTGAAACCGGGCATGGTTGTGTGTGATAATGGGAGTAATCTCATTCGCGCTTTAAGGTTGGCTAAGCTGACACACATCCCTTGTCTGGCGCACGTGATGAACCTAGTAGTTCAGCGGTTCCTGAGGACATACCCAGGCGTGGCCGATCTTCTGTTGAAGGTGCGACGAGTGGCCAAACATTGTAGAAATTCCAGTACTGCTTCGGGGGCACTCGCTAAGATGCAGGAGCGCTTCAATCTCCCCCACCATCGCTTGCTGTGTGATGTCCCTACGCGCTGGAATTCTACGCTGCACATGCTAGCCCACTTTTGCGAGCAGAAGAGAGCAGTGGTCCAGTACATGACGGCGCAGTACCGAGGCGCATCCGGACAGCTGCCAAGCTTCTGTGGATCCGATTGGGCCAACATGTTGGACCTCTGCCAAGTCCTCCAAAATTTTGAGCAATCCACGTTGCTTGTGAGCAGTGACAACTCTTCAGTCAGCATTACCATACCACTGCTGTGTTTACTGAAGAAGTCAATGTTGAAAATCAAGGAAACAGCTGTCATGATGCAACTGGGGGAATCTGAAGGAGAAAACGATCAGCGTGATGGTACCAACATCAGGCCATCTGCCTCAGGAAACGCTGGCCCCAGCAGCTATGACGAAGAAGAGGAGGAGGAACAGCTGGAGTTGGAGCAGGAATTTCATGCCACCACTGACGAGGGCCAGAGCGGTGCACATTGGACTTCCACAATTCAGCGCGAATGGTCAGCAGAAGCAGACCAGGAAGAAGGTGACGACTATGATGCATCACAACAACTATCACAATGCTCACAAGAGGATGATGAGGATTCTGGCAGGACTCTGGCACACATGGCTCAATTCATGCTAGACTGCATTGAACGCGACCCACGCATTGTGCGCATTCTGGACAACACCAATTACTGGGTTTATACCCTTCTGGATCCACGGTACAAACACAATGTTCCAAAACTGCTTGAAGAAAGAGTCAGACAGGTCAAAATGGAAGAATACCAGCAGGCCCTTGTGGAGACTTTAGAGAGGAGATTGACATCCTCCCCCTCCTCTAGCCAGTTGTACGCCGACAGACTGACTTCCGCAAACCCAGGACGACCAGGAGGGCAGCAAACAACAGCAGCTAGTGCCCAAAAGGGAATGGTATTGGCAGTGTCCTTGGAGTGGGAAAATTTTCTGACACCCATGCAGCAGCCCACAGAACAGCAAGCGTGCAGATCCACCTCCAACACCGATCGCCTGGAGAAGATGGTCAAGGACTACATGTCAGATGGCGTAGCTGTGTTGAACAATCCATCTGCACCCTTCAACTATTAGGTATCGAAGCTAGACACCTGGCACGAACTGGCAATGTACGCAATAGAGGTGCTGGCTTGCCCGGCAGCCAGCGTTATGTCGGAACGCTGTTTCAGTGCTGCCGGAGGCATCGTCACAGATCGGCGTATCCGCCTCTCCACAGAAAAATGCAGACCGTCTGACTCAAATTAAAATGAATCAATCCTGGATTGGAAACGACTATGCAACACTCCTGGACCCCAACCAAGTAACATGAACAATGACCATCTGTGATGGGTTAGCGTTACCGGTCCCATTTCCTGGAACCTCTCATCTGTATTACATTTATGACTGCATGGCGGCAAAAAGCATGCTATCCGCACGCTTTTTGTCCTCATGCAAGGCCTGGGTTGTTGTGTCTGAAAGCGTGGCCTTCTCCTCCTGCGCCTCCTCCTGTTCCATCACGTGTGCTGCTGCTGGGTTAGCGTTGCCGGTCCCTGTTTATGGAACCTCTTATCTTTATTACATTTATGACTGCATGGCGGCAAAATGCATGCTACCTGTGCAAAGAAAACAGACATTTCCCGCATTTTAAAGACAGTTTTCCCTTTGAAACTTTAAAATTGATTAAGCTCTTTTTGCTAATTTTTTTTTCCTCTTGTACCCACTCCCAAGGTGCACATGCACATAAATTTGGGGTATGTAGCATGTAAGGAGGCTTTACAAAGCACGAAAGTTCGGGTCCCCATTGACTTCCATTATGTTCGGAGTTTGGCGCGAACACCCGAACATCGCGGCCATGTTCGGCGAACGTTCGCGAACCCGAACATCCAGGTGTTCGCCCAACACTACTGCCTGTACCTGTAAGTAAAGTCAATTTGAATGCATTTTGCAGTTTTTAGTGGAGTTCCTATTCAGACTGTGTAATAGAAAAGAATAATAGAAATAAAAATCCAAATATTTACTGGATTTTTTCTTTAATAAGGGATGCCTATAAATATACTTTTCATAGGTTTGCTACATAATCAAATACACCTTCCCACCTCAAAAAAAAAAAAAACATCTTCCAAAGACTATCCAAACTTATTAAAGACAACTATTATTTATTTATTGCATGCTTACCGCGGAGTACCTCACTAGTTCACTGTCTAGATAACCCAATAACCCATGCAAGGTCTGTTTTTTTTCTTGCTATTGTTATATTCTTGTTCTGAGTGTCCACTGTCCAGTGCACTTTAGCTGTTGGAGACAGGTCTGCTGGTCCTAGTAGTGCACCGACTAGATAACCTAATAGCCCTTGTAAGGGCTTTTTTTTCTTGCTATTGTTACATTCGTTGTTCTGTGTGCCCAGTTCACACATTAGCTGTTAGAGACAGGTGTGCTGGTTCTAGTAGTGCATCGACTAGATAACCCAATAATCCTTCACCACCACTACTGGCATATAGTATCCACTACTGCCCTGTATAAGGCCTCACTGGCAGGGCCTATAGTTTGAGGTGGATGTTGCACAAAAACCCTTACGGCCTGTTCAGACTATGCGCGTTCCTAGCCGTTTTCAGGGAACGCGTACGTGTACCAAAAACGCATAGAAACGGCTCCTAATGCTTTTGAATGGGCTAGTTCACATGTATGCGTATGAGACGCATACGTTTCTTATCCGCATTGCTGCATGCAGTTCTGTGCATCACGCATAGAAACGGACGCAATGAAAGTCTATGGACGCGTATAAAAAACGCGTACTATTGCGTTTTTAGCGTACGTTTCCCTCTGCGGTTCCCATAATTCTTTTTTTTCCCCTGGGTCACGTGTGTGTGCAAAACGCAATAGAAAATGCATTAGAACGCAAGAAAAACGCATGCGTTTTTCAACTTGCCTTTCTTTGATTTTATACGCGTGCTTCATACGCTGACAGTCTGAGCAGGCCTTATGTAAAGTGACAGTTAAAAAAGACACCTGAGAGACCAGAGGCTGTCTGCAGACCAGTATAAATGGCAGAGTGCTGTCTGTGAGTGAGCAAGTGCTCCTCTTGGGTTTTGCATTCAGCTTTGAGAGGTAGTGTGGGTGAATCTCCTGGTGGTGGCAGCTCCAGGGCCCACCTGCACTCCCTCTTGGTGTTGCATGTGGGTTTGGGGGTCCCGGTTGGTGGCAGAACCCAGGGCCCCTGTCTGTCATGTGCACCAGTGTTTGTTGTTTTGTTAAACCTCAGGTGAAACTCTAATTATCTGCTGGTAGTCCAGGAATTGCACTTTCATCCAGAGGGTGCTGGTCCAGCAAACCGCTGCTTCCCGACGAATCGCTGCAAGTTACCGTCGCTCCCACCGTACACGCCGCTCTGTCCCCGCCACAGGCTGCTCTCTCTGCCGCCGCTATGACGGCAGAGCGCTGTGCGTCGCTCAGGAGCCGTTTTCATTGGCTCCTGACCCTGTCATTCCTGTAAGCCAATGGGAACGGCTTACAGGAATGACAGGGCCAGGAACCAATAAAAATGGCTCCTGCCCGGCTCACAGTGCTCTGCCATCATAGAGGCGGCAGGGCATCACATTGCGGCGGGGGCAGTGCAGACCAAGCGAAGCGGACGGACTGCTGCCCGGTCAATGGGACGTAGAGTTTACGTCCGGTCAGGACCGCAGCACCCCCTGCCCGACGTAGATTCGTACTCGCTCGGTCCGCAGGTAGTTAAATCAGTGTTTCTCAAGCCTGTCCTTTTGACTCCCCAACGGAGCCTGCTCTGCAGGCAACCTCACCTATGCACAGGTGGAGTAATTAGTGTCTCAGCTAGGTGGAATCCATGTAGCTGAGAAACACTGCATTAGATTGTAGCAGCAGAGGTATGAGTAGTAGTATTACTACTTATACCAGTACCGCTAGTAATTCTCATAATGAAATAAATTGATCTCAAAACTTTTACAAAGTTCTGGGTAGTACTTACACCAATGAATATTCGACTTTTCTGCTACTCTCTGTTTTTAGTTGATTGCGTTCATTGGCACATATGGTTATATCACAGACTGAGAGCTCTGTCCACAAAAGAGTTTGTCAAAAAAGCTGTAGCAGAAAAATCACATCTGATACCCATTATTGTATGGAAAAATTGACTACTACCAGAAAATGTCAAGCCCTTTGCGTGAATCAAAACGAAGCATTTTAAAATCCATTGTCTTTGTAATGTTGTTCAGGACACAATTATATTATGTACGTCAGCTGCCATATAATGGTTCGGCATTCCCTTTCATGTCGCTTGTATTCCCTACCAGGACTTAAAGACCCCGGATTTACTGCAAACACATTCTAGTTAGGACGTACATTTATCTGCTGTCATATAATGGCTTGGCAATCCCTTTCATGTTGTCTGTCTTCTGTACCGAGGCTTAAAACAGACAGGATTTGCAGCAAGCATTCTGTGGACCAGTGTGGATTTATTAATAAATATCAATTCCAGAATTGTCTTCTACCAGTCATGTTCTCATCCAGTCATGCTTTTCCTGGTGTGTGACATAAGTTTACGGCCGACATCTTAATGGTTAATCTGCATATATATCATCTTTTCAAACTTTTACTATTGTGGGAAACAGTAAATTCTGATTCCTATAAAATAAACTTTGAATGAAAGCAGAGACAGGAATATAGAGGCTGCCATCTTTATTTCCTCTTAAAAATGGCAGTTGCCTGTCTGTCATGCTAATGCATTGAGTTTCACTAGAGTTATATTATATACCTGCATCAACCATGTTGGCAGAGTCACAGTGACTCAGAAAGCACTGGAAGCAGAGAAGCAGTACAACAATAGTAACATGACTCCTCCCACAGTCTTCTCGGTACGAGTTAACGTTAATAGACATAATTTATGATGCTTTATAAATAACAGGCCCATTAAGTGTCACACATTCATAGGCAAGTTTAGGTGGGAATTACTGGTCCCCAGAAATCTCCTTCAGTCTGTCCTGTGTGTTTGTTTGTCTCTCTGTGTCCGCCACCCTTGTTACTTATCTTCCCCCCTCCTCTCTCTCTTTCCCTCACTCTCTTCTTCCCCAAAGACCCACTGACACTCACTCTGTCTCTCCTCGCTTCCCCTCTCTGTCTACCTTACCCCCACTCATGTCTCTTCTCGCTTTTCCATCTCTACCTTACCCCCACTCATGTCTCTTCTCGCTTTCCCATCTCTACCTTACCCCCACATTTATGTCTCTTCTCGCTTTCCCATCTCTACCTTACCCCCACTCATGTCTCTTCTTGCTTTCCCATCTCTACCTTACCCCCACTTATGTCTCTTCTCGCTTTCCCATCTCTACCTTACCCCCACTCATGTCTCTTCTCGCTTTCCCATCTCTACCTTACCCCCACATTTATGTCTCTTCTCGCTTTCCCATCTCTACCTTACCCCCACTCATGTCTCTTCTCGCTTTCCCATCTCTACCTTACCCCCACATTTATGTCTCTTCTCACTTTCCCCTCTCTACCTTACCCCCACTCATGTCTCTTCTCGCTTTCCCATCTCTACCTTACCCCCACTCATGTCTCTTCTCGCTTTCCCATCTCTACCTTACCCCCACATTTATGTCTCTTCTCGCTTTCCCATCTCTACCTTACCCCCACTCATGTCTCTTCTTGCTTTCCCATCTCTACCTTACCCCCACTCATGTCTCTTCTCGCTTTTCCATCTCTACCTTACCCCCACTCATGTCTCTTCTCGCTTTTCCATCTCTACCTTACCCCCACTCATGTCTCTTCTGGCTTTCCCATCTCTACCCTACCCCCACATTTATGTCTCTTCTCGCTTTCCCATCTCTACCTTACCCCCACACTTATGTCTCTTCTCGCTTTCCCATCTCTACCTTACCCCCACATTTATGTCTCTTCTCGCTTTCCCATCTCTACCTTACCCCCACTCATGTCTCTTCTTGCTTTCCCATCTCTACCTTACACCCACTCATGTCTCTTCTCGCTTTTCCATCTCTACCTTACCCCCACTCATGTCTCTTCTCGCTTTTCCATCTCTACCTTACCCCCACTCATGTCTCTTCTGGCTTTCCCATCTCTACCTTACCCCCACATTTATGTCTCTTCTCGCTTTCCCATCTCTACCTTACCCCCACACTTATGTCTCTTCTCGCTTTCCCATCTCTACCTTACCCCCACACTTATGTCTCTTCTCGCATTCCCCTCTCTACCTTACCCCACTCATGTTTCTTCTCACTTTCCCCTCTCTACCTTACCCCACTCATGTCTCTTCTCGCATTTCCCTCTCTACATTACCCCCACTCATGTCTCTTCCCGCTTTCCCCTCTCTACCTTACCCCCACTCATGTCTCTTCTTGCTTTCCCATCTCTACCTTACCCCCACTCATGTCTCTTCTCACTTTTCCATCTCTACCTTACCCCCACTCATGTCTCTTCTCGCTTTTCCATCTCTACCTTACCCCCACTCATGTCTCTTCTGGCTTTCCCATCTCTACCTTACCCCCACATTTATGTCTCTTCTCGCTTTCCCATCTCTACCTTACCCCCACACTTATGTCTCTTCTCGCTTTCCCATCTCTACCTTACCCCCACTCATGTCTCTTCTCGCTTTTCCATCTCTACCTTACCCCCACTCATGTCTCTTCTGGCTTTCCCATCTCTACCTTACCCCCACATTTATGTCTCTTCTCGCTTTCCCATCTCTACCTTACCCCCACACTTATGTCTCTTCTCGCTTTCCCATCTCTACCTTACCCCCACACTTATGTCTCTTCTCGCATTCCCCTCTCTACCTTACCCCACTCATGTTTCTTCTCACTTTCCCCTCTCTACCTTACCCACTCATGTCTCTTCTCACTTTCCCCTCTCTACCTTACCCCACTCATGTCTCTTCTCGCATTCCCCTCTCTACATTACCCCCACTCATGTCTCTTCCCGCTTTCCCCTCTCTACCTTACCCCCACTCATGTCTCTTCTTGCTTTCCCATCTCTACCTTACCCCCACTCATGTCTCTTCTCGCTTTTCCATCTCTACCTTACCCCCACTCATGTCTCTTCTCGCTTTTCCATCTCTACCTTACCCCCACTCATGTCTCTTCTGGCTTTCCCATCTCTACCTTACCCCCACATTTATGTCTCTTCTCGCTTTCCCATCTCTACCTTACCCCCACACTTATGTCTCTTCTCGCTTTCCCATCTCTACCTTACCCCCACTCATGTCTCTTCTCGCTTTCCCATCTCTACCTTACCCCCACATTTATGTCTCTTCTCGCTTTTCCATCTCTACCTTACCCCCACTCATGTCTCTTCTTGCTTTCCCATCTCTACCTTACCCCCACTCATGTCTCTTCTCGCTTTTCCATCTCTACCTTACCCCCACATTTATGTCTCTTCTCGCTTTCCCATCTCTACCTTACCCCCACTCATGTCTCTTCTTGCTTTCCCATCTCTACCTTACCCCCACTCATGTCTCTTCTCGCTTTTCCATCTCTACCTTACCCCAACTCATGTCTCTTCCCACTTTCCCATCTCCACCTTACCCCCACTCATGTCTCTTCTCGCTTTCCCATCTCTATCTTACCCCCACTCATGTCTCTTCTCACTTTCCCCACTCTACCTTACCCCCGCTCATGTCTCTTCTCACATTCCCCTCTCTACCTTACCCCACTCATGTTTCTTCTCACTTTCCCCTCTCTACCTTACCCCCACTCATGTCTCTTCTCACTTTCCCCTCTCTACCTTACCCCCACTCATGTCTCTTCCCGCTTTCCCCTCTCTACCTTACCCCCACTCATGTCTCTTCTTGCTTTCCCATCTCTACCTTACCCCCACTCATGTCTCTTCTCGCTTTTCCATCTCTACCTTACCCCAACTCATGTCTCTTCCCACTTTCCCATCTCTACCTTACCCCCACTCATGTCTCTTCTCGCTTTCCCATCTCTACCTTACCCCCACTCAGGTCTCTTCTCGCTTTTCCATCTCTACCTTACCCCCACTCATGTCTCTTCTCGCATTCCCCTCTCTACCTTACCCCACTCATGTCTCTTCTCGCATTCCCCTCTCTACATTACCCCCACTCATGTCTCTTCCCGCTTTCCCCTCTCTACCTTACAACCACTCATGTCTCTCCTTGCTTTCCCATCTCTACCTTACCCCCACTAATGTCTCTTCTCGCTTTCCCATCTTTACCTTACCCCCACTCATGTCTCTTCTCGCTTTCCCCTCTCTACCTTACACCCACTCATGTCTCTTCTTGCATTACCATCTCTACCTTACCCCCACTCATGTCTCTTCTCGCATTCCCCTCTCTACCTTACCCCCACTCATGTCTCTTCTCACTTTCCCCTCTCTACCTTACCCCTACTCATGTCTCTTCCCGCTTTCCCCTCTCTACCTTACCCCCACTCATGTCTCTCCTTGCTTTCCCATCTCTACCTTACCCCCACTCATGTCTCTTCTCGCTTTCCCATCTTTACCTTAAGCCCACTCATGTCTCTTCTCGCTTTCCCACCTCTACCTTACCCCCACTCATGTCTCTTCTCGCATTCCCCTCTCTACCTTACACCCACTCATTTCTCTCCTCGCTTTCCTATCTCTACCTTACCCCCACTCATGTCTCTTCTCGCATTACCATCTCTACCTTACCCCGACTCATGTCTCTTCTCACTTTCCCCTCTCTACCTTACCCCCACTCATGTCTCTTCTCACTTTCCCATCTCTACCTTACCCCCACTCATGTCTCTTCACGCTTTCCCATCTCTACCTTACCCCCACTCATGTCTCTTCTCGCTTTCCCATCTTTACCTTAAGCCCACTCATGTCTCTTCTCGCTTTCCCACCTCTACCTTACCCCCACTCATGTCTCTTCTCGCATTCCCCTCTCTACCTTACACCCACTCATGTCTCTCCTCGCTTTCCTATCTCTACCTTACCCCCACTCATGTCTCTTCTCGCATTACCATCTCTACCTTACCCCCACTCATGTCTCTTCTGGCTTTCCCATCTCTACCCTACCCCCACATTTATGTCTCTTCTCGCTTTCCCATCTCTACCTTACCCCCACACTTATGTCTCTTCTCGCTTTCCCATCTCTACCTTACCCCCACATTTATGTCTCTTCTCGCTTTCCCATCTCTACCTTACCCCCACTCATGTCTCTTCTTGCTTTCCCATCTCTACCTTACACCCACTCATGTCTCTTCTCGCTTTTCCATCTCTACCTTACCCCCACTCATGTCTCTTCTCGTTTTTCCATCTCTACCTTACCCCCACTCATGTCTCTTCTGGCTTTCCCATCTCTACCTTACCCCCACATTTATGTCTCTTCTCGCTTTCCCATCTCTACCTTACCCCCACACTTATGTCTCTTCTCGCTTTCCCATCTCTACCTTACCCCCACACTTATGTCTCTTCTCGCATTCCCCTCTCTACCTTACCCCACTCATGTTTCTTCTCACTTTCCCCTCTCTACCTTACCCCACTCATGTCTCTTCTCGCATTTCCCTCTCTACATTACCCCCACTCATGTCTCTTCCCGCTTTCCCCTCTCTACCTTACCCCCACTCATGTCTCTTCTTGCTTTCCCATCTCTACCTTACCCCCACTCATGTCTCTTCTCGCTTTTCCATCTCTACCTTACCCCCACTCATGTCTCTTCTCGCTTTTCCATCTCTACCTTACCCCCACTCATGTCTCTTCTGGCTTTCCCATCTCTACCTTACCCCCACATTTATGTCTCTTCTCGCTTTCCCATCTCTACCTTACCCCCACACTTATGTCTCTTCTCGCTTTCCCATCTCTACCTTACCCCCACTCATGTCTCTTCTCGCTTTTCCATCTCTACCTTACCCCCACTCATGTCTCTTCTGGCTTTCCCATCTCTACCTTACCCCCACATTTATGTCTCTTCTCGCTTTCCCATCTCTACCTTACCCCCACACTTATGTCTCTTCTCGCTTTTCCATCTCTACCTTACCCCCACACTTATGTCTCTTCTCGCATTCCCCTCTCTACCTTACCCCACTCATGTTTCTTCTCACTTTCCCCTCTCTACCTTACCCCACTCATGTCTCTTCTCACTTTCCCCTCTCTACCTTACCCCACTCATGTCTCTTCTCGCATTCCCCTCTCTACATTACCCCCACTCATGTCTCTTCCCGCTTTCCCCTCTCTACCTTACCCCCACTCATGTCTCTTCTTGCTTTCCCATCTCTACCTTACCCCCACTCATGTCTCTTCTCGCTTTTCCATCTCTACCTTACCCCCACTCATGTCTCTTCTCGCTTTTCCATCTCTACCTTACCCCCACTCATGTCTCTTCTGGCTTTCCCATCTCTACCTTACCCCCACATTTATGTCTCTTCTCGCTTTCCCATCTCTACCTTACCCCCACACTTATGTCTCTTCTCGCTTTCCCATCTCTACCTTACCCCCACTCATGTCTCTTCTCGCTTTCCCATCTCTACCTTACCCCCACATGTATGTCTCTTCTCGCTTTCCCATCTCTACCTTACCCCCACTCATGTCTCTTCTTGCTTTCCCATCTCTACCTTACCCCCACTCATGTCTCTTCTCGCTTTTCCATCTCTACCTTACCCCCACATTTATGTCTCTTCTCGCTTTCCCATCTCTACCTTACCCCCACTCATATCTCTTCTTGCTTTCCCATCTCTACCTTACCCCCACTCATGTCTCTTCTCGCTTTTCCATCTCTACCTTACCCCAACTCATGTCTCTTCCCACTTTCCCATCTCCACCTTACCCCCACTCATGTCTCTTCTCGCTTTCCCATCTCTATCTTACCCCCACTCATGTCTCTTCTCACTTTCCCCACTCTACCTTACCCCCGCTCATGTCTCTTCTCACATTCCCCTCTCTACCTTACCCCACTCATGTTTCTTCTCACTTTCCCCTCTCTACCTTACCCCCACTCATGTCTCTTCTCACTTTCCCCTCTCTACCTTACCCCCACTCATGTCTCTTCCCGCTTTCCCCTCTCTACCTTACCCCCACTCATGTCTCTTCTTGCTTTCCCATCTCTACCTTACCCCCACTCATGTCTCTTCTCGCTTTTCCATCTCTACCTTACCCCAACTCATGTCTCTTCCCACTTTCCCATCTCCACCTTACCCCCACTCTTGTCTCTTCTCGCTTTCCCATCTCTACCTTACCCCCACTCAGGTCTCTTCTCGCTTTTCCATCTCTACCTTACCCCCACTCATGTCTCTTCTCGCATTCCCCTCTCTACCTTACCCCACTCATGCCTCTTCTCGCATTCCCCTCTCTACATTACCCCCACTCATGTCTCTTCCCGCTTTCCCCTCTCTACCTTACAACCACTCATGTCTCTCCTTGCTTTCCCATCTCTACCTTACCCCCACTAATGTCTCTTCTCGCTTTCCCATCTTTACCTTACCCCCACTCATGTCTCTTCTCGCTTTCCCCTCTCTACCTTACACCCACTCATGTCTCTTCTTGCATTACCATCTCTACCTTACCCCCACTCATGTCTCTTCTCGCATTCCCCTCTCTACCTTACCCCCACTCATGTCTCTTCTCACTTTCCCCTCTCTACCTTACCCCTACTCATGTCTCTTCCCGCTTTCCCCTCTCTACCTTACCCCCACTCATGTCTCTCCTCGCTTTCCCATCTCTACCTTACCCCCACTCATGTCTCTTCTCGCTTTCCCATCTTTACCTTAAGCCCACTCATGTCTCTTCTCGCTTTCCCACCTCTACCTTACCCCCACTCATGTCTCTTCTCGCATTCCCCTCTCTACCTTACACCCACTCATTTCTCTCCTCGCTTTTCTATCTTTACCTTACCCCCACTCATGTCTCTTCTCGCATTACCATCTCTACCTTACCCCGACTCATGTCTCTTCTCACTTTCCCCTCTCTACCTTACCCCCACTCATGTCTCTTCTCACTTTCCCATCTCTACCTTACCCCCACTCATGTCTCTTCACGCTTTCCCATCTCTACCTTACCCCCACTCATGTCTCTTCTCGCTTTCCCATCTTTACCTTAAGCCCACTCATGTCTCTTCTCGCTTTCCCACCTCTACCTTACCCCCACTCATGTCTCTTCTCGCATTCCCCTCTCTACCTTACACCCACTCATTTCTCTCCTCGCTTTCCTATCTCTACCTTACCCCCACTCATGTCTCTTCTCGCATTACCATCTCTACCTTACCCCGACTCATGTCTCTTCTCACTTTCCCCTCTCTACCTTACCCCCACTCATGTCTCTTCTCACTTTCCCCTCTCTACCTTACCCCCACTCATGTCTCTTCCCACTTTCCCCTCTCTACCTTACCCCCACTCATGTCTCTCCTCGCTTTCCTATCTCTATCTTACCCCGACTCATGTCTCTCCTCGCTTTCCTATCTCTATCTTACCCCCACTCATATCTCTTCTCACATTCCCCTCTCTACCTTACACCCACCCATGTTACTCCTCGCTTTCCCATCTTTACCTTACCCCTACTCATGTCTCTCCTCGCTTTCCCATCTCTACCTTACCCCAACTCATGTCTCTTCTCACTTTCCCCTCTCTACCTTACCCCCACTCATGTCTCTTCTCACTTTCCCCTCTCTACCTTACCCCCACTCATCTCTCTTCTCGCTTTTCCATCTCTACCTTACCCCAACTCATGTCTCTTCTCACTTTCCCATCTCTACCTTACCCCCACTCATGTCTCTTCTCGCTTTTCCATCTCTACCTTACCCCAACTCATGTCTCTTCTCACTTTCCCCTCTCTACCTTACCCCCACTCATGTCTCTTCCCGCTTTCACCTCTCTACCTTACAACCACTCATTGTCTCTCCTCACTTTCCCATCTCTACCTTACCCCCACTCATGTCCCTTCTTGCTTTCCCATCTTTACCTTACCCCCACTCATATCTCTTCTCGCTTTCCCATCTCTAACTTACCCCCACTCATGTCTCTTCTTGCATTCCCCTCTCTACCTTACACCCACTCATGTCTCTCCTCGCTTTCTCATCTCTACCTTACCCCCACTCATGTCTATTCTCGCATTACCATCTCTACCTTACCCCCACTCATGTCTCTTCTCACTTTCCCCTCTCTACTTTACCCCGACTCATGTCTCTTCTCGCATTCCCATCTCTACCTTACCCCCACTCATGTCTCTTCTCACTTTCCCCTCTCTACCTTACAACCACTCATTGGGCTTGATTCACAAAAGAGTGCTAACTGTTAGCACGGCCGTTTTCGCGCGAATTTTCGCATCGCGCGCGGTCGCGAATTTTTGCGCGAAACGATAATGTTTTTGCGTGCAAATGCAAATTTTAGCGCGAAATCGATATCGTTTTCGTGCGAAAATTCAGTTATCGTTTAGCGCGAAAATTTGCGCGAAAACGGCCGTGCTAACAGTTAGCACTCTTTTGTGAATCAAGCCCTTTGTCTCTCCTCACTTTCCCAACTCTACCTTACCCCCACTCATGTCTCTTCTCGCTTTCCCATCTTTACCTTAC
The DNA here is from genome assembly GCF_040937935.1 of Hyperolius riggenbachi. Classification (NCBI taxonomy): domain Eukaryota; kingdom Metazoa; phylum Chordata; class Amphibia; order Anura; family Hyperoliidae; genus Hyperolius; species Hyperolius riggenbachi. The sequence goes on from NC_090649.1 coordinate 289,112,900, forward strand.
CCCCACTCATGTCTCTTCTCGCATTCCCCTCTCTACCTTACACCCACTCATGTCTCTCCTCGTTTTCCCATCTTTACCTTACCCTCACTCATGTCTCTTCTTGCTTTCCCATCTCTACCTTACCCCCACTCATGTCTCTTCTCGCATTTCCATCTCTACCTTACACCCACTCATGTCTCTTCTCGCATTACCATCTCTACCTTACCCCCACTCATGTCTCTTCTCACTTTCCCCTCTCTACCTTACCCCCATTCATGTCTCTTCCCGCTTTCCCCTCTCTACCTTACCCCCACTCATGTCTCTTCTCGCTTTCCCATCTCTACCTTACCCCCACTCATGTCCCTTCTTGCTTTCCCATCTTTACCTTACCCCCACTCATATCTTTTTCGCTTTCCCATCTCTAACTTACCCCCACTCATGTCTCTTCTTGCATTCCCCTCTCTACCTTACACCCACTCATGTCTCTCCTCGCTTTCTCATCTCTACCTTACCCCCACTCATGTCTATTCTCGCATTACCATCTCTACCTTACCCCCACTCATGTCTCTTCTCACTTTCCCCTCTCTACTTTACCCCGACTCATGTCTCTTCTCGCATTCCCCTCTATACCTTACCCCCACTCATGTCTCTTCTCACTTTCCCCTCTCTACCTTACCCCCACTCATGTCTCTTCTCGCATTCCCCTCTCTACCTTACCCCCACTCATGTCTCTTCTCACTTTCCCCTCTCTACCTTACAACCACTCATTGGGCTTGATTCACAAAAGAGTGCTAACTGTTAGCACGGCCGTTTTCGCGCGAATTTTCGCATCGCGCGCGGTCGCGAATTTTTGCGCGAAACGATAATGTTTTTGCGTGCAAATGCAAATTTTAGCGCGAAATTGATATCGTTTTCGTGCGAAAAATCAGTTATCGTTTAGTGCGAAAATTTGCGCGAAAACGGCCGTGCTAACAGTTAGCACTCTTTTGTGAATCAAGCCCTTTGTCTCTCCTCACTTTCCCAACTCTACCTTACCCCCACTCATGTCTCTTCTCGCTTTCCCATCTTTACCTTACCCCCACTCATGTCTCTTCTCGCATTCCCCTCTCTACCTTACACCCACTCATGTCTCTCCTCGTTTTCCCATCTTTACCTTACCCTCACTCATGTCTCTTCTTGCTTTCCCATCTCTACCTTACCCCCACTCATGTCTCTTCTCGCATTCCCATCTCTACCTTACACCCACTCATGTCTCTTCTCGCATTACCATCTCTACCTTACCCCCACTCATGTCTCTTCTCACTTTCCCCTCTCTACCTTACCCCCATTCATGTCTCTTCCCGCTTTCCCCTCTCTACCTTACCCCCACTCATGTCTCTTCTCGCATTCCCCTCTCTACCTTTCACCCACTCATGTCTCTCCTCGCTTTCCCATCTTTACCTTACCCCCACTCATGTCTCTCCTCGCTTTCCCATCTCTACCTTACCCACACTCATGTCTCTCCTCGCTTTCCAATCTCTACCTTACCCCCACTCATGTCTCTCCTCGCTTTCCCCTCTCTACCTTACCCCCACTCATGTCTCTTCCCACTTTCCCCTCTCTACCTTACACCCACTAATGTCTCTTCTCACTTTCCCCTCTCTACCTTACCCCCACTCATGTCTCTTCTCGCTTTCCCATCACTACCTTACCCCCACTCATGTCTCTTCTCGCATTCCCTCTCTCTACCTTACACCCACTCATGTCTCTCCTCGCTTTCCCATCTTTACCTTACCCCCACTCATGTCTCTTCTCGCTTTCCCATCTCTACCTTACCCCCACTCATGTCTCTTCTCGCATTCCCCTCTCTACCTTACACCCACTCATGTCTCTCCTCGCTTTCCCATCTCTACCTTACACCCACTCATGTCTCTTCTCACTTTCCCATCTCTACCTTACCCCCACTCATGTCTCTTCTCGCATTCCCCTCTCTACCTTACACCCACTCATGTCTCTCCTCGCTTTCCCATCTCTACCTTACACCCACTCATGTCTCTTCTCGCATTACCATCTCTACCTTACCCCCACTCATGTCTCTTCTCACTTTCCCCTCTCTACCTTACCCCAACTCATGTCTCTTCTCGCATTCCCCTCTCTACCTTACACCCACTCATGTCTCTCCTCGCTTTCCCATCTTTACCTTACCCCCACTCATGTCTCTCCTCGCTTTCCCATCTCTACCTTACCCACACTCATGTCTCTCCTCGCTTTCCAATCTCTACCTTACCCCAACTCATGTCTCTCCTCGCTTTCCCCTCTCTACCTTACCCCCACTCATGTCTCTTCCCACTTTCCCCTCTCTACCTTACACCCACTCATGTCTCTTCTCACTTTCCCCTCTCTACCTTACCCCCACTCATGTCTCTTCTCACTTTCCCCTCTCTACCTTACCCCCACTCATGTCTCTTCCCACTTTCCCCTCTCTACCTTACACCCACTCATGTCTCTCCTCGCTTTCCCATCTCTACCTTACCCACACTCATGTCTCTTCTCACATTACCATCTCTACCTTACCCCCACTTATGTCTCTCCTCGCTTTCCAATCTCTATCTTACCCCCACTCATGTCTCTTCTCGCTTTCCCATCTTTACCTTACCCCCACTCATATCTCTTCTCACATTCCCCTCTCTACCTTACATCCACCCATGTCCCTCCTCGCTTTCCCATCTTTACCTTACCCCCACTCATGTCTCTCCTCGCATTCCCACCTCTACCATACCCCCACTTATGTCTCTCCTCGCTTTCCCCTCTCTACCTTACCCCTACTTATGTCTCTTCTCGCATTCCCATCTCTACCTTACCCCCACTCATGTCTCTTCTCACTTTCCCCTCTCTACCTTACCCCCACTCATTTCTCTTCTCGCTTTCCCCTCTCTAACTTACCCCCACTCATGTCTATCCTCGCTTTCCACTCTCTACCGTACCCCCACTCATATCTTTTCTCGCTTTCCCCTCTCTACTTTACCCCCACTCATGTCTCTTCCCACTTTCCCCTCTCTACTTTACCCCCACTCATGTCTCTTCTCACTTTCCCCTCTCTACCTTACCCCCTCTCATCTCTATCCTCGCTTTTCCATCTCTACCTTACCCCCACTCATGTCTCTCCTCGCTTTCTCCTCTCTACCTTACCCCCACTCGTGTCTCTACTTGCTTTTCCCTCTCTACCTTACACCCACTCATGTCTCTCCTCGCTTTCCTATCTCTACCTTACCCCCACTCTCTTAAATCTCTACCTCCCACTTTCCTGTCTATGTCTCATCATCTCTCTCCCACCCTTCTCTCCCCTAACAAAAATAAATTCAACATTGTCTTATTCTAACAACTATTATGTATTTATTTAGCACTGACATGCAGCACTTTACAGAGTACATAGTCATGATGCCACTAACTGTCCTCTGAGGAGCTCACAGTATAATCTCTACCATAGTCATAGTCTAATGTCCTACCATATTATTATTATTATTATTATGTATTTATATAGCACTCACATCTTCTGCAGCACTTTAAAAAGTACAAAGTAAAAAGTACATGGTCATGTCACTGACTGTCCTCAGAGGAGCTCACAATCTAATCCCTACCATAGTCATAGTCTAATGTCCTACCATATTATTATTATTATTATTATTATTACGTTTTTATATAGCACTGACATCTACATAGTCATGTCACTGGCTGTCATGAGAGAAGCTCACAATCTAATCCTACCATAGGCATAGTCTAATGTCCTACCACATTATTATGTTTTTATATAGCACTGACACCTGCCTTTACAGAGTTATAATTATGCCACTAATTGTCCTCGGAGGAGCTCACAATCTAATCCCCACCATAGTCATACTCTATTGTCCTGCCATATTATTATATTGTGCATGGTTGAGAGAGACCTTTCAGGAATCCCCTCTTTAAAAATATTGGGTTTGCATGATCATTCCTAGATATGGCCCTCACAGGGTTGCAGGAGGCTGTCACGTAATATTCTGACAGTATATCTAACTATCCCTCACCACAAGAGTTTTCCTCTTTAACTTCTATGTTCTATTTCCTTCTTTCGCTTCTTTTCTCTTTTTCTTCCCTGTCTCTACTTTGTCCCCTTGGTCTATTGGCTGGATAGGTGTGAAATTGCATGAATGTTACATAAGTGCATTTATAAGACAAGAATAGTATGTTATATTGATATTTTTTCACATGTCTTCTTATTTCCTGATACTATGGATTCAATTCCTCAAAGGCTGTTCAATAAAAAAAGAACAAGTCAGGAATATGCCACATTGGGTATTTTAGATTTTTTTTTTGCTAATTAATCAATATTATCACAGGTGTGGTAGAAGTTTGATAATTTACCGAAATACTATGCTTCAACTCACAAAAACCTATGCGGTAACATCTGCTGAAAAGCTTTATGGAGATGAAGATTTCATTTTTCAGCATGACCTGACACCTGCTCACAGTGCCAAAACCACTGGTAAATGGTTTACTGACCATGGTATTACTGTGCTCAATTGGCCTGCCAACTCTCCTGACCTGAACCCCATAGAGAATATGTGGGATATTGTGAAGAGAAAGTTGAGAGACGCAAGATCCAACACTCTGGATGAGCTTAAGGCCGCTATCGAAGCATCCTGGGCCTCCATAACACCTGAGCAGTGCCACAGGCTGATGGCCTCCATGCCACGCCGCATTGAAGCAGTCATTTCTGCAAAAGGATTTCCGACCAAGTATTGAGTGCATAACTGAACATAATTATTTTAAGTTTGACTTTTTATGTTTTAAAAACACTTTTCTTTTATTGGTCGGATGAAATATGCTAATTTTTGAGATACTAATTTTGGGTTTTCATGAGCTGTATGCCAACATCATCAATATTAAAACAATAAAAAGGCTTGAACTACTTCAGTTGTGTGTAATGAATCTAAAATATATGAAAGTCTATTGTTTATCAGTACATTACAGAAAATAATGAATTTTATCACAATATGCTAATTTTTTTAGAAGATACTGTACATGTTTGTTATACTGCCTCTACTCACTCTGAATCTGTCTTGGGGGTAGAAAAGCTGAACCCTCCGAAGAAGCCTTCACAACCTATCAATGTCAGATCAGCGGGACTTTCAGGAGGAAAGGCTGTTTCTATTGGCTTCTGCTCCTGCCAGTCATAGCTTATCCCACTCAGCTTGTGTGAGTCACGGCTCCTCCACATTGTTTCCAGGAGAGAAGAGTTGCCGGTAATTATCGAGTAGGTTACTAGGTTACTTGGCTTTACCACATGCTGTAATCTTGATGAATTGACATTTTCTGACATGTGTTGAGGTAGTTACTGCACAAGTCGGTAATTTACCTCACTGCTTGGTAATTTTAGCTTTCCATGCGGTAACAGTCTTGATGAATTTACACTTTCATAAATGTTCCAAAAAAAAAATCAGCTGTTTTCAGCATTACTGAATGCGGTAATGCTTGATGAATTGAGGCCTACGTTTACTGTTTTTATGTTTTGTTCAGACATACTATATGTCATTGATATTGCTATTGCTTGTATTGCCAAAATTATTATACCTCTTTTTTATGTATGCATTTCTGATGAGCACCTTATATGTCTGTAATGTTTCCTGATATGCTTCTGTTTTCCAAAAACTTTAATTGTAACAAAAAAAAGAAAATCTTGGGTTTGCCCCTGCACATTTATGGGTAGCGATGAGCGAAAATGCCGATATTCTTTTCGCATGTATTTAGCGAAAATAATGTAAAATTCGTCTTTCGAGTGAAAATAAGTTCGAAACTCATTTTGTAATAAGTTTGTGATTTTTACATTTTTCGTGATTTTTTTGAGCTAAAAGAAATGCTTTTTTTGGGTTTCCTACAAATTATTTGTGGTAAAAATTACAGATTTTTTGCGTTTTTGACAAATTTTCCATATTTTCTTGACTTCTCATTGGTTATTCTGCTTCACATGATTTGAACCATATCATGTAACATACAGTAAAGACAGAGGCCCATATTCAATTACCTTTTTCTCCTCTATGATATTTTTAAACTACCTTTTAAACCACCAGCAAGCAAGAAAATACTCAAAACAATGTTTTCAACAACTTTTAGGTACTTTTCTTTAATTGTAAAATGCTTAAAAGTTATTTTAAAGAGAATATGAAAATTATTTCCTAGGAGATAACTCGGGAGAAAAAGTTAATTGCATATGGGCCAGAGGATTTTCTGATTTGCCAATAAGAGGCAATGGTTAAAGGTGAGAACACTTTCCTGCTCATTACAGCAACATGTTTTTTTTCCCCCTAAAAAACAGCTGACCTTTCATATTTGGCTTAAAGAGAAACTCCGACCAAGAATTGAACTTTATCCCAATCAGTAGCTGATACCCACTTTTACATGAAAAATATAATGATTTTCACAAACAGACCATCAGGGGGCGCTGTATGACTGATTTTGTGCTGAAACCCCTCCCACAAGAGGCTCTGGTACCATACGGTACTCTGGGCAAACTGCCACAATGTAACAATGACACACACAGGAAATGGCTGTTTATAGCTGTCTGTTAAAGCCAGAACAGCTACATAATCTGCCCACAGTAACAATGTCACCATGTAATACATGTCAGAATGTGAATCTAGGAGAGGAAAGATTTTACAATGAGCAAACTCTGACTAAATCATGTATACATAATTATTGTAAAAATTAAGCAACTTTTTATATTAAATTATTTTCACTGGAGTTCCTCTTTAAAGGACATCTGAAGAGACAGGGATACGGAGGCTGCCATATTTATTTACTTGCAAATAGCCAGACTGTCCTGCTGACCTTTTGTCTCCAATATCTTTAGCCATAGACCTTGAACAAGCATGCAGATCAGATGTGCGACTGAAGTTAGACTGGATTTGTGTGTGTTTATGTCAGATGTGTGATTCAGATATTACTGATGCCAAAGAGATCAGCAGGAGTGCCAGATAACTGGTATCCCTCCACTTTCGGAGTCTTTTTAAGTTTTCATTGGTGAAGAACTACTTAGCTTTTTACATTCACTTATTGCATCTCTTCATCAAGAAACTATTTTTTAAAAAATAATTTACCATGAAAAAAATGCCACAATATTCACTTAGGTCAGGCATGTCCAAAGTCCGGCCCACAGGCCAAATGCAGCCCACTGAGCCTTTTCTGGTGGCTCCCAAAGCTCATTACAGTAATTGATACCATGTGGCCCGCAGGCTGTAGCTGTGGTGCAACATGCACAGGCCACCTTATTTTGCCATTCTGCCTCCTCCTTTACTTACTTGTAGGTTATTAGACACCCCTGTAACAGCAGCAGCCACTAATTAGCCGCTGCCACTATGCCAGCAGCAGTAACATCTACTGATTAGAAACTGCCACTGTGCCAGTAGAATTATGCCTGCATATTGAAAGGGACATGTTAACTGCACACGGTATATGGGTTATTTCCTGTAGAAATGTTTCATTTGAGAAAATGTCACATACAATAGGCATGGTATAACTAACTGCACTCAGCAAAAACTGTATTTAATTTTGCTAGTACATCCCCCTAGCACTCTCAAGAATGGTGATTCAGCCCTTGGCTTAAATAGTTTGGACACCCCTGACTTGTTAGCTGCTGTGGAAACTATTTAGTGTAAAGATCCCAGGATGCTGACCAACCAATGAGGGAGCATAACCTATTGTGTCATTATAAAAAGTTGCCACTGGTTTACTGTCAATCCTTTAGTCGGAGCTTGGTACAATCCTTTAGTCAGACCCATGGGCATCGCTAGGGCCTTTGATCCGGGGCACCGGCCTGGAATCTGTTGCCATGGTGCCCCAGATCGATTGATTGGCAGGGGGGAAGGGGCACTGGACAGAGGGGCGGGGGGAGGGGGGCGGTCAGTTAAAAGCTCACCTCCGATCGCAGCCTCCGGCTTCTTCCGACTTCCTCCCGGCGTCCGCCCAATACAAACTACGCTGGGGAGGAAGTCGGAAGAAGCTGGAGGCTGCAATCGGAGGTGAGTTTTTAACTGCCCACTCAACCCCGCTGCTCTGCCCAGCACCCACCTCCTACACTGAGGAAACTACCTATCTAACCTACACTGGGGAAAACTACCTATCTAACCTATGCTGGGGGAAGCTACCTATCGAACCTATGCTGGGGGCTGCTACCTATCTAACCTACGCTGGGGGAAGCTAACAATCTAACCTATGCTGGTGGCAGCTACCTATTTCACCTACGCTGGGGGCAGCTACCTATCTCACTTACGCTGAGGGCAGCTACCCATCTCAACTACGCTGGGGGCAGCTACTGGGGGCAGCTACCTATCTCACCTACGCTGGGGGCAGCTACCTATATAACCCTACGCTGGGGGCAGCTACCTATCTAACCTACACTGGGGGCAGCTACCTATCTAACCTACGCTGGGGGCAGCTACCTATCTAACCTACGCTGGGGGCAGCTACCTATCTAACCTACACTGGGGGCAGCTACCTATCTAACCTACGCTGGGGGCAGCTACCTATCTAACCTATGCTGGGGGCAGCTACCTATCTAACCTACGCTGGGGAAAGCTACCTATCTAACCTACGCTGGGGGCAGCTACCTATCTCACCTACGCTGGGGGCAGCTACCTATCTAACCTATACTGGGGGTGCTACCTATCTAACCTATGCTGGGGGCAGCTACCTATCTCACCTACGCTGGGGGCAGCTACCTATCTCACCTACGCTTGGGGCAGCTACCTATCTCACCTACGCTGGGGGCAGCTACCTATCTAGCCTATACTGGGGGTGCTACCTATCTAACCTATGCTGGGGGCAGCTACCTATCTCACCTACGCTGGGGGCAGCTACCTATCTCACCTACGCTGGGGGCAGCTACCTATCTAACCTATACTGGGGGTGCTACCTATCTAACCTATGCTGGGGGCAGCTACCTATCTAAACTACGCTGGGGGAAGCTACCTATCTAACCTATCCTGGGGAAGCTACCTATATAACCTACGCTGGGGGCAGCTACCTATCTAACCTACGCTGGGGGCAGCTACCTATCTAACCTACACTGGGGGAAGCTACCTATCTAACCTATACAGGGGGAACATACCTATCTAACCTATACTGGAGGCACCTACCTATTTACAGCCAAGCAAAGCCCTAGGGCCACAGCCCAGCAAAGCAGAGCCCTCAGCAAAGCACCCCCCCCCCCCCCCCAGCCTAGCAAAGCATACAGCCAAGCAAACCCTAGTAAAGCCACCAGCCCAGCAAAAAAAACCAAAATGCCCCCAGCAAATTGTCCAGCCCAGCAAAGCCCCCAGCAAGTCACCTAGCAAAGCCAGGCCGGCTCAACATCACCGCCAGCCAAGCTGGCACAGCATCACCATCAGTCAGGCCAGCATAGAACAGCATAGCATAAACACCAGCCACACAGCCCAGCATAACCGCCAGCCGAGTACAGCGCAGAGGCCAGCCAGTAGAAGACAAGACAGAAGCCAGGTGAGTGGCTTATATATGTGAAATACTGCCTATTGAATATATTTAAGTTACGCTACTGCTATGTTCATGTACATTTGACCCCACCTATGACCATGCCCACTTTGTTCCACTTTTTGCCGCGATGCACTACGCGCACCGCACACTCATTCCCTCTTGGTGCCCAGGGGTGCTCCGGATCTCCCAGGAACCTAGAAACGCCCCTGGTCAGACCTCCTCTAGTGTCCAGTGAAATAAATGGACTTTTACACCTTGCAGCAAGGCACTAGTCATAGTGCTACCTTATTACTTTCTAAATACAGCACAGGGCTACACTTTCATTAAATATCACTTCTTTAACTACACTTTGTAGGCTAATTAGTATTTGGAGCCTGCAATGTTGTTTTACACAAATTTACTTTGATTTTAGTCAGCATTTGTTAATTAGGCCTTAAGACCTCTGACAGTCCTTAAAAAATGACATAACACAAAACAAATAACTAAAACAGATATTTTTGGCAAAGCTGTTGATGTTTCTTGTATAGAGCAAGGTTAGGTCAAGAGAGGAAAAAGCCATGTACACATGGGATGTGATCCAACACATACAAAAATACATGGAGAAATCATAATATTATTACATCTTAATGGCACACAGAATTCCTTCATCGCCCATTGTTTTAAGATATTTCTGTAAATAAGTTCAAATGTACTCTTTCTTTTCAAAATGTGACAAGCTAGTTTTGCTTACAAACACCTATTTCAGGTGGAAAGGTCCTGAGCCTTACAAAACATGGGAGAGGATGTAGCCTTGACACAGATCTGGCAGTAATAAGATGTGGAGTTGAAAAACAAGTCACTCAAGCTGGCCATGTTTTAGAGCAGTGATTCTCCATATAATTGTAAGATGAAGCCCCTTATTAATGACCGCACTGGTCAAGTACCCCCTGCCATTAAACATCATCTCACGTGACACATCTTTCGTTTTGTACACATTAATCATGAATAGAAATGGCTCGAACTTCCGCAAAAATCTGCGAACCGGCGAACTCTGGCGAACCGCAATAGACTTCAATGGGCAGGCTAACTTTACAAACTACAAACACAGTTTCTGGCCACAAAAGTGATGGAAAAGATGTTTTCCCAGGTTCTAACACCTGGAGGGGGGCATGGCGGAGTGGGATACATGCCAAAAGTCCCTGGGAAAATTACATATTTGACACAGAGTAGGGTTATAATTCCTAAAGGACAGAAATCACTGTGCATTCCTAAATTGAAGGCCTAAAGTAGAGATGGCCCGAACCTCCGACTTTCGGTTCGCGAACCGGGTTTGCGAACTTCCGTGAAAGTTCGATTACGCGAACCGCAATAGACTTCAATGGGGAGGCGAACTTTGAAAACTAGAAACACTTATGCTGGCCACAAAAGTGATGGAAAAGATGTTTCAAGGGGTCTAACACCTGGAGGGGGGCATGGCGGAGTGGGATAGACGCCAAAAGTCCCGGGAAAAAATCTGGATTTGACGCAGAAATCACATTGAATGCTAAATTGCAGGGCTGAGGTAGCTGAATGACAGAACAGTGACTATCCAGCTGATCAAATTTGGTCTGCCCACAATGAAGCAACGACCTTATTATCATGGGTCGAACCGTTCGTGCTATCTCTAGCCAAAAGGGATTTAAAACATCTTCCTGTGTAGACATGGATCAGGTAGTATAAGTAGTGTACTGCTTCACACTGACAGACCAAACTCACTGTTTAACGCACCGCCACAAAGGCCAGGGTTGTCATTAGTTGACACTCCCAGGACATACACTGTCAGTCCTCTCGGGAACAATGTTTGTGTTTGACACATGTACATGCCTTTTGTTTTGTTGTTGCAGCTGCAGTGCAGCCAGAAAAATTAAGCATGTACATACACCAGAAAAAATATTATTCTTTTAGTTAGCGGCCACTGCTAGCAGCGGCCTTAAAAATTCAGGAATCCACCTGGAGTCCTGGACCCTGTTGGTGGTGGCAGAGAAGGCAGTCAACCGGCCTGCGGGCAGAGATGCTGTGTGGGGACTGACTTAGTCTTGGGGCAGGCAGTCACATGGTGCCCAGGTAGAGATGCTGTGTGTGGGGACTGACTTAGTCTTCGGGCAGGCCTGAGTGTGATTTTCAGATCAGGCATCCGTGGTCAGATGGACCCTTAACCCAACGCTGTGTGCCAGAGATGTCACCACTTGTCTTGCCTCGGGGGTTGAGGCGGGTTGAGGCGGGTACGTGCCTTCTGAAAACTGTACTTTGGTCGAGGGCCGCACAAAATCATGCCTGCACGACTTCGAAAATACCTGCGGGGTGGCCTGCCTCTGCCTGTTATTTTTCCCATATTGGGGGTATGCAGTACTACTAACAATATTCAATAGTGGTAGACAGTGTGTGTAACCACAAAGAGGCACACAATCAGTGTCAAATACACAGCAGGTGTGTGTGTGTGTGTGTGTGTGTGTGTGTGTGTGTGTGTGTGTGTGTGTGTGTGTGTGTGTGTGTTTGTCACTGGGCTGTGTAATTTAACACACACACACAGAGATATCCTATATACTACTTTAAACCACAAATACAGTTGCAAGCTAAGCACTGCTTATGATAGACAGTGTGCTGGCATGCTTGTAATAGTTAGAAGAGTATAGTAGAACTACAAGGGTCAGCAACTGACTGTGGCCTGTATGCAGTGTGTAACCCGCACAGATATCAATAACAGATACAGTTGGAAGCTAAGCACAGCTTATGATGATAGACAGTGTGCTGCTTGTAATAGATAGAAGATGATAGTAGAACTGCAAGGCCCAGCAATGACTTTGGCCTGGCCTGTATTCAGTGTCTGACACACACACACACACACACACACACACACACACGCACGCATGCACGCACGCACACACACACACACACACACACACACAATAGAATATGAGCCCTCAAAATGGTTTTTGTTTTGGGGTGGTTACAGCAATAAAGAACAGACTAGCTAACTGTCCCTGTCTTTCTGTGGGCAGCTCAGCCTCTTCCCGACCGCGTCACGCCGATGGGCGTGGCCGCGGCGGCAGCCCCCGGACCGCCTAACGCCGATTGGCGTAAAGTCCTGGGGCTCTGTTTTGCAGGATATCGCGCGCATCTCCTGCTCAGTGGGCGGAGCGGAGCTCCGCCTTCAGTCTCCGAGCGGCGATTGCCGCTCGGGAGGCTAAGGCGGCTTCGCCGCCGTCTAATTCCATTGTACAGCGCTGGAAAAGGACGTATCATCTACTGGTTGAAAGGAAGTTCAATCCTTGGTTACAATTCCTCTTTAATTCTACTCAATAGCTCTTTAAATTTTAGTTTTTATTAAGTCATTACCAGACTGGTTTATTACTGAGATTTAGGAAAAAATATATATTTTGAAGTTAATGTCTGTAACGTAAACAGGCGGTGCACTTAAAGGATACATGAGCTGAAAAAAAACTACTGATTTACTTACCTGGGTCATCCTCCAGCCCCTAGAAGTCTCTGTGTCCTTCACCGCAGTTCCATTGTCTGACACTCTTCTGGGGTTCCCTCCATAGCGGCCGCCATCCGGGTCAGGTCCATGGCTTTTCGTGGCTTCTCCTGTGGCCAGGTACATTCTGCACAGGCGCAAGGATCTCGTCTTGCTTGTTAACAATCACTATGTTTGGGTGTGGGAGTTACAGCTAGAGAGTAAAACCTCACATTTTTTACAAAACAAAAAATTAAGCCTTTCTCAAAACTGCACGACATGCTCAACACCTTGGAAAGTGTCTGCTCTCTATTAACTGACCTTGATATAACCTTAGCTAGTTGCATCAGATAATAATCAGTGTGAAAGAGTTATCAATTGGGCTCACAGGTTAGATAAAACGTAAATTAGTCTGGTGAACTGAGCATCCAATAAGGAGCAGTATCCTGCTCTAATGAATGTGAAAGGTATCAGACATGACTGCTATTGAATCAATCTTATGCCATCTCATTATACATGCACCTCCAGACAATTTGCATAAACCCCCTGTTATGCATGTGCAGACAATTAATACATTTGAATATACACATGAAATGTGTAGAATGTCAAAGAATTGGGGCTTAGTGACAGTGAATTCACTTCTATAAAGTATGAAAAGATAATTATGGGTTGAATGCTATTTTGTGTACATGAAAAAAGGGAACCCAGAAATGTGGGCACCCAGAAAAGCCAATAGTAGAATATTGGTAAATTTATACAGTGGAAAAAACAATAGTAAGATATCGGTAATAAATACTGATATTTAAGTATACCTAAACATAACCCAGTTCTCACACTGAACCCTCCCACTACCGAGGCCGGCGTAACATTAACCACCAACACTCCCCCCCCTCCCAACAAACTGTAACCACCACCCCTACGGCTAACCTTAACCCCCCCCCCCCCCCCCCCCCCACACACACACACACACACACACACACACCTAACCTCAACCACCGCCTATATGCTGAAAAAGCATACAAACTGATTTTTTGCACTCATTGCCGATATTTTTATGGGCACTTATGGAGACACTCAAACGTCTGCCGCTAGTGGATGTCCAAATTTCCTGCTTCTGCTGTTTTTGGTTAAAAGCTATTTACCATTTCAGACCAAAAAAGGATTAACAGCTAAATAAACACCTCCTAACCAGTAACCACTTTTTTGTCTCCCTCCTTCTACATGGTCATCTGAGCAGTACCTTGTCTTGTTGTACATAATCAGAATGGAAGAGAAAGGAGATAAGAAATCAGTACTTATTGCCACAATGAGCTCCTTGTGTACACTGATTGCCTTTCTGTTCCACCAGTGGTCTGAGTCTGAGCTGCAGATGCTTAACACATGGAGACATCTAGAGCCTGCCAAATAGACCATCAGCTGAAAGGCTTTAAAGTCTTTTTCTCGTTGAGCAAGTTTTGGCAGTCTGTGCATTGTTAGTGTGCACAACACAGCTGGTATCACTACTGCTGTGCATCTTTTGGAACACAAAACACTTTTCAGGACCTTCACAGCAGTCATTGCAGCTCAGGACACTGGCTGTGGTAGGCAGATGCATAGGGTGAAATGAATATCAGTATTTTCAATAAATTGGCACACAGATCTCCCACCTTCTGAACAGCATAGAATTAGTACGGTATTTAGTAGTATGTAAGTGTGAAAAAATGTTTCTAAAATTTTTAATCATGTGTCCCGACCCATATTTTAACAGATACCCCCTTCCCTATGTCACAAGACAGCAGGGTGGAAGGTAAGTGCCAGGTTCGGCACTCCACTCCCAGAAGGTACTCCTGCAGTTCATAAGGTGTTGTATTCCTACCTACTTTAACCCTCCTGGCGGTTTGCAAAAAAATCGCCAGGGGGCAGCAAATCTTTTTTTTTTACATTTTTTTTTTTTTTCATGTAGCGAGACAAAGTCTCGCTACATGATAGCCGCTGCTCAGCGGCATCCCCCCAGCCCCTCCGATCGCCGCCGGCGATCGGAGATCCGGAGATCCCGTTCAAAGAACGGGATCTCCCGGAGGGCTTCCCCCGTCGCCATGGCGACGGGGCGGGATGACGTCACCGACGTCATCGACGTCGTGACGTCAAAGGGGATTCCGATCCACCCCATAGAGCTGCCTGGCACTGATTGGCCAGGCAGCGCACGGGGTCTGGGGGGGGGGGGGCGGCTGCGGCGTGACGGGTAGCGGCGGATCGGCGGGTAGCGGCGGCGATCGGGCACTGCACGCAGCTAGCAAAGTGCTAGCTGCGTGCAGCAAAAAAAAAAAATTATGCAAATCGGCCCAGCGGGGCCTGAGCGGTGCCTTCCGGCGGCTTACCCCGAGCTCAGCTCGGGCTTACCGCCAGGAAGGTTAAATGGTATAATCCTGGTTTAAAACTTCTTGCTTTTACCTACTTTAATGTCACTCAATATTACTCAATATTACTGTCAATTTGGCCCGCTAAATTGCTTCCTGGCTAGAGATAAGCAGGCAATTTTTTAAGGATCGATCTTGCAGCAAATTGTTTTGCAGAATTGCCATGGGTTTTGCTTTAAAACTTGCCTTTTAAATTTTTTTGAATACGTCATAAGATTTTGGGGGAAAATTACATTGAAGTCAGTGGTCAGTGATGGCTGCAGTATCAAATTTTTGGGGAGGCACAAAGGGGGCGCAATCGCTGGATGGTGGGGCTCATTTGAGTGATCAAAATCGATGTTTGTATGGTGAGCTTTAGATATTTTCTGCCTAACTCAGGTGATAAAATTAAGGATAACTAGTTCAGCAATGATAGAAAGCAAATGTAAACATCTCAAACTGAACTCAGAGGCTTTTGAGTCAAGCACATTGGCTATCATTCATAAAGCATTCCCGCATGCAGTAATGCTGAAAACAGCTGACTTTACTGACCACTTAGCAAAATGTCCATTCATAAAAGCTGTTACCGCGTGAAAAGCTGACATTCCCGAGCAGAGCGATAAATTACCGCCTTGTGCTGTGATTATCTCAACACATGTCACTAAATATCAATTCATAAAGATTAGAGCAGGCCGGTATCAGGACGGGGAATACCGCTCCCTTGGAAGAGGCGATAAGCATGCGGATGAAAGCTAGGTTAATGGAGACAGACCTCCCAGGCAGCAGCAGTGAGAGCAGAACAAAAAAAGGCATCCCAGAATACCCAGGCTGTGTTTTTTAACCTCTTGGGTACCTGTTTTCAGATAGGTTTCACATCAGAAAGCCTGCATGTGTAACATTTCTTGAAGTTCTTCTAAGCTGTGGCAATTAAATAGATTGTTTACAAAGACTAATAGACAGATTCAGTGCAGATTCAGGGCAAACAGAGGCAGTTTTAAAAAAAAAATGCACATCTAAAGGGAAGCTGGGGCTGCCTCTTTTATAGTAAAGCTGTCTCTGCACGGAGAAAATGTATCAACTCAGCAGCTTCTCATGTTACGCAAACATACCACCAGCCCACCGCCAGCCTAGTTTGGGAAATCACCGCAGTGTTATCGCAACTGTAAACATTTTTATGAATGAGTACACAGAAGTCTAAAATACCGAATGCGGTATTTTCCCGCCTGGATTTTTTTTTACCGAACACACTTTTATGAATGATAGCCATTGTCTAAATGTTGGTGCTATTATTAACCCATTCGCGTTCCGTCGTTTTCACTTGAGCAATGATCACCTCCCATTCATTAGCCTATAACTTTATCACTACTTATCACAATGAACTGATCTATATCTTGTTTTTTCCGCCACCAATTAGGCTTTCTTTGGGGGGTACATTTTGCTAAGAGCCACTTTACTGTAAATGCATTTTAACAGGAAGAATAAGAAAAAAACTGAAAAAATCATTATTTCTCAGTTTTCAGACATTATAGTTTTAAAATAATAAATGCCTCCATAATTAAAACTCATGTATTGTATTTGCCCACATGTCCCGGTTATTACACCGTTAAAATTATGTCCCTATCACAATATATGGCGACAATATTTTATTTGGAAATAAAGGTGCATTTTTTCAGTTTTGCATCTATCACTATTTTCAAGTTTAAAATAAAAAAAATATAGAAATATTTCATCTTTACATTGATATTTAAAAAGTTTAGAGTAGACCCTTAGGTAAATATTTACATTTTTTTTTTTATTATTGTAAAAAAATTTTTATATTAAACATTTTATTTGGGTATTTTTGGGAGGGTGGGATGTAAACAGTAGTTTTATAATGTAAATGTGTGTTGAGTTTTTTTTTTTTTTACTTTTAGTTGTAGTTTCACTTTTTGGCCATGAGTTTGTTTACATGACGTCACTGTAAGCGTAACATACGCTTAGAGAGACGTATGGGGGACGCAACAGCCAGAAAAAGCTAAGCTTCCAAGAGAAGCTGTCGCTTTTTCTGCGGGGGAGAGGAATCAGCGATCGGGCACCATGGCCCGATTCACTGATTTCTGGGCTAATGATTGGCCGCGGGAGCGCACATGGTTTCTGGACGTAGAAATTACCAAAATAGGTTAAAGAAAAGTTACCTACATATGTACTTGGCTATCATGCTGGCATTCTTTAATCCTTTATTTATTGCTTTAGAAAAGGACTTATGAAAAAAGAGCTGAAATGCAATCTGGTAGTACAAAAAATCTTTAGATAACTTTATTGACACATATAGCAAAAATCTTAAAAAAGGTTCTTCAAATTCACAGAGTCAGCCTTCATACAATCAATAGCACATCAAAAACCAATATCTAGAACTGAGAAAAAACTGTGATCTGGCTTGGCTTGATGACTGTTTTAGAGGTTACAACCATTTTTTGCTATATGTGTTAATAAAGTTATCTAAAGATTTTTTGTACTACAAGATTGCATTTCAGCTCTTTTTTCCTTTTCTATAGCAATAAATGTTGAAGGGGGTGAGGTGGATCGCCCGGTAAAAAGGACTGTGTTTTGGCCCTTCACCATACAAAGGACCGTACCTGACTGTATATTTGTAGATGCTTTAATCCTTACTTGCTTGCTTCCAGCCTTCAGCCTCTCATGACTCTACAAGCAAGGGGAGAGGGAAAAGGCAGGAGGTATAGAAACATTGTGAAAACATGTGTAATTCCTTATTTTAGTGGCTAAGCATTGCTTGAGACTAGAGCTTGTATTTTACATACAGGAAGTTCTAGTTTATTAGATAGTTTAAAAGAAAAACAGTAAGCTTTCAGCTTGTAAGCCTTCGTCAGACTCTTTTCCTGTTGACTGATATTGTTAGAACATGCAATCAGAAGGAAGTAGAATTTTTTTTTGCAAATATAAGTGTCATGCAGATACATTACTTACAAGGGACCTTGCAAGGATTGGGAGGTATTTATGACAAATAGACAAGACCCTTGGTTTTCTTAACACCTACAAAGACTCAGGCTGACATGGAGAGTTTTTTTACAGACCCTATCTAGTTCACTGTACACTGCTGGAGCCTGGAAACAGTTAAATGTATGTTACTGAGCAAGGCAAGTGGGGGGGGGGGCACTTAGGAGGGCACAGTGATTCCCCGGTGGGGGGGGGCGTGCCCCAATGCACCATTTCAATGGTGCCAACTTTAGTGAGTAATAGTAACTGTATTTTATATGCTATAAGTTAATAATATTTGTTCAAATGGCAAGAATGTACTTACAGTATATCGCCAAAGTCAGTTTCAATGGCCACATAATAGTTTTTGGTATCTAAAACATTTCTGTTTGCATGCCTTAAATTAGCATACACTGTAACATAAATGTGGTAGACCATACAATGGGTTGCAAAAGTATTCGGCCCCCTTGAAGTTTTCCACATTTTGTCACATTACTGCCACAAACATGCATCAATTTTATTGGAATTCCACGTGAAAGACCAATACAAAGTGCTGTACACATGAGAAGTGGAATGAAAATCATACATAATTCCAAACATTTTTTACAAATAAATAACTGCAATGTGGTGTGTGCATAATTATGCTTTATGTTTAGGGTCATTGTCTTGCTGGAAGGTGAACCTCCGCCCCAGTCTCAAGTCTTTTGCAGTCCCCAAGAGGTTTTCTTCCAAGATTGCCCTGTATTTGGCTCCATCCATCTCCCCATCAACTCTCACCAGCTTCCCTGTCCCTGCTGAAGAGATGCACACCCCGAGCATGATGCTGCCACCACCATATTTGACAGTGGGGATGATGTGCAGTGTTAGTTTTCTGCCACACATATCGTTTTGCATTTTGGCCAAAAAGTTCCATTTTGGTCTCATCCGACCAGAGCACCTTCTTCCACATGTTTGCTGTGTCCCCACATGGCTTGTGGTAAACTGCAAATGGGACTTCTTATGCTTTTCTGTTAACCCTCCTGGCGGTATGAAAAATTCTGCCAGGAGGCAGTGCAGCAGTTTTTTTTTGTTTTTGTTTTTTTTTTATATCATGTAGCGAGCCTAGGGCTCGCTACATGATAGCCGCTGCTCAGCGGCATCCCCCCGCCCGCTTCGATCGCCTTCGGCGATCTCCGATCAGGAAATCCTTCGAACGGGATTTCCTGGAGGGCTTCCCCCGTCAGCGACGTCATTGGGAGTTCCGATCCACCCCTCGGCGCTGCCTGGCACTGATTGGCCAGGCAGCGCACGGGGTCTGGGGGGGGGGCGCGCTGCGACGGATAGCCGCGATCGGGCGCGGGGTGGCGGCGATCGGTGTGCTGGCGCAGCTAGCAAAGTGCTAGCTGCGTCCAGCAAAAAAAAAAATTAAGTAAATCGGCCGAGCAGGGCCTGAGAAAACCCCCCGCCAGGAAGGTTAACAATGGCTTTCTTCTTGCCACTCTTCCATAAAGGCCAATTTTGTACAATGCATGACTAATAGTTGTCCTAGACAGAGTCTCCCACCTGAGCTGTAGATCTCTGCAGCTCGTCCAGATTCACCATGGGCCTCTTGACTGCATTTCTGATCAGCGCTCTCCTTGTTCGGCCTGTGAGTTTAGGTGGATGGCCTTGTCTTGGTAGGTGTACAGTTGTGCCATACTCCTTCCATTTCTGAATGATCACTTGAACAGTGCTCTGTGGGATGTTCAAGGCTTTGGAAATCTTTTTGTAGCCTAAGCTTGCTTTAAATTTCTCAATAACTTTATCCCTGACCTGTCTTGTGTGTTCTTTGGACTTCACGGTGTTGTTGCTCCCAATATTCTCTTAGACAACCTCTGAGGCCCTCACAGAGCAGCTGTATTTGTACTGACATTAGATTACACACAGGTGCACTCTATTTAGTCATTAGCACTCATTAGGCACTGTCTATAGGCAACTGACTGCACTCAGATCAAAGGGGGCCGAATAATTATGCACACACCACTTTGCAGTTATTTATTTGTAAAAAATGTTTGGAATTATGTATGCTTTTCATTCCACTTCTCATGTGTACAGCACTTTGTGTTGGTCTTTCATGTGGAATTCCAATAAAATTGATTCATGTTTGTTGCAGTAATATGACAAAATGTGCAAAACTTCAAGGGGGCCGAATACTTTTGCAACCCACTGTATTAATGCTAATATAAACAGGGATGCTAGATGAGGGAGTAGGTGGTTATGGTTAGGAATCAGTAGAGGGAGGGTTCAGTTTGAGAATTGCAAATATTGCTAGGGAAATATGGCCATCTTCTATTTATTTTCACATCCATTGCTGCCATGAAGGTCACTCTTGATTTTCATAAGCTAGAGACCTGAGACTTTACAAAATGACCACTTGCATACACTTACCATGTGATATCATTAGTTTATGAACTATTGATTGGCAAAGTAGATGCTATGCTGTGGATGGCAGTCTTGCAACAAATTTAGCAATAAATAGCAAAACCCCCAATACATGCTATAATCACCAAATTTGCTTGCTATGTTAAAGAGACTCCGTAACAAAAATTGCATCCTGTTTTTTATCATCCTACAAGTTCCAAAAGCTATTCTAATGTGTTCTAGCTTACTGCAGCACTTTCTACTATAACAGTCTCTGTAATAAATCGGATTATGTATCTTTCCCCTTTCAGACTTGTCAGCCTGTGTCTGGAAGGCTGCCAAGTTCTTCAGTGTTGTGGTTCTGCTATGAACTCCCCCTTCCAGGCCCCTCTCTGCACACTGCCTGTGTATTATTTAGATTAGAGCAGTTTCTCTCTTCTCTCTTATCTTTTACAAGCTGGATAAATCATCCTCTGAGCTGGCTGGGCTCTTACATACTGAGGAATTACAGACAAGGGCAAAGCTGTTTGCAGGAAGAAACAAGCAGCCTGAAACTTCAGTGCATGAGAGCAGAAGGGGGAAAGAAACACACAAATGATCTCTTGAGATTCAAAAGGAAGGGTGTATACAGCCTGCTTGTGTATGGATGTATTTTTTATGTGTGGACATACTGTACATCAACCTACTTCCTGTTTTGGTGGCCATTTTGTTTGTTTATAAACAAACTTTTTAAAACTGTTTTTAACCACTTTTAATGCGGCGAGGAGCGGCGAAATTGTGACAGAGGGTAATAGGAGATGTCCCCTAACGCACTGGTATGTTTACTTTTGTGCGATTTTAACAATACAGATTCTCTTTAAGGACAGCAGTGGGAACAAGCAGGGGAAACATTTTCAAAAAAGGCCTTGTAGTTTTTGAGAAAAAAAAACCACATGGGCCTTCACTAAACCTTGCTAACTCATAGCACGGGCGAGTTAGTGTTTTTGCGCGTGTTTTGGCGCGCAATCACGAATTTCCGCACGCAATTTGCATACAAAAATTTGCAATTGCACTTGAAAACTCACGCAAAAACGCTAGCGCAGCCGTGCTATGAGTTAGCACGGTTTAGTGAATTAAGCCCATGATAGGTAGATGTTTCTTTAAATGCAATGCCCCTCCCCAATACACCACGGGCACACACACTGATGCCGGGTCACGTCCTCACTAGGGATGTTTGGAAACTTCAATTTCTGATTCAGATGTTTTTGCAATTTCTACCAGTTTCTGTCCTGTTGTACGCTATTATGTGTACAGCCATGATACATTTTCAAATCCACTGACTGGCCAAATAATTCCAAATTCTCTCATTGGCCAAATACTTCCGAGTCGGAAATATTGGACCAATCAGGGAATGCAGAATTTTACTGCTGTAATCGGAATACCATGGAAATTTTAGGACAATCACAAGACTCGGAAATAGTCTACTAGTATCCAAGTCTTGTGATTGGTCTAAAATTACCACAGCAATCCGATTTTCATGGAATAATTCTGCATTCTCTGATTGATCCAGTCCTTCCGAGTTCTGTGATTGGGCTAAAATTATTGAGTTGCAGCAATGCGGCATTTCTGCGGAAATCCGATTTCTGATGCTGTTTTCCCATTTCCATTTACCACCGCAGATCGTAAACTCAGATATCAGATTACCGCAGAAATTTTCCGACCATCTTTAGTCCTCAGTCTAGTGTAAGGAGGTAGAGAAGAGATCTCACCAGCTCTTTCCTCTTCAGCACTCCAGCAATCACCCAGGTTCCCTCCACCCACCAGAGAAAAAGTGAGTGTTCAGGGGGATGTGAATGGTGGCAAAATTGGAGTGGAAAGGGTTAAGGAATGTAAACAGAAATGTTTCAGAAACAAAGAACCTATAATGTGACCACACTAAAGCTGACCTTGGTGATATAAATACTTGCCATTTGCCATTTGCACAAATATTATTAGATTTGTATGTGTGTTTTGCCTGTACAAAATATCTTTGTTCCTGCCATTTAAATCTTGTTTACTGCATGTGGAATGCCCAATGCAAGAAATCCATATAAGATGAGGAAAGTCAGGGTTTCTGTATTCCTTTATATGTACACCACCAGGCCTGTCATTAATAGACGAGAACCTTTTGTTATCATCTAGATTAAAGACATCTGCCACCAAAATATTTTTCTCTAGAGGTCTAATCATTTGCCTGACACAGCATAGATATTTGCTGTTCTGCTCTTCTAAGTAATCAGGTCGTTACACGCCAAGAGACTTCTGTGAACAACACAGCACAAAATACAAACCACTGGGAGGAGCACTCACTGCCTGTTTGAATTGAGACCTAGAGTTGCATGTGCTCTCAATGTAGATGACAAGGAAATGATGAGAAGACCTCTTAGAAAACCACACAAGCTGACTTTTGAAATCATTACTTAGGCTAGGTCCACACTTGTCTGTTCAGGATCGGATCCGTTTGAAACGGATCCGTTTTTCTAAACTTTTTTTTTCTCAACCCCATTTTTCCAGAAAATGCATTTTTTGTTGCATACGTTTCCAGTCCATGAAAACATATGCCCAGCCGTGGGGGGAGAGGCAGCCACCATGCTGGAGGGGTATAGCAGGCAGGACGGGGGTGGCAGCGGTCAGCGAGGAGGGGGACTCCCCCCTCCCTCACTTGGGTCCCCCGTCCCCGCTAACCCCCCCAGCTAGTTTGCGCAAAACTTGTTACAATATATTGCAGCAGCGAGCGGGGAGCTTACCCTTTCTTCACTTCCTCTGCTCACCGCGTCACTGCCTGCAATGCCACCAGCATTACAGGCAGTGGCGTGGTGAGCAGAGGAAGTAGAAGGAGGAGGTAAGATCTCCGCTCACTGCCACTATACATTGTAACAAGTTCTGCTCAAACTAGCTGGGGGGTAGCGGGGATGGGGGACCCAGTTGAGGGAGGGGGACGTCCCCCGTCCCTGCTGACCTCTGCCACCCCGTCCTGCCTGCTATACCCTTCCAGGATGGCGGCTGCCTCTCCCACCACAGGCTGTGACACAGAAAACGGATCCGTTTCTGTGTCCAAAGATGCCTGTGTAGAGGGGAGTCCATTTTCCTATTGCCCTGCAGTACCCCTGCGGGTATAAGTATCCATATCCTTGCCTAAAAATGCAGCAGATCCGGACTTTCCGTTCAGGTTTTGAAACCTGGTCCCCGCAAATGCAGACGGATCCTTTTCTTTTATGAGTGAAGACAGCTGCTATCTAAAACATTGGTATCCGTGGCTCCGGTTTTGATCCGGCCTGAAAAACTGAGCCACAGATACGTTAACATACCTAGTGTGGACCTAGCCTTACTGCTGGAGTGCAGAGTTTTAATCATTGCCATATCACGCAGCTTTACACTCATGCATATATAGTATTTCCTCTCGGTATTGAGTACCGTAGATTACTTTGTAGGAATTGGGTTTACAACAGAATCTCAGATCTGAGCAGCATGGTGGCTAAGTGTCTAGAACTCTTGTACTGCAGAATTAGAGTTCTGGGTTCAAATCACAGTTGGGACAGTATCTACATGTACTGTAGTTCATATGTTTTCCACTTGTTTGCATGGGTTACTTCCAAGCCCTCCTCCCAAATACAAAAAACATACTGGTAAGTTAATTGGTTCCCGCAAAATATGCCTTTAATTATGGTAGGAACATTAGACTAAGACGGGGAAGGGGGTTTAACCACTTCAGGACTCAGCCTTTACCCCCCCTTATGGACCAGCGCTGATTTAGAAGATCTGTGCTGGGTGGGCTCTGCAGCCCCCAGCACAGATCAAACAACAGGCAGAGCGATCAGATGGCCCCCCTTTTTTCCCCACTAGGGGATGATGTGCTGGGGGGTTTGATCGCTCCTGCATGCGTGTGGGTGGCGGGGGCACCTCAAAGCCCCCTCCACCGCAGGATTCCCCCTCTCCCTCTTCTCCCTCCCTGCCCCGGAGATCGGAGGCTGCACAGGAACGGATCTGTCCTGTGCAGCCTCTAACAGGCTCCTGCCTGTCATGTGACAGCGATCCCCGGCCGCTGATTGGCCGGGGATCGCTGATCTAGTACAACGCTGCTACTGTTAGCAGCGTTGTAAAAATGTAAACAAAGCCGTGAATCGACAGAAAGCAGCCGCTGGCGCGAGCGCTGTTTCCTGATTCATTAGCCTGCAGCCGGTCCTGCAGCTACCACTTTGCTGACGCGCGTTATGAGTGCGCGGTCGGCAAGTGTTTAATAGATCATGAGTGCCTCTAAGGGACAATTAGTAACTTGAATTTCTCAGTGTCCTCGTTAAAGCACTGTGGAAAATGTCAATGCTATATAAATGCATGGTAAAATTTATTGATTTGGCTAAACCTGACCTATATGACATGGTTCTCATCAAATTCAAGTAGAGGTGCTTTGAACTTTTTATCAACTGATACAATTATACTACTATTATTAAAAAAATTATCTATTCACATATTTTGTGGCAAAAAAAATCTCTTTACAGGACTCCTCCTTGCTTTGCATCACATGCATCTCTAATGTACTCTTAACAGAAAAATGCAAGACAAAGGATAGGGTAAGGGTCCTTTCATATAGAATCTGTTGCGTTCTCTTGCAACAGACAATATCATGGCATCGCATGCAATGACATTCCTAAGGCCCGGTTCACATTAGCGGTGGCCATCCGGAATCGCCGTGCCGGTGCCGGACCGCTTGCAGAACGGACGGAACGGACGCACGGCATAGCAATGAAAGCCTATGCGTCCGTTCACATGCGTCCGTTCTGCCGGACCGGAGCCGGACCGGATCCGGGCCGGATCCGGACTCTGGCGTCCGTTCCAACATGCGCTATTTTTTGGTCCGGCTCCTCCGGCAGCCGTATCCGGGGCGGAGCCGGACTGCACCATCCGGCCAATACAAAGCTATGAGAACCGGAGAGCGCACAACACACTGGCTAAAAATCCGGATGTTCTACCCCACTTCCTATGCATATTGAAGCGGCGATTTTGGAGGGGGACACATGGGCAAGCATTTTGGAGTGGAGCAGCAGTGATTTTAAACGTGCTGGAGATGTTGGCAGTATGTCGGAGGTGGAGGTGAGTGCTAAACAGCGGAGTGCCTGATTCCACAGGTCCACCTTCTGCTGACCTCCCAGACCCCAACATTTTTATTCCTTTTCTACTATCTTTTGCCAAAGGGATCCGGATCGCATCCTGATGAACACCTGATGCAAACTGACCGGATCCGGATCGGATCCGGATCAGAACCGTACGGTTCCGATCCGGATCCAGTCCGGATCCGGTCAGGTCATCCGGTCCGTTTGGCAGAGAACCGCAAGTGTGAACCGGCCCTAAGATACAGTCACATTGGGTGCATTGGATAGCGTCGGGTAATGCACTTTTTACAGTGGTAGTGAAGCATACTTTCATTGTACAGTATTCTTCACTGTATGGTCGCACCACATGTCAAAATACACAATTTGCCATTTAGGCACTGCTGCATTGCAGTGGCATTGCAATGCATCACGTACAGTATGCAAGGACCCTTATTCAATATGTAAACATAGGTGTACAAAGTAATCAACCAGCAATGTAACCAGAAAATAAAATTGGCGACAGGCGGCACATCCCCTATGCATTCCAAAGTTTAATTATCAGTTCTCACTATAACATTTAATGCTAATCAGTACTGTAAAACATATTAATAGGTGTTATAAACATTTCAGAAACAATGGAGCAGCTTATTAGGCTGAAGGGAAAAACAACTGTTAAATCCTTTTTGGTGTAAGTATATCGCCAGCATACTGGAAACAGATGTGGCAATGCAGCTTGCACATAGTGAAGCAGCAGGCAAGGCAGAATGAGAGATGCCTCCCAAGGAGAAGCTGCATTTGAAGTCAGCATCTTCTGCAGGAGATACACATTTATTTGGAATACAAAAATATTTCCTCCCGAGTTTATGGCAGGAAGATGAACTGGATACTCTGTACAGTACACGTGTGTCTTCTGCGCACCAGATGTGAGCTGCGGATCAGCAGCTTCAATACAAACTATTCATAACAATATTTTTACATGGCGGAGAACATGAATTAGTTATGGAGCCTAAATGAAGTGTGACATTGGTTCGGAAAGGAAATAAAAGAGATGGGAAATGTTGTTTCGCTTTTTAAGACAAATGTTTGTACAAATGTTCGAGCTAATTTCTGGCTGTGGTTGAAATATGCCTCGAAGGCTTTATTCCTCAGTTGGATCTGTAAGGGAAAATAAATGCGCGTCTAATTCACACAACTTTTATCTTTCCCTATCTGGTTTTCACAATATGTATACAAAACCTTTTAATCATTCTTGAAGCCAAAAATACCTAGCTATTGCATGTACACAAGCATAATTATTGTTGCCCACGTGGATCTGACTCGATCCCTTGGGGACAGTTTGAGGGGTTGAGCTCTGTTGCTATGGAGTAGGGAGTAGGGGAAATGGTCCAAAAAAGTTCAGAGATCCTGCAGGCTACACAAGTGGAACGTATGAAGTGTGGGAGCACCAGGATCCCTCTAGGTAGTCCACCACAGAAGCAGGAAATTTGGGGTCCCGGAGAATAGTGTTGGGCGAACAGTGTTCGCCACTGTTCGGGTTCTGCAGAACATCACCCTGTTCGGGTGATGTTCGAGTTCGGCCGAACTAAGAGCGCATGGCCGAACGTTCCCCGAACGTTCGGCTAGCGCTGTGATTGGCCGAACGGGTCACGTGGTTCGGACCCGAACGCGCTCTGATTGGCCGAACTGTCACGTGGTTCGGGTAAATAAATACCCGAACCACGTCATATCTCCGCCATTTGTCTGTGGGTTTAGCTTTGGGTAGGCAGGCAGGGTAGTTCGCGCTCCAGCCACGCTAGCCAGGGTCCCCCCAGTCATTGTGTGTCACTGCTGGGAACAGTAGTACACCGCTCGCTCAGCCACACTATATAGCATTGTGTTTACTGCCACTCTGTGTCTGCTGGGAATAGTAGTACACCGCTCGCTCAGCCACACTATATAGCATTGTGTTTACTGCCACTCTGTGTACCTTGCTCAGCCACACTATATAGCATTGTGTTTACTGCCACTCTGTGTCTGCTGGGAACAGTAGTACACCGCTCACCCGCCACTGTATAGCATTGTGCTCTGTGTCGCTGCTGGGAATAGTGGTACACCGCTCACCCACCACTGTATAGCATTTCGGTACTGCCACTGTACTGCTTCCAGTCAGCGTGTACTTTAAGGATAAGTGAAATGAGGAAGAAATCCGGTGAAAGAGGGAGGGGCAAGGGAAGAGGTGTTTCCCCTGACGGTTCACGTACAGGCCACAGGGGAGCACCCAAGGAAACCCACTCAATACCGCCCATGTTGTCCAGGACAACAACCCTCACAAATCCAAAAGAACAGGACCAGATAATTAGAGAAAGTTACTGGATATTTACTTTAGACACCATGTCTCCCAGGGGTCTGAATGCGGAGTTTGAATTGTTTGGTTTTTTATGAGTATGGTGGAACCCCATCCAATATGATTGACAATCCATGTGTGCACATATTTTACATATATTTTTTTATATATATATTTTATATATTTTTTATATTTTATATT
The DNA here is from genome assembly GCF_040937935.1 of Hyperolius riggenbachi. Taxonomy (NCBI): domain Eukaryota; kingdom Metazoa; phylum Chordata; class Amphibia; order Anura; family Hyperoliidae; genus Hyperolius; species Hyperolius riggenbachi. The sequence continues at coordinate 289,141,211 of NC_090649.1, forward strand.
TTTTCACATAGTTTTTTGTACATATGCATTTTCCTATATACATACATTTTTCTTTTTATGGTACTCTCACGGAATGTGCGACGACCTAGTATCACTGTAATTGAAATACATAACATAAGGATTTAGTCATTCTTATGATAATGGCCATTATATATTGCATAATTTTGCTCCTTTAGTATTATAAGATTTTATATGCATATTTCTCATTTTCTAATATATTATATTACCTCATTATTTTTATTTTTATTTTTACATTTTTTACTACTTTCAACAAACCTTGGGATAGGCTTTCTGCTCCAAAGATGTTTGAATGCATATATGAAGCACCTATTTGACCTAATAACAGGGATGTACAGCACACTCGGTGTAATACAATAACGAATAGAACCATCTTCACTTTAGGACCCAGCAACCACCTTTGTAATGAGAGGAGGGACCAGGAGACTATATCCGTAGCAAGGCGGACAGTTCACTAAAGACTGGCTTTGAGAAAGGCGGCCGAGACCGCTGAAACGCGTTAGCCCACTTTTTGTATGTGCCTCACGCTTAGAGTTGTTACACTATTGGTGTTATCTGAACCTGGACAAGTCTAATTTGGCCCTTAGACCGACAACCACGCAATAGTGGTAACCAGGCGATCTAACAACAACAGCTACGAGGCGCAGGTGACGTCACCCGGAAGTGAACAGACCGCAACCCGAAAGTACTGTTCGCCGCCATTGAAACACACAGTAGAACTGCACGGAGGGATTGAGCGGACACTGCTGACGGATACTACGGACACAGGCTTTCAAGCTACCGGCCGGAGCTTTGACCTGTTGATGGGTGGAATACCTGACACCTAATGGGAAGTGTGAGTACCCCCTGAACTATTCCAATTACGGAGTTATTTACAGAACTGTCCTAATCACGGAGGGAACCATTGAACGAATATTGCATACTGGATTAGAAGCTCCATTGCGGTTGAAATATCCTAGCACAATAGAGGTGCTTACTTAGAACTGCTTTGATTTATGTACTGCAACTTAAAATCTACCTCAGAAAACCTTTAAACCGCTCATTGGAGGAAACTACTGTATACATATATATATCCTTTATGAATTTAATACAAGTATAGTTTCCTCTAAATAGAAATTTCCTTCCCCCTTTTTTACCTGCTCAGAGTGGTACCACAATTTTTTCAGCCCATTTTTTTTATATATAAGCAATTTTTTGCACACATTGGATGGTCTGAGTATGAATGAATGAGTGTATGTGGGAAGATCTTCTGGAAATTTGATAATTATGTACATATATGTGCTGGATTGTGAATTTTAGCTTATTGAGAAGTTTTCTTGTCATGTTTATGGAATAAGGAAACTTATTTGCAACAAAACATTAAAGTATATATATTTTTTACTAATCAATGACCCTTATATGATCTGATTACAGATTCTTATACATGTATTAGTGTTGATGTTTAATAACATAGTAACCCAGCGCAACCTATTTTTGATCTAAATTATTTCATTCTCATGTGTGGTGAAGTGGGAGCCCACATTTAATTGGTTAGCAGCAGGTGAAACGGATATTATAGGATAACCTACGTAAGCGCCCTCCAAACCCTTTATTCAGGACCAGATAATTACTTGGATGACCTCTCAAGCGTCCAGCAGTGGGTTAAAGGGACTCCGAGCAGTGCAGAAACTATGGAAAGATGCATATCATTTTAAAGCTCTCTTTCTCCTCTTTCTAATGATATATAAATCGCCGCCCTACGCCTTTTAGTTTTCGCTATTTTCGCGTTTGAAATTGCAGCGGCCGCGATTTCGATCGCGAAAATAGAGAAAACTAAAAGGTGTAGGGCGAAGATTTAGGTGTCGTCAGAAAGAGGAGAAAGAGAGCTTTAAAATGATATCCATCAAGCCATAGTTACATTGTATTACACAGGGCGACTTTTTGTCAAAGTCAGCAGCTGCATTCAGCAGAATGGAGCTGCTGACACTGGGGAAAGTGTCGGCCTGTGTAATACAATATAACTATGGCTTGATGGATATCATTTTAAAGCTCTCTTTCTCCTCTTTCTGACGACACCTAAATCGTTGCCCTACACCTTTTAGTTTTCTCTATTTTCGCGATCGAAATCGCGGTCGCGGCAATTTCAATCGCAAAAATAGCGAAAACTAAAAGACGTAGGGTGGTGGTTTTTATATCATTGGAAAGAGGAGAAAGAGAGCTTTAAAATGATATGCATCTTTCCATAGTTTCTGCACTGCTCGGAGTCCCTTTAAGCAGCACCAGCACATCACGCACGAGGTCCGAGTCCTCAGCCAGTTACAAGGAGCCAGTGGGCACAAAGCTGACACAACCGGCAGCGACACCACGCACACAACTGCCAGATAACCAGTCCGATGAATTCCCTCAGGACACAATGGGGTATTCGCAGGAGCTATTCCCAGCCCAACAAACTTCCACCTTTCAAAGGTCAATGGAGGAACAGCCAGAAATGTTGTGCCCGGATTCACAACCATTAACTGTGGGAAATGCACCGCGCACTGAAATACAAGGCGAATCCGAGGAGGACTCGGAAACCCAAATCCCAGAGCAAGTTGGGCAGGAGGGGTTGCAATTGCAGGAGGTCGGCCGACAAGATCTGGAAGACGACGTTGGAGTGAGCTGCGCAGAGGTTGTTCTGGGGAGCTCTACTCCACGGCGGCGGCCCCCCACAATGACATATGACGAGTTTCAGGAGATGGAAGAGGAGGGTATGGACAATGTGGACAGAGACCCAGATTTTGTTTGTGAACGAGAACATCGCCGTCGTAGCAGCAGCACAGATGAGTCTGTTGAAGAACCCACTGCTGCACGAGTTCGCCTTGTGCCACAAGGTAGGCGGCGCGCAATTTCAGGCACCACAAGCGTGGAAGTTCAAGTGAGAGGCAAAAGAGGCGCAAACAGAAATCGCCAGCAAGGCAGGTGCTCCAAAGTCTGGGCTTTCTTTGAAGACTGCACTGAGGATGGTACTATGGCGATTTGCAAGGTGTGCAAGACCCGCCTGAGCAGGGGGAAACATATCTCTCCACCACCAGCATGAGCCGCCACATGCTATCCAAACATCCCACTCTGTGGGCAAACGCGGCAGGACAGGGTACCAGCAACACTGCCTCCCTTGGGGTCACCAGACTCACCACCAGACCCGCCTCAGCAGCAGCAGTAGCCCAGCCATTGCGTGGTTCACAACATTCACAAACATCAGACGCTGACACTGTCACTTTCCGGAGAAGTGCTCTTGAGGTCTCCCAGTGTTCATCAAACACAACAACCAACAGCCCTTCAGTGTGCAGCCCTACGATTCAGTTGTCTGTCTCGGAGATGTTTGATCGCAAGAGGAAATTGCCAGCAAATGACCCCCGGGCCGTGGCAGTAACAGCCAGCATAGCCAAGCTTCTGGCCTGCGAAATGCTGCCATATTGAGTGGTGGAGACAAACAGCTTCAAGGGCATGATGTCAGTGGCCATCCCACGTTACGTGGTTCCCAGCCGCTACCACTTTGCGCGCTCTGCAGTGCCTGAGTTGCATGAGCACGTGGTCAGCAAAATAACCCGAAGCTTGAAGAATGCCGTTGCCTGCAAGGTTCACCTCACCACTGACACCTGGACGAGTGCGTTCGGCCAGGGTCGATACATCTCCCTTACCACGCACTGGGTGAACCTTGTGGAGCCTGGCAGCGATTCCTCACCTGCTACGGTGCAGGTGTTGCCCACGCCGCAAACAGCTGCACCGCCGTCCCTCCCACTGGATAACAACAGCAGCTCCTACCTCTCTGACTCCTTCTCCTCCAACGCATCTCAAAGCTGTACCTCATCCGGAAACGCTAACCCAGCAGCAGTAGGATCGTGGAAGCAGTGCAGCACAGCTGTTGGCATGCGTCAGCAAGCGTTGCTGAAGCTGATCTGCCTTGGGGATAAGCAGCACACAGGGGAGGAAATTTGGAAGGGAATAAAGGAACAGACGGATTTGTGGCTGGCACCGCTGGACCTGAAACCGGGCATGGTTGTGTGTGATAATGGGAGTAATCTCATTCGCGCTTTAAGGTTGGCTAAGCTGACACACATCCCTTGCCTGGCGCACGTGATGAACCTAGTAGTTCAGCGGTTCCTGAGGACATACCCAGGCGTGGCCGATCTTCTGTTGAAGGTGCGACGAGTGGCCAAACATTGTAGAAATTCCAGTACTGCTTCGGGGGCACTCGCCAAGATGCAGGAGCGCTTCAATCTCCCCCACCATCTCTTGCTGTGTGATGTCCCTACGCGCTGGAATTCTACGCTGCACATGCTAGCCCGCTTTTGCGAGCAGAAGAGTGCAGTGGTCCAGTACATGACGGCGCAGTACCGAGGCGCATCCGGACAGCTGCCAAGCTTCTGTGGATCCGATTGGGCCAACATGTTGGACCTCTGCCAAGTCCTCCAAAATTTTGAGCAGTCCACGTTGCTTGTGAGCAGTGACAACTCTTCAGTCAGCATTACCATACCACTGCTGTGTTTACTGAAGAGGTCAATGTTGAAAATCAAGGAAACAGCTGTCATGATGCAACTGGGGGAATCTGAAGGAGAAAACGATCAGCGTGATGGTACCAACATCAGGCCATCCACCTCAGGAAACGCTGGCCCCAGCAGCTATGACGAAGAAGAGGAGGAGGAACAGCTGGAGTTGGAGCAGGAATTTCATGCCACCACTGACGAGGGCCAGAGCGGTGCACGTTGGACTTCCACAATTCAGCGCGAATGGTCAGCAGAAGCAGACCAGGAAGAAGGTGACGACTATGATGCATCACAACAACTATCACAACACTCAAAAGAGGATGATAAGGATGGCAGGACTCTGGCACACATGGCTCAATTCATGCTAGACTGCATTGAACGCGACCCACGCATTGTGCGCATTCTGGACAACACCAATTACTGGGTTTATACACTTCTGGATCCACGGTACAAACACAATGTTCCAAAACTGCTTAAAGGAAGAGTCAGACAGGTCAAAATGGAAGAATACCAGCAGGCCCTTGTGGAGACTTTAGAGAGGAGATTGACATCCTCCCCCTCCTCTAGCCAGTTGTACGCCGACAGACTGACTTCCGCAAACCCAGGACGACCAGGAGGGCAGCAAACAACACAAGCCGCAGCTAGTGCCCAAAAGGGAATGGTATCGGCAGTGTCCTTGGAGTGGGAAAATTTTCTGACACCCATGCAGCAGCAGCCCACAGAACAGCAAGAGTGCAAATCCACCTCCAACACCGATCGCCTGGAGAAGATGGTCAAGGACTACATGTCAGATGGCGTAGCTGTGTTGAACAATCTATCTGCACCCTTCAACTATTGGGTATCGAAGCTAGACACCTGGCACAAACTGGCAATGTACGCAATAGAGGTGCTGGCTTGCCCGGCAGCCAGCGTTATGTCGGAACGCTGTTTCAGTGCTGCCGGAGGCATCATCACAGATCGGCGTATCCACCTCTCCACAGAAAATGCAGACCGTCTGACTCAAATTAAAATGAATCAATCCTGGATTGGAAACGACTATGCAACACTTCCGGACCCCAACCAAGTAACATGAACAATGACCATCTGTGATGGGTTAGCGTTGCCGGTCCTTGTTTATTGAACCTCTCATCTTTATTACATTTATGACTGCATGGCGGCAAAAAGCATTGCTATATCCGCACGCTTTTTGTCCTCATGCAAGGCCTGGGTTGTTGTGTCTCAAAGCGTGGCCTTCTCCTCCTGCGCCTCCTCCTGTTACATCACGTGTGCTGCTGCTGGGTTAGCGTTTCCGGTCCCTGTTTATGGAATCTCTTATCTTTATTACATTTATGACTGCATGGCGGTACAAAGCATGCTGTTCGCACGCTTCTTGTCCTCATGCAAGGCCTGGGTTGTTGTGACTCAAAAAGCGTGGCCTTCTCCTCCTGCGCCTCCTCCTGTTCCATCACGTGTGCTGCTGCTGGTGCTGGGTTAGCGTTACCGGTCCCTTTTCCTGGAACCTCTTCTCTGTATTACATGTATGACTGCATGGCGACAAAAAGCATGTTACCTGTGCCAAGAAACATGACATTTTCCACATTTAAAAGACAGTTTTTCCTTTGAAACTTTACAATCAATTTTCTCAAAAACTATAAGCTCTTTTTCAAATATTTTTTTTTCTCTTGTACCCACTCCCAAGGTGCACATACCCTGCAAATTTGGGGTATGTAGCATGTAAGGAAGCTTTACAAAGCACGAAAGTTCGGGTCCCCATTGACTTCCATTATGTTCGGAGTTCGGGTCGAACACCCGAACATCGCGGCGATGTTCGGCGAACGTTCGCGAACCCGAACATCTAGGTGTTCGCCCAACACTACCGGAGAACTGCAGAAGTATAAGCGCCACCATAGGTTCCTACATGAATATTGTTTACAACAGGAAATTTGAGCTCCGAAGCCCCCAGCTATTTGTCAGACACATTCTGCACCAAAATTTCCTGCTACCAACAAAATTCATATGGGCACCTATGGCGGCAACCAGATTTCCAGGGCCACTGTAAATTATATTTAGCAGTTTTGCTATAAATTATATTTAACAGTTCTCTATAAATGATATTTAGTGGAGGTGTTTGCGGTAGGTTAGTCATCCGTGGGTTGTTTAAGGTTAGACATGTGTGGGGGTTTTAAGGTTAGGCATCAGGGGGTGTAAGTAGAGGAAGGTTCTGTGTAAGAGGGTTAAGTTTAGCTGTAGTAAAATATCGGTATCATTTACAGATATCTTACTACAGCTAAACATAACCCTATTCTCACACAGAACCTTCCTCTACCTATACCAAGCTCTAACCAGCCTCTCCCCCCATTCCCGGGAGAGGATCTATCACTGATGCACCATGGCCTCCATATGCATGTTATATCTGAAGTCGAGGTGGCCCTGACCATTCATCTTGGCTGAAAATCCTCTAGTGGGTGCGACAGCACAAGGCTTAAAGCGGAAATGTAATACTTGTATAGTTAAAATCTTAACATTAATAGGTAGATTTGCCATTACTTCATGTAAACGAATGCCCTTTGCTCACTTGCATGCTGTGTTGCACCGCATTACTCTGCCCCACTGCATCCCCGCTGCAGGGCCATGCAAGTCTATGGAGACCCGCACACTGCGCGATGTGACGCGGTACGACAGAAGTATCCAAATCGCTGCAATGCCAATGCAAAGGCTGCAGCATGTTACCACTGGGGAGTGGTTTGTTATAAGGTTTTTAAACTTTCTACTATTTTGGGGGGATGCGACCCATCCAGCTGAAGGACCCAAGAGCCCGAGTGAGGATTGGTTTTCCCCACTGGCTTTTCACTGTCATTGCTAGTGTCGCAGCCCACGTTTGTGAGTATCATGCTTCAGACATACTGTACTTATTTAAAAAGGTAACTTAACCTACTACACCATAAAGGGCTCTTCATGTCTCTTTTATTTCCTGTCTGATCTGGAAAGTCCCTGAAACCCCTAGAACTCAACCCCTGAATTTGGCAGTTGGACTGAGCAATGTCCGTCTATGAAATGCTTTTGAAAATAAAGAAAACCACATTAGGAGATGGACTACTCCAAAATATGTCAGATTTTTAGAGTCTGTTGTAAGTGACAGCTATGTAGGAATAAAATGTATAGAGCTCGAACAAATGTACATTTTATACATACTGTATGCATACACATATATTTTAAATAATACTATTTTTTGTGATAGTGGTCTTTTAATTGAAAGTGTGTGTGCTTTCTTTGGTCAGCAACAAAGCCCGTGCACACCATTCCAGTTACCAGTCTTAGGAGAACTCATTGTAACCTCATTCTCTTGTGTTGACTCCAGTCTGATGCATAAGCCTAATCTCTTCCCCATTATTAACCCCTTGCCTGATGCTTAACCCGCCTCTCCAACATTAACTCCCCTGGTGACACATAATGCTAACCTCCCTAACCTAACCTAGCATTAGAGCAACTGGGACACAAAGTCATGTTAGATGGTAAATTACATACCTCAGTGTCCTTTCTGCTCTGCATTCTGTTCTCCCCCCCCCCCCCCCCCCCCCACACACACACACAATTGCAGACAAGGGGCTTGTTGGAACCTTACCCAAAGGGGTGTTCTTTGCAGCCTCAAAATGCCCCTTCCCCACCTCTGCCCAACACTCACCCGCTCCTCCTCACCATTTCTTCTCCTCTCTGTGCTCTGTGAGAGAAGCACAGAGCTGACTTGCAGTGTTGTGACCCTAGGATCACGGCCATTTGTTTTTTATTAAAGTTAAACCAGCTACTTGATTCGTCAAACCCCCCTCCCCCCCCCCGGATCAGGTAGTATGTTTTATTTTTTCAGCTTTTCCACTTGCTTGGATCCGCTTTAACATCACCCTGATGCCTAACCCTAAACTCACCTGACCACCAGCAGTGACTTTTATAGTCAGGTGCCAGTTTCCAAATGAACAGCTGCATTAATGTATTTATTCACTTGTGTGACACTCTTCGTGTGCTGATCCGTCGACCATCCTCCCCAACACATATTGAATAGTGAAAGAACGCATTGCTAGCCTAGGGGCTAGCGACATGTCTGTACATTGTCAGCCCTGCACTATCGCCCGAGGGATTGACTTGCCTTCTATGTGCATACAGGCGGTGTGATTTAGATCACCAATCATTACATGACATCAGGGGACACCTGGCTGCACTGGTGATAGATATTTGTCCAAAGCAACCAAAAATTAAGCAACCAAATGAAAGTCTAACATCTGTACACAGTTTTGCCCTTTTGCTTTCTATCTATGTGCACTGCGCACAGCTGCATAGCTAATTTCTTCAGCTGGAGAGTAGTTTGAAAAGAAAGCATCCACAATGTATAATTTAGACTTGAAAAACAGAAGCTGCACATGCATAAATTCATTTAGACATACACAGTCCCTAACCAATTAATGAAACGCTGACTGTAAAAAAAATTAGATTTTCCAGTCACACAAGCAAAGAAATAAAAAGCTGGAAATCTCTGGGCATTTACGTCACTAAATGTTTTCTTTCTTCACCCGAAACAATATGCTACGTGTCATATAATTCAGGAATTGTCCCTGCGCTTTGCTGAGCAGTGCTGCTTCCTTATTCCCACTCTTCTTGCATCATCATATCCTATTTTCTCTGCCATTTCCTTAACGTCTGCTGTTTACACCTATGTTTATGCAATGTCAGCTCAGCCTTTCCCTTTCTATTTACCACACTTTAAACATAGTACATTAGTTTAAGTATTAACGATTAGACCTGTCTTTAAATTATAAATAGAGGAAACTAGATGCACTTTTTAAATGGGAAAGTATTAAAATTGTCATAAGCCATGGGTCAAGGCACATATATATATATATATATATATATATATATATATACTGTATATAGGGAGTCGGGGTCGTCTTTACGCTGGGTGTCATCTGGGGAGGGTGCTGAAACTTCCGAGCCGGGCTGGGGAATCTGCGATTGCCACATATAGTGGGGGGAGCTTAAAAACGTCCACGGCTGCATCCCCACCGTATGCGGCGACCGTATGAAAGGGCAGTGCTGTACAAGTATTGTACAAGAGAATCCGCTGACCAGAATTCGTGGAAAGAAGTAACTTAACACAGTACTGATGAAGGGGTGAGGGGGGCACCTCACTGGGAAGGTGTAAGTGAAGGGTGGAGCAAACTGCAGGCATCCGGGACCCCCGGGGTAAGGAAAAAATAGAGAGAGCGGCGATGTGCCCAGAAAAACACGCATCTTTCACCTGCCCTTGTATCCTATTACCATACCTCCTTCTCTCATATCTTGCTCCTGAGGACTGTAGTGAAGTGGCGCAAGCCCGCATGTGCGAGATCTGAGAGGCAGAGAAGGAGGTAATGGTATACAAGGGCGTGCCGGACGGGTGAAAGAGGCATGTTTGTGCTACCGCTCTGATAGTCTTGGAGACAGGGATAGCTGACCAATCCAAGCAGGGTTTGTATACAACAACCAGCCAATCGGTGGTAAGGTACATCGCTTGCCGTGATTGGTTGGTTGTTGTATACTGGGTACCACACACAGTACAGCACCAGTATCTGTACCTATACAGTATAGCACCAGTATAGCACCAGTACATACAGTACAGTATACAAATGTGCAACAGTCAAGTGGGGTAGTCTTATAGTAGGAATATATCCCAAAGTGTATATTTTAACTGGTTAGTATTTCAATGCATTTCTGAAGAATATTTTCAATATACAGAAAATGTAATGATTATTAATGATTAAATATTACATCAGGCTAATAATAACCTAATTTAGCATTAGCTATAGACAATCATTCTTGACATAGAAAAGTCTTCTGACAAATAATGCGTGACCTTAATAATCAATGCCAGAGTCCATACGCAATGGCTATTGTCACAGTGCCATTACCTGTTCTGTTAAATGTTTGAGCATAATGTGGTGTCATGGTAACACGCAACAGGTCGTTGGGAAAGCTTAATGCGGTTTTCTTGTTACAGCTATCTATACAATAAGCTGTCATGTTAAGTTAACACTGACGAAGGAACTTTGTGAAAAGCAGATGACATTGAGGAGGTTGCAGTGGTCATTTAGGCAATGCAGTTCTCGTGAGAAACAGAGAACAGGTAGCCCATTGCAAAAACAGTAATCATTTGGGATTTCATTGGATTTCGTATATCCATCACTAATAGACATAAAATATGTTTTGTGTCTGGATGGGGCAACAATATGTGTTTGTCATCTAAGGCATTTCCCATTTTTACACTTTTATTCTTTTTTTGATGTCAAACAATTGGTATTAAAGACAAACTATACTGAATATAGCGTAATTAATAAAATTGCTTATTTTTTACAATATAATTTTATGAATTATTTTGTCAGTGTTTGCCCAATCTTACCTCACCCTCACTTACATACTAAAATGTAGCAAAGGTAGCAACATCTGTACTGCTGGCAGGTACATCATGCAGAATGTTTGTTTGCTGTGTGTTCTCAAGTCACTGGAAATAACACTTGGTCTCCCAGAGTACACTGGGAGAAGAAATCTGCATAATAAACAACATATGTTGTGAAATCAGTTGAGGGAGGGGTGGGATTACATACCAGTATATAGCTAAATATATATATATAGGAAGTTTTTCTGAATATTGAATATTTTACTATATTCTACTATTCTAGGGTTCTTACTTCCTGTATATGCACCATTACCGGGGAATCACAAAGCTATATTACAAGCAAGTTACAAATGTCAGATCCCAATTGTATACCAATTTGTAGTCAAATAGCCAACGATCATAAATCATGAGTCAGACGACTGTCAATCACAATCGTGTGCAATCTCGTTTTGTGTAGCATGTGTTGCTATGTAAGGAGCATGCCTTCCTTAGTTACACGTGTTTCTCACATAGCAACGCGCATAACTTTAAATGCGGGTGGTCCTGTGAAGTAACCCGACCACGTTACTTCATTAGTGGCCACTACTATGTCACTTAACATAGTTAACTATGTTAATTGACATAGTAGTGGCCGCTAGTGAAGTATCACGGTCGTGTAACTAAGGAAGGCATGTTCCTTACATAGCAACACTTGCTTCACATTACGCTTTTCTGCTTTAGCTTTAGCGGCGCAGCTTAAAGGTTACCAGAGCCCAAATAAAGATGAGAAATGGGGGGGGGGGGGGGGGGGGAGCAGGCATGTATGGTGAGCTGTCCTGATGTTCACCGCTCCCCCTGTTCTCCTTTCTGCCCCCATCCTGTACCTCTAATTGCCCACCGATCCCGTCTTCCGGTCGGCCTGGTTGGGCATCACCGCGGCCGGGAGTGCTCTGCGAACGCGAGTGATGTCATTGTGACATCATCGGCATACACAGAGCGCTCCCGGCCATGGTTGGGTACTGTAGTATGCGCGCATCGCGGCCAGTGCAGTTGCAGTGATGCCTGACTAGGCATCATCTTTATTTGGGCTCTGGTATCCTTTAATGAATCAAGCCTAAAGAGCTCCCTGCATGCTTCTTACATCACTGACGGCCAGCAGCATGAAGAAACTCACGTACTCCAAACTGGCTGTTGCTGATGATCGCCTGTGGCTCAGGCAACATAGCATTATCCTCTTTTAAATCCCCCCATCCATGGACAATGGTTGTGAAGTGTGAAGGATAGGACATTCCTTGAATAGGTAAAAGAACAGGGAGAAAGGTCAACAAGGCAGCAATTAACCTATCATATACTCTAATGCCTTTGCTACAGACCAAAGTATATCATTTGATATAGAGGGATCTAAATGTAGATTCTCACATGCACCATGTCAGCAAAGATAAATGGCAAAAGTATAGAGAACAGCTGACTCTTGGGTGCATGCTAGAATATTTTATTTTAAATGTAGAAATGCTGTACAAAAAACACACACATATCTAATAACATATATATCACATATACAAAAACTATGGACTATGCTAAAAATAGGGACACTGAGACCCTATAAAGTGGCCATCTCCCTACTACCCACAGCTAGATCTCATAGAGGCTGCAGTCCTCTAGAGATGCACCAGGATAAGTCCGAACCATCTTATAGTAGATTCCCCAGTTGGAAAAAGAGGGTTAAATTGGATTTTTCCTTGTATGGCTACAGATAGAGATAATGCTATGATGAATCACAAGCCCAAGAGTGCATGCATCCAGCTTCTCGTGTTTCAATTGGACTCCATAACTCTCCATACAGTGCCTGTTATTTTTTTGTTTTTTGTTGTGTATAAGCAGTTACCAAGAGATGTTAGTCAGAATGGACTTCAGTGGACTCAATCGCAGTCACATGCAACACCCTTCAATACTAGCAGGTCAAAAAAGTGGGAATCAATCGCAGTCCTAAATGACATTTAAGCGGATCTCCGGATAGCAGCTCAAGCCATGCACCAAAACTTCACATGCAACACCCTTCAATATTAGCAGGTCAAAAAAGTGGGACTCAATCGCAGTCCTAAATGACACTTAAGTGGATCTCCAGATAGCAGCTCAAACCATGCACCAAAACTTCAGCTTGTAATTTTGAGGTGGGTAGTGGGGAGATGGCCACTTTATAGGGTCTCAGTGTCCCTATTTTTAGCATAGTCCATAGTTTTTGTATATGTGATATATATGTTATTAGATATGTGTGTGTTTTTTGTACAGCATTTCTACATTTAAAATAAAATATTCTAGCATGCACCCAAGAGTCAGCTGTTCTCTATACTTTTGCTATTCCTTGAATAGTTTCCTCTCTCTCTGTACCACCACCTTCCCCTTCTCATAATTTACCCCATCAACTCACGTTACAAATTATTGTATAAAAATCTTGACAACAACATTACCTTTAATGCAGTTAAACTGCAGTCAGGGCCGGCGCTACCATAGAGGCAAAGGGGGCAATTGCCCCAGGGCCCCAGAGCTTGTTTTTCAAAAAGACCTTATAGTTTTTGAGAAAATCGATTTTAAAGTTTCAAAGGAAAAAAAATATACATTTAAAAACCTGCCGACTTTAACGGTTAATAGCAAATCCACCTTAAATGCTAGAAACCCTAAATTTGCAGCATATGTTAAGGAGATCATTGGGAATAAGAGGAAAAAACTATTTTCAAAAGACCTTATAATTTTTGAGAAAATCGATTTTAAAGTTTCGAAGGAAAAAAGTATACTTTTAAATGCGGTAAATGTCACTTTTAGTAGCAAACCTAACGGTAGTGTAATTTTACATGCATCAAAAGAAATAGCAATACATTTCCTGACGGGGTTTCCAGGGGGTCCATACGCAGCCGCAGCGCTTTGGCCAGGGATCGATATACAGCCACAATATGGCTGTATGAAGATCCCTGGCATTTTTTTCCTATTTTCCCAATGTTTTTTTTTATGTTTTGAGTGTGGGAATTTTTTTAAAAAAAATTATGTGGGGTCCCCCCTCCTGAAACCTTTTAACCCCTTGTCCCCCATGCAGGCTGGGGTAGCCAGAATGTGGAGCTCAGACCGATTGGGGCTTCACACCCTGACTATACCAGCTGCAAAAAAGGTCCCTTAATGCCGATTTTTGTTCCGGGGTATCTGTTGGGGGGACCCCCAGGTTTATTTTGCCCTGGGGCCCCATTGTTGCTTAAACCGGCCCTGACTGCAGTTTAGAGTCATTTACCCAATTTTCCAAGGTGTACATGGACCACTTTTTTTCCCATTCGTGGTTGACATTGGAAAGCAGCCAGAGCTCAAAACTAGCCCTAATAAATAAGCCTAGAAAGGTTATCTGGGCTCAACATTATGTAGAAACATTATTGCTTAGAGTCTGTGAAACATGATTATTACAATGCCTAATACACACTCTGTGTTGTTGTTAAAGCAATTACTTAATCTTCATGCACAGGGTATTCAGTCATCTGTGAAAAAAGTACAATGCATAAAAAAGACGGTACCAAGAAAAAGGATTAATGTGTTATTATCCCATGCTACAAAATCCTGAACATTTCTATCGTCAAAGTAAAATGAGTATGAAGGTGAAAACTCTTTAAACTAATGACCCTTTAAGACTGTTCCAAGAAGTCTGATGATTGGGCAAAAGGCCAACAGATCTGCGCCATTAACTCAACTTTTGAAAGTAGATCAAATTATAATTTTATTAATTTTTTTTTACATGTCTTTGCTTGTGATTGAGCATCTGAGGTCTCTAGACCAACACTTTCTAAGGTTACCGTTTTATGAAGGAAATTATGACAAGTGGATGGATGTGAATACACAAGTGCATATTATTGTATGATTTTCTGCCCCACATGTGCACTACTGTTCAGAACGTCAGTTCAAAATGCACACTGTGTAATGTAGAAATATTACTGGAATTAAAATAAACCTAGACCACATTCTGCTTTGCACCCAAGTTTCAAGATGTTAGAATCTTAGGTTACATATTGTTATCTTCACCTCCACTCTATTTGCTATCTTTTCTGGAGATATCATGTGGGAATACGATTATATTTTGGCTTTAGGAACACATGTTCTCATTTTCTTTCTTTCTCTACCAGGAAGTAATTGAATCTCTGTATTTTCCCCACTGGATCTAATATAGTATATTTACGTCAAATATCAATTTAATAGCTATGTTGGGTTATAATCCGTTGTAACCAGATTCCAGCCATGACAGGGCCAGTTATATAACATCCGAACACCTCAAAACTCGAATAAAGAAAGGGGTCTTTTGTACTAATGATGTACCACTTATTGATCCTGAAGCTTTTCTCATGCTTTATATCCTCTGCACAAATTATTGCAAAGTAGTGACATATAGTAAAATGCAGTAGATTATTTAGGATACTCACTTTTATGGTAATTTTTCTGATTTCAGCATCAGAAACACTTCCTATATCTATATATAGATATGCTGTATATTGTATGAAACCCCGCCCACCCAGTGATGCTTAGCCTAGGCTGCTTAGTGTTGCAAAGTCTAAAACAGGCTATATGCATGTTGGATTGCTGTGGCTCTGTAAATTTGCATGCAGTTTGATACTGTATTTTTCCTCTTGTTGAAAAAAGTGATGAGCACACATTTCGCACAGATGTAATTTTGCATTGAAATTCACAATTACGATATGAAATCGTAATGCAAAATTTCGGGGGAAATCATAATTCATTTCGTCTGTAATCATTCCGAATTTTGTATCATTCTCGCTGAATTTTGTGCTGACTTTAGCAGCTAATAGCAGAGCCCCCACACATCCTATTGCCACCAGTATTGCTACAGATGTTAAAAAAATAGTGGGTACAAGTTAAAAAAGAATTTTTCAAAAAGACATTGCATTTTTTAAAGCAATTTTCTCAAAAAATGCAAAGGAAAAATAGTTTGTAAACTGTCATTTTGTGAGTTTTTAAAAAAAATTCCTCCGCATTTTAACCACTTATGGTTTTGGACATAAGTCTCATATCCAAATTAGTTACACTGCAGGTTCCTGGAGGTGAGACTTGCATCCAGCACTAAAATCTGCTACCGCAATTGTGCACATGCACATGTGCTCTCGCCGCTCATGCACGCTCGTGGACTAATCCCCTTGTGAATGATTGCTGCTAGCAGCAGTCATTCACATAAAGTTACATTGAGGAAAAACATTTTTTTTTAATTAAGGTGACAGCAACCAAATAGTAACATTATAAAATAAAGTGTTTTTTTGTGTGAAATTCTAACCCATCTTAAACTAATTAACCTCTTGTGTCACCTATACTTGGCCTTAAGATTTGTGGATGCCTGTAATGGCTGCCACGCATAGTGATCATATGCGATCACTATGGCGACAGCTTGAGGACCCAGCGCTGTATAGAGGCATTGAAATGTTGTTGCCTAGCAATGCATTTATACAGCACTGGGGTCCCCAAACTGTGCGCCCAATCGCTACATACTGACAGGCTGGCGATAATGGTATGCTACATGCCTGACTAGTGATGAAATATGGCATGTATGATATCGTTTTAACCGGGACAACACAAATAATGTGTTTTGAGGTGTTTTAAAACTGTAGCACTTGTCATGTAAAAGTTAGGTGGGGAAACACGAAAAAATGTGTACATTTTGCGTTTACAGCTAATTTATCTCGACAAATTGCCTGTGAAAATAAATAATACTTAAAAAGAAATATTACGCTAAGGAAGCCTGGAATGTCCATAAAAAAAAATGAATACATGTATTCACATGTTCTGAACTGGGCAACTTGAAGATGGGCAGGAGCCCAAAACAGTGGACTGTCTTGCCCTAGCGTTCTTTTTAAATGTATGTCATTTTAACTTTAATAAAAGTAGATTAACACTTTGAGGTGGTGCGGATCTCTACAAAACAATTCCTATTGAAAATCCTGTGGTTGTCCAAGTTTTCTGCACACCTTACCCCTTTTTTCTTTGGGGGATTGGCCAGATGGTGCGACCTCATACAAAAATCCAAAGATGCAGATGCAGAGAAAAATGTGAAAAGGCAGCAGCAGAAAACGCATGGTTTTCTGCACAGACACATGTGCTAAAAGCCTTAAAAGTAAACTACATTCACAGCAAATTTGCCATTGCTAAAAATTGTTTTGTTTCGTTTTTTCCCCTGGTTTTGTAAGACCATTCTGCCCCAGCTGCTAGTCATTAGTATGGACACCCAGGTGAGCTGGAATTTACATCCTAGCATAAAATGCCTTATGCTCCATCTGGACAATAAAAGTAATTTGAAATGTCATTTATAGTCATTTAGTAATATTGAAACGGGAAAGAGAAGCCACTTGTGTTTTCTGAATATTTCGTTTTTATTATTTTGGAATTTAGAACTAACTTAGAACACTTGGAGCCAAAGGTTATTTGCTTCCTGTGGTTGATTTAAAAAAAAAACTATACAAGCAGACATACAAATTGTAAAGTGAATATGAATGGTCATAGTTCTCTGACTATTCTGTGAGGTTTGCATAATCAGCATATTCCTGAATCAGGACATTTTTTTATTTACTAAGTCCTTTCATTTATATTTCAGTAAAGCATTTGCATCCTTTCCATGGTGCCTTGCAAAAGCTGCTGACTGAGGTGTTGTAGAAACTGCATAGTAAAATCAAAAAACTCACAATTATGACTTAAAGACTTTCAATTATGACTTGCTTTAAAAGGAGAGTGTACTTTTACTTATTGGTTTTAAAACTTTTGTAGGAAAGCCGAAGAGAAATCATTTATATGATTTGCCCTTGCTAAAGCAATTTAGGGTTTCCAACTCCTCGTCCTGACTCCTAAAAGCAAGTATATTGCAGGAATTCCTTTGTGCTTCCTTAAACCACAAGAGAACTGTTGGTGGATGGGGAGACAGGCTCTCCATGGGGCTGATTTATTAAAACTACTGTGCTCAAGCAGCACGGGTTAATACTAGTGCGCACACCAGGGACGGATTTACCATAAGGCACTGTAGGCACATGCCTACAGGCGCCTGATGATGGAAAGGCGGCTCACTCCCCTCTCCTAGTGCCTCCCATTCTCCTCCCCAATGCAGAGTCATAAGAAGAGCATAAAAGAGAGGTTACACAGCAGCTCTCGGCATTCCACTTACTCCCTTTAGTAGGGGGCACCTTTAGCTACTTAACGGTGCTGAAGGTACCACTGGCTACGTACTGTTAAGGTGCACTTGTACCTGTAGCTATCTGTGACGGGCAAAGGAAGTAAGTTAGAAGTGACAGCTAGACCAGCCAGTATACTTGTGGTGTAGGTTGGTAGGGGGTTTGTAGGTTCATGGAGGGTGAAGTCTAGGGTGCCAGGACATCTGTGCCTATAGGCTCCTGTAATATAATTCCGGGTCTGACGCACATGCTATGTGTGGTCCTGGCAGTGGAATGTGCATTGTTCACTTATGCACGATCCTTGTGAGTGCCGTGCAACGAGCTTGTAGCGTGACTGCGATAATTCACTAGTGTGGCCGCTACTGCTATCCTGCGCTGCTTGAGCATAGTGGTTTTAATAAATCAGCCCCAATATCTCTGAAGAAATAGCCTGTTCCTCATCCACTAACAATGGTCTCTTGTAGCTTAGGGGTATTCAGCAGGCTGAAACATACCATTTTAGGCATACACTTTTACTTCTACCATTGACAGGTGTCAAGTTCATTAGTGTGCACCAATGTGCCAAATCCACATCAAATTAACTTTGCACTCACCTCTCCTTAAAGGCAACTGTAGCGAGAGATATGTGGAGGCTGCCATATGTATATGCTTTTGAGAAATACCTGGCTATCCTGTTGATCCCCTGCCTCTAATACACTAAGCCATAGACCCTGAACAAGCATGCAGCAGATTAGATGTTTCTGACATCTTTGACAAGATTATCTGCATGCTTGTTTCTGCTGTGTTATTCAGACACTACTGCAGCCAAATAGATCAGCAGGGTTGCCAGGCAACTGATATCATTTAAAATGAAATCAATATGGCAGCCACCACATACGGTACCACTGACTACAGTTGGCTTTTAAAGGGAACCAGAGGCCCCAGAAAAAAGCTATTATACATACCTGGGGCTACCTCCAGCTCCATACGCACGGATCGCTCTCACACCGCCGTCCTCCGCTTCCTGTACCGGGTCTCGTAGTTTCGGCCAGTCAGCCAGTCGGCGGTAGGACGTGGCCAATTGTCCGCATCACAAGGGCTCCCGGCATACACTTACGCGTGCAGCTGCATACTGAACAGCCGCACGCGTAAGGGTATGGAGGGAGCCCCTGTGATGCGGACAATTGGCCGCGTCCGCCGGACGTGACGGGACCCGGTACCGCCGATACAGGAAGCGGTGGACGGCGGCGTGGGAGCGATCCGTGCGTATGGGGCTGGAAGAAGCCCCAGGTATGTATAAAAGCCTTCAACAGTAGATGCCTGGAGAACTAGTGTGTTGGGTCCCCTGGACCTGTAACTGGCCGGTGCCCTGTCTCAGCCGGATTGCTCCTGCGGCTTCGGAAAATTACCAATACATGCAAGAGACGGCACACAAATGGCTGCAATGATTTTGCTGTATTCGGAACAAGTGCACACTACATGTTACGGATATTACATTCTTCCTCAGGTGTATAACCTGAGGAAGGATGTAATATCCGTAACATGTAGTGTGCACTTGTTCCGAATACAGCAAAATCATTGCAGCCATTTGTGTGCCGTCTCTTGCATGTATGTATAAAAGCCTTTTCTGTTTTTAAAGAGAGTTCCTCTCTGGTTCCCTTTAACCACTTCGCCATATCTGGACGCATATATCCGTCCAGATAGGCAGTGGTGCTGCAGCCGTGTGCTGCGCGCGCCCGCGCGCGCTCCCGCTGCCCCCCCGATCAGTGAATGGGAATATAATTCCCATTCACCGATCTAAGTCCCCGGCAGAAAAACCGACGCTTTCTCATCAGAGAGCGTGGTATTTCTGCCCCCAGGAAACAACTTCTCTTCATTTTAGTTCCTAGATGCGACATCGTTCGCATCTAGGAATTTTTTGAATGTGGCCAAATAGTAAACTGCACCCACATACCTGTATTGAATAAAAATACATTATATTACATCTAAAATTGGCTATTTACCTCCCAAACTAAAATTACCCAAATACATTTTTGTATTAAAAAAAAAATAAAAAAAATTACAATTAAAAAAAAAAAAACTACATAAATAGTTACCTAAGGGTCTGAACTTTTTAAATATACATGTCAAGAGAGTATCTTATTAAATTTTTTAAAATTATAAGCTTGTAAATAGTGATGGACGCAAATTGAAAAAATGCACCTTTATTTCTAAATAAAATATCGGCGCCATAAATTGTGATAGGGACGTAATTTAAATGGTGTAATAAGCGGGACAAATGGGCACATAAAATGAATGGGTTTTAATTACTGTAGCATGTATTAATTTTAAACTATAATGGCCAAAAACTGAGAAATAATGATTTTTTTCCATTTCTATCTTAATCTTCCTGTTAAAATGTATTTACAGTAAAGTGGCTCTTAGCAAAATGTACTACCTAAAGAAAGCCTAATTAGTGGCGGAAAAAACGAGATATAGATCAATTAATTTTGATAAGTAGCGATAAAGTTATTAGCGAATGAATGGGAGGTGAACATTGCTCGGATGCATAAGATTTTCGAAGCTGTAGGCTGAAGTGGTTATAAACCTTCCTAAACTCTATTTACTTAGCAGTGTTTAATGTGGGCAGACCTATAACATCTTCAAAAGAGAACTGAACAAACAATACCATGTTATAGTGTAACATCATGTTGCAACAACAACTGAACAAGGTGAACAAAGCAAGGTACTCTTACAACCAAATCCCTATAGGAAAAATTTACTCAGTCCCAAAAAAGTTACCCCAAATTGGGATATACTCGGCTTGCCACACCTCCCTTTGCCTTAAATATGGAGAGGATTTGGAGATAAAAGGGGGCAAAAATTATTTATGGGAGGGAGAGAAGATGGAAAAGTATAGATGGGTAATCCAGGAAAAATAAGTTCTATTTTGGCTATGTCCTGTCAATCAGAGAGTGATTATAATCACTTCATCTAGCATGAAGTTTTGAATCAAGATGCTTCGATACAGGACTGTATCCCTTCTTCCAGGTATCTATAACTTATCATGAATATCTTTACTGTAAGTTTTTTTAAACATTTGGATGCCTACAACCCAGAATACATCTGTTTTGGAGTATGTTTAAATAGTGAATGGGCATGGATTTTGGTAAGGTAAGGACAAATGTCATTTTGGCATTTTGGAGTTTATCTTAACCAATCGAGAGAATAGATTTTATTTGTTTGTGTGTGTTCCATGTAGGCTGACAAAGCTGGAAGACTGTAATATACTTTAGCCATAATCTAGCCCAGTACCTTGCTTTGAGTTTCATGAGGAATGGAAGCTTTATACCTAGCGGCTGCAACAGGGGGATGGGGTTAAGTGTATGTGGGGGGGTAAGTAACCCTCATTGTCACCTCTAGGTGCTGCATTCTACATCATGTTCAACATCCCTCAGATGCTTCCTGGACTGCAATGATGCGGAATGCATTGTTGACCCCCCCCCCCCCAGTGGAGCCCACGGGTGCAACGCTTCTGAGCTTTTGGTTCTTGTGAAACTCCAGACAAAAAGTCAGAAGCTCTTTCCCAGTTCTATCTCCCAACCAATAAGCCTAGCCCAGTGATGGCTAACCTTGGCACTCCAGCTGTGACCAAACTACAAATCCCATCATGCCTCTGTCTCCCTGAGTTATGCTTAGAGCTGTCAGAGTATTGCAATGCCTCATGGGACTTGTAGTTCCACCACAGCTGGAGTGCCAAGGTTAGCCATCACTGGCCTAGCCTAATCCTGACTTACCGGTAGTTATATTGATCTAGATCCTAGCTCTAGCCATCTTATTGCCCTAGAAAGACAAGAACTATGCCTATTGCCTAGCCTACATGCTTGTCACGGTTCTAAAAAATGTTTTTATAAATTTCATTTGACAGATATAAAATGAAAAATGTACATATGATATTTTATGCTAAAAGGGACCTTCTATTCAAACAATTATTATACTGTATAAAGTGGCATAAATAAACATTACATGGTGCAGAAATGTGTAATACAACTCTATAATTTATCACAAATCACTTGATAGCTCTAAAAAGAAACAAATAAAAATGTATTTAAAATTGTAATAAATTTTCCATTTAATGCACAAATATGTGGGTCGTGCGTCCTAGATCTAGTACACTTCTTTGTAATGCAAAACATTTGCAGCAAAGGAAATGTCAGAGCTCACTGGAGATTGGTAGTTATTTGTAGTTTAGTGTGTCATATTTAAACGGAGATTTATTTTTTAAAACATCTGGATCTTGTATTATTTCCATTTTTCCTTATACTGTCTTAACTGCAATCTTTGTTTACGTTCATTCGGACTCCCGACCAGGTAGACCCTTCTAAAAACACATAAAAAGGCTTTTAAAATACTGGGCAATTTCCTTGCAGTAAGTCTGATGGGTAATACACCCGTAAAATATTTTCTAACAGACAATAGTATAGACTGCCTGCAAACTGGTGATAAATTCCAAACTCAGCAATAAACATGCCTTTTTAGCAAGCTCATCATTTTTATTCCCAGATTTTGACAGTTATTTCCTACCATTATTTCTGATTTTTATCTTAAGGTGAAAATGTAGCAAGAACTTTCCACTATAAATATTTTAAGTGTCCAACATTAAAGTGACAACCTAGAGCTTCAGTACCAGAGATTAGAAACTTGGTTGGTCAGATATAGATGCATCCTGAGCTAGCGGAATACAAACTATGCAGTAAATAGATTTTACAGTGGAAAGAAACTCAAAATACAATTTTTCCTCTAAAACATTAAACACAGTAAAAAATAATTATGAAACACTTTAAAAGATACACGAGGCAGGGGCGGAGCGTGCGATGGCCGCATGAAGACATGTCCCTCTGAAGCTCCCGGCCACGTGTAAGCCTTTTTAGCCCGTATGCACCGCTAAACCCTGGAGACCTCTTACCGTTCATCGGAGGTGGCATGACAAGCAAGTCTGCTAAAAAAGCTGAAAAGAAACGAGAGAAAAGAAGGGCAAGGACACGGTAGAGCAATATTTCTCCCCGGTCTCTACCCGCAGCACTACCTCTAAGATGGCCGCCTCCCAGACTGCAGGTTCTTCTCCCTCCAGCTCGCCGGGCATCTCAGAGAAGGGTAATGCCCTCGAGGATATATGGGCTTACTTGAGAGGAATGCCCACTAAGCTGGACATGCAGCTGCAGACGGAGTAGTGAATTCCACTAAGGAGGAGATAGCTTCCATCAGAGATGAGATTACCTCTATGACGCAGATGGTATCTGTGACGCCGTCGATATGACATATCAAATGCGTCATGGAGTCGCCAATGCAAAGTCCATTGCAAAATAGTCAAAATGACATTTTTGGTTTAAATCCACTTTTTTTTTCCTCTCTCTCCTTCCTGGCTCTGCGAGCAAACACTGACTTCCCTAATTACATAGCTTCTCTCACCTCAGTGTGACGAGCGGGTTTCCTGGCCTCCTGGGACCCCCTGAGGTGTTTATAGCCCCATCCATCTCCGATAAGCCTGACATAAATCGTAAAGCCCAAGTTTCTGGGAGAATGGTGTCTCCAGCTTTCACACCTCCACACAGAGCTAGCAAATGCACAGATCTTATCAGGGTCTCTCTGGAAGCAGCTGACCTACTGTTACCCAGGAATCCCAATATCCATATTTCCTTCACATTTTCTTCATAATTCATGGCATAGGAAGTTCCTAGGCCACTGAAAAGTGCACCAGTTCTGAGGTTCAACTTGGTGCAGGTGCTGAGAGAGTTTGGACAAGCTAGATGCTTCCAAACCCAGGCTGAAAGGGGGAGAATTGTTTATTGTCAGTCTGCTCACCGTACTTCCTGCGTATGCTAACGGGGAGCAGATTAGACAGGATTAGCACGCTCTGTTGCATTAACCTTCTTCCTCTGACGATCCAGCAACCGGTCTTGGTTGTCCGTCTGCACCCGTAAATCCTGCGTACGCTAACGGGAGCAGATTGGACGGGATCACGGGGCTGGATTGTCACAGTATCCACTCTGGAGAAGGAATCCACTGATCTTCGGACTGAAGTAATGGCCCTCAAGGAAAAGGAAACCCGACAACAACTTCTAAATAGCCTGCTCCGTTCACAAATCGAAGACCTACAGAAACGGAGCCGTCAAAATAATATTCGGGTACGAGGTCTTCCAGAAGCTACAAGGAATCTTTAATGGCCTGCTGGGTCGGCAACCTACAGAGGAATTTAAATTGGACCGTGCTCATCGGGCGCTGCGCCTGGTCCCTCAGGGATCAGAGCCTCCCAGAGACGTTATTTGCAGGGTCCAAGACTTTGCCCTGAAAGAGATGGTCATGGCAGCTGCGAGAACGGCGGGAACTATTGATTTTGATGGGGCAACAATCTCTCTGTACCAAGACCTGGCACCCTCTACCCTGATACAACGTAGAGCTCTAAAGCCTGTTCTGCAGGCACTTCAACAGGCGGGAGCCACTTATCATTGGGGCTTCCCGTTCCAGCTCCATGCGCGCCTAGGGAATATCACCTGCACCCTAAAGCACCCACGAGAACTCACAGAATTTTTTAACAAGCTTGATATCCCTGCGGTTGCTGCCCCGGAATGGGATCTGGATCCCCTGGATTTCTCTAAACCACAGTGACAGCGCGGACAACGCCCTGCTTCAGCCGCCACCTCGTGAACTTTCTCATGCCTTCTCTCCGAGAGATCCTTGCGGATTCTGCAGCATCTGCTGATTACTCTGCTTGTCTAATTACGATAAGTATTTGATTTGATCTGCCTTCCCTTGTTCTTCACTGACTTTATTGTTTCCTGGCTGCCCCTCCTCGGCCCCCATGTTTTCTGCCTTTCGGAGGTTTACCTGCTACTATGCACAATACCCTACATTATTATTGGCATGCCATACGCTGATACCAACATGCACTGTCGGTGAGGCATGATCACCTGATAATCCGCAGGTACTTTCTTCTGGAGGCCTTTCCCCTCTCTACTCTCGAGACTGCCTACCTCTGTGGTGACACCCCATGAAACTGCCATATCGACCCATGTGTCGGGGGTCTCTCAGGAGGTCCCTTGGAAACTCTACATTTGCTACATAGAGGCTATATACCTCACATTACTAGTATTATGTTACACTTCTTATGGCTATTTCCGTACGTATAGGAAATGAGATGTCTTCCTTACTTTGCTTTCACACTGTGATATATATTACCAGGGATGCTGTGATGCTGCTGCGATATGCTGACTTTGGGCGGAGGGAGGCTTTAACTATCTGGATGCTCCCTGTAGGATATAGTGTTATGCTGGTATTTTCTTTTTCAATATTTTTTATTGGAATTTCCAAAAAATTTTAACAATATGCCAAGACATATTAAAACAATATAAAAATAAACTTACTTTTTACATTACAGCAGTCCAATGAGAAATATACTGTTGATTTTTCAAATATACATTCAGTTTCAGTTATACATAAACAGTGTATAATAACTTTCCCTTATAAATCAATGGCTAGTATCTCTTAAGATGATTGCTGAGTTTAGTATACTTGTTGCTATTTAGTTCTTAAAAGGTTAAATATGTGCATCTCTACACGCAAGAATACGCATAAAAATACACATGAGTGCAACCCAATGAGGTTTTACGCATAATAACGCGTAAGCGCGTAAAAAACGCGTCAAACGCCACTTAAACGCGCAATAACGTGCAAAAATTGCTAAACGCGCAGAAAACGCCTAGTAAACGCGTAAAAACCACGTAAATAGCGCGTAAATATGCAAATAGTGCAAATTTCAAGAAAAAAAATGTTTAAATCAATTTTAAACCATAAATTTTTAAAGAAAGGATTGTTTATTTATCTTTGTAGGCCTAATAGCACCTATCTTTCCAAAATAACCTAAATGTCATTTTTGTTATTTTAAACAGTGATCCTGTTAGTTACATTCTAACGAATTCCTAAAATGTATTGTTAATTAAGGTTTAGTAGGAGCAGTACCTCTGGAGAATGGGGGTCTTAAATCCTCCCTACAGAGACTCCAGAGGACGCATCCTCTTTAAGTATTATTCCTATATACTTGCCGTCCCCACAGGATCACTGCTATCTCACTTGGCTGTTAAACTACATCGAGTTGGGCTACATAGAGTACATGTAGATATTTTAGTATACGTCTTGCTTTCCCAATTCCAATTAATTATTTAGATATTAATGTTATGACTTAACTAATATAATTAAACTAATTCTAAACTAAACTAAACTATACTAAACAGCTGAAAATTACTTTTCACAGTTCTTACTGAGGTATTCTTGTACAATAACAGTAATATACTTATCTTATTACTTTGTAGGTCCAAGTGATGTAATGTAACAGTGGAGAGTCCAAGCCAGGCAACAACAACACTAAGTTTCTAGACAATGCCCTAGTACAACAACATTAATAGTCACTATTCATTTATCCATGTGAGGGTTAGATAAGATATTAGACTTCTTGAATCTTAGAATCAACATATATAGTAGGCCATAGATAAGCTTTTTTCCAAAATGCACCTATAGTACTGTTTTTTATAGCCCAAGATCTTTCAGCTCTCATGTTGGATTCCACTTTCCTTAATACTTCTTCTAATGTTGGTACATAGTGTGACTTCCAGTTGTCGGCAATCAATATTCTAGTTACTACACAAATGTGGTTGAAGATAAACCTTTCACTCGGGGGAAGGTCCCATGTTCTAACATGGAGTAATACCATTTCAGGTGAAATTGTGCTCAGAAACATAGGCAATTGTTTAAGAAATGTCTCTATCTCTCCCCAGAGATTAGTGATCTTTGGACATGACCAGAAAATGTGAATTAAAGATCCAGTTTCATTGCAATTTCTCCAGCAAAGGGGGGAAGTATTGCCATCAAACTTAGAAATTTTTTCTGGAGTATAATACCACTGCCACAGAAGCTTCAAAAAGTTTTCATAATGCAGGACACATTTAGTTGATTTTTTAAGAGACCTGTAGGCCCTCTCCCATGCTGGTATTTTCAGTTCCCATTTTCATGCAATATTCACTTTGGGTTCGGTGAACTTGCTCCTGAGATTGTTTGTCTACGAGATGTTGCTTTGTACAGCACCTACAGGGTCCCGAGTGTCGGAGGCCTCTATTGGGGGTCCTGCGGAACTCTGTTACATGATTTTGGAGCTACTAGGGGACGCCTATTACTATACTACAACTCTCTGCATGGGTTCCTGTTGCTGTCCCATAGCCCACACAATCCATAGCTCCATAGCCCATATAGCTCCATAGCCCACACATTCCATAGCTCTATAGCCCACATAGCTCGATAGCCTACACAATCTGTTTTATTAATAACATATGATATATACACCTGGTATGCTTATATGTATGTGAAATACAATATTTCTGTGGTATGTTGCCAAAGTTAGCTACAGTATGTTCTTCCTGCCAAAACTTCCCTAGTTCTATCTAGAATTGATGCTACTTTAATAAGACATACCAACACTAGATGGGGAGATTATGATCCTCCAAGTATACCAGTGGAGAGCTTTGATTGAGTATCAAGGCACATTGTCGCTAACAGTTACCTCTCTTACACGTAGCCTTCTGATTTAGAAGATTTCATATAATCTGCTATACTATCTTGGCCATATTGGCAATATACCTCCCGCTCTGTATCAGAGAACATGCATGTCTAAATTAGGCTCTGGGAACTGGGGTGTACTAAGGCATTATTAGGCCCTCCCTTAAATACCTGCCCCGTGCCTCTGGTGAGGATAATACATGAATGGAAGTGGCTTATTCCTCTTCTTATTGGGGTGAGAGCCCACGCTTGAGCTTTGGGGGGGGGGGGGGGGGTCTGGGGATGGGCTATCTGGGGACCTAACTACACAATTGATTAAGAGACAGACAGGAAGGGGTAAGGTGGATTGGATGTAGGTACCAGTGATAGATGACCAGGGTATGTGCAGAGGTTTTATCTTACTGAGCGTATCTCTCTTTATAATACTAATATGGTTTAGCATTAACTATATTTTGCACTGTTATGTGGCCGGGGATGGAGGAGGAGTGGTCTGAGTGGGTATGGACCTTCTCCTCCTTTTCCCCTTTATGGTTGGCGTTAGAAAGCCACCCTCCCCCTTTGTGGGATGGTGGTCTGACCCGTATTGGGTGATATGGTTGTTGGAGCTTTTACTCCAACACTCATATACATTGGAGCAATTACCCCATGGTTTTGTCTTCTCTTTTTCTTTGCTTTTATCTATCTTTTCTTTTCTGGAGTGTACTCGGTGTCAGAGACTAGAGTGTTGGTGGGGGGGGCGGAGGGGGGGGGGATCATGGGATCACTTAACACTATGACGCTCAATGTCCATGGGCTAAACATTCCTGAGAAGCGCTCGGCCCTTCTATCTGAATTGCACAGGTCCAGGGTACAGGTGGCGTTCCTTCAGGAAACGCAATTCAGAGGAACAGACCATCCCAGATTGGGGAATGCGAGATTCCCACAGGTCTTTTTAAGTAACTCTCCCGACACCAAGACAAAGGGCGTGGCAATCGTTCTCTCTAGACAGGTTTGCCTAACCCAGATCCAGCAGTTCTCAGATCCGGGGGGGGGGGAGTTTCCACTTACTGAAAGGCATACTTAACCAAAGAAAAGTGACACTAGGCACATTTTACACCCCAAATTCTGGGCAATATAAATTTCTTGAGAAGTTCCTAATAGAACTCAATGCTTTTTCTGAGGGTAGTGTGATCATAGGTGGGGACTTAAATGCTACTCGGGACCCTTCACTGGACTCCTCTTCTGGTAGGTCTACCCACCCATATAGGCTTATCCAGAAATGTAAATCAGCGCTGCATACACGACAGTTGTGGACCAGTGGCGTATCCTGAACCCCACCAGCCGCGAATATACCTTTTTCTCACATCCCCATAATATATATTCGCGCATCGATTATATTTTCTCTTCACATAACTTGCTCTCTGAGATCGTTGAAGCGGACATTGCTACGAGAACATTCTCTGATCACGCGGCTGCAATGGTATCTTTCTCTATCCTGGAGAAGAGGAGGGGTCCAGTGAATTGGCGCCTAAACACCTCTCTATTAAAAGATAGGGAAGTAAGTGAGAAGGTAAAGCGCTCTATCGAGCGATACTTCGAAACCAATGAACAGAAGATATGTCACCAATGTCACCAATGTCACTGTGGGCAGCTCACAAGTGTGTTATCAGGGGAATCCTCATTCAGGCGGGGAGTAGGAAGAAACGGGAACAAAATGAAGCAATAGAAAAATCTCTCTTAGAGATACGAAGGCTGGAACTGTTACATAGGAACTCCAGATCCAACCAGACTTCCGGGTCGAAACGCGTAGGGCGGAGCCTTGAAAGGTGCGAGGAGAGGGAACTGTCTATGGCAGCGCGGCTTGCTTTTCTATGAACAGGTGGAGGCGGATGCATTGGGAGCGGTGTCCCGGGAACACCACTTGTTATAACGCTCTTTACCTCTGATGCTTGTAAGTGCAATACCGTTTTGCTTTTATTTTATTAAACTGTACTTCACTATATACTATACATTTGAGTTCTAGCAGTTGGATCTGACTGAGGTCTGTAGCGGACCCTCTTTGAAAGATAAAGATAAGGCTGAACTTGATGTAGTGACCCCCCTTGAGCGCTTATACATACCTCTGGTTGAAGAGGTTAACTGGGTGAGTGCGGGCTGTTTGGGGGGGTGCCTTACACTCACTTGGTGCCTGTAAACGGGGTGTGGAATTCACCTTGGTGTATAGCGATTGCTGGTGAAGGGGAAGTCTGAGTCTTACAGTACTACCCTATGGAACTCTGTTGGGTTTTGTAAGTGTGGACACAGTGGCCGTGGATGAGCTGTCCTGGAAGATTACCTGGAAGTTTTCTACATCCTATGGGACAGTGAGATTGTAGCGCGATCATATTTTATCTATTTACTCCTTGAAGTTTAAGTGACTTTTTGTTATTGCGCTCCACTTATTGAGATTGCACTTTATGTCCTAAGCGCAGTTTTATTATCTTTTTCAGATGTTTTTATGTGTTGGGAAGCTTCGGGTCGGAAGGGTTTGATCTCCTCTGTTACCCACCAGGCTAAAATATTACACCTTTTAGCACAAATCCCAAAGTGATATTCACTCTCATTAAATGGCTGGGTCCAGGTGTATGTTCCCATTGGGCTCTGGACCCACCCTAGCTTTTATTTCTCCCTATTGGGGGTTTAAGATGGGGATGGCATTTGTGCACACATGGGGGCAGCCATGTGGCTAATGAGATGCTGGTGTAGCTTTCTTTATTTTTTCTGCCTGGCTTATTTCATTGGGTTTATCTTATGCCTGGTCTGTGTTCATACTACGATGCAAATTTTTCAGGTCAGCACTGATGGTTGACCATTGTCTATGTTTTTTTTGCTCCTATGCATAGTATGTTACTTTTCTTCTTTTTTTTTCTGTTTTCATTTCATGTTGTTCAATGTGATAAAGATCTTTTAAATAAAGAATCTGTAAAAAAAAAAAAAAAAAAAAAGATACACGAGCCAACCTTACCACAAAAAAAAAAAAAAAAAAGTTGCCTCACCTGAGGTTTGTTCCAGCCCCTAGAAGCCTCTGTGTCCCTCGGCTGTATCCCTCCCAGACAAAACTAAAGTGTAACCCACTGAAGTTCTTTGAAACTGAAGTTATCCTTTAAATTACCTGCATTATTTTTGTGTGAATGAAGTCACAGGCAGTATAGAGGACTGAAGGAAGACCTTGTGCAAGGGACCAGATTACCAGTTGAGCAATTACTGAAGAAAGTATACAGGGTGACCACTTACAGTATCTGTAGTTTAATGGACAACTGAACAATGTAAAGTTGTGTACACATGTACAATAACCTATGCTCTGAGTGATTGTGCATCAGTCATTAGGCTATAGCTGAGCAGGAAGTACTGTTGGATGGAGAGAGGAGGAGAGATGATGAGGCAGGGCACAAGCAAGCGGCTTCCGTTGGGTTGGGTAAGTAAATGTCTGTTACTCATTCGTCTCTGTTGTTTAGCAATCTGGTGACATTGAGGGGCAACTATGTTCATGCTAGGTTCTGGGTGAAGATTGTCTAGTTTAGACTCACAGAACTTTCTGTAAAAAAATAACACCCTCTCCCTTCCTTGTAGAGTTCAGTGGGTGAATTTGCTCAATAACGTTGTTACCTGTTCCAGAGAATTCCAGTACCAGTACTGTTCCAGTACCTGTTCCAGAGAATTCCTGCAGCTGCTGAGATCTTATATGTTATTTCCTTGCACAGTCACACCTGTCAAGATCACATCTCATGACTTAGACACATGTGAATACCAAAAGGTCAGGTACTGCTGGGACTTGTTGGAATGAGTTGGAAGGCAAGAAGAAGAATGCCATTTACAATGTTTGATGAAGATAATAGATAACTGTACTATTCTTTAGAAGCACAGTTATCCTTTCACTGGCCTGTGCCCATAAACATGTAATGAGAATACCTGCTCGAGCCACATGCAGAGTTTAGTGATGCACCTGCTTTGGCTAGACTGTGAGTTTTCAGGGGAAAAAGTCTGAATCTTTCAAATATGAAAGAGCACAGAGACAGAGAATATGAAAGACCACGTCAGAGCGCATTTCCATTTTTTTTATAAACACCCTACCCCACCCTACCATTTTATTCCTCATGTTACATTTGTTATTGTTTAATCAGAAGAAAATGTATGCGTGCTCAACATCAAGCTTAACCCTTTCAAGTCTGGCTGTGCAAATCTGGCTAAAATGGCTTACCATGAGACATGCTCACGCAGAAATGCATCTGCTTTCGCATGCCAAACTTTGCAGGGTCAAAAACCAATACCGCGAAGCGGTTGCCCTGCGGGAATTAGTTCATGCTTTATAGCACTATCCAGGAGCGCCACGGGGAGGCTTCCCAATGCCCCCATACAACCGGGGGGCTGCGGGGCCCCAGGCTCTCTCACTGCCTAGGGACCACAGCGACACCCCGGAGGTGGAGGCTGGGCGAAGCAGACGACCCCCCCAAGCGTGGCCAGCGCCGGGGGGGGCCATCCGCACCCACCTCCCTAAAATTAAAATCAGGCACTTACCTTAACGTCCATTGCGTTCTGCTACTGCGCATCGACTCGGGGCACTGCATAGAACAGGAGTGACGCATGGGTCACCCCGAGCTGTGAAGCTCAGGGCTGGCTCACACACATCTCTCCAGAAAAGGGGGGGGGGGGAAAGGACAGGCACAGACAGCCCACTACTGGAGCAAGCCGTACACCACCTGCCTCCAAAGGACAGAATTGCAAATAGCTTAATCAGAAGAAAATGTATGCGTGCTCAACATCAAGCTTAACCCTTTCAAGTCTGGCTGTGCAAATCTGGCTAAAATGGCTTACCATGAGACATGCTCACGCAGAAATGCATCTGCTTTCGCATGCCAAACTTTGCAGGGTCAAAAACCAATACCGCGAAGCGGTTGCCCTGCGGGAATTAGTTCATGCTTTATAGCACTATCCAGGAGCGCCACGGGGAGGCTTCCCAATGCCCCCATACAACCGGGGGGGCTGCGGGGCCCCAGGCTCTCTCACTGCCTAGGGACCACAGCGACACCCCGGAGGTGGAGGCTGGGCGAAGCAGAGTGAGTAGCCAATAGGCCAAATTTGCAAGCCAGATTTGTCAGGTTCACTTGGTTGATGCACACATTTTCTCTCTGTTGTAATTAGCATTACATTTGTTATTGTAATTATGAATTCTGTATTTTGTACAGTGTCCATGTTTGATGTATACCATTGTCTGTATTATTATGTACCCCATTTTCAATTTTCTTATTTGTATAATGCCAGGGAATGTGTTGGCACTTTATAAATCAAAAATAATAATACATAATAATAATAATACTAGAGGTAAGCAAGCTAATCTTACCAGTTCACTCTCGTGCCAATCTTACTTGGTGAGATTCTCACTAAACCACCATTAAAATTTGGACCATGTTGAACGAATGAGTACATGGAACAATAAATTTTTTCTGTAGAAATGATCCTACAGTAGTCACTCAATCCGTCAGTTGATTGAAGCCCGTAGTATCAATCAAAAGAAGTGATTTATCGATTGAGGTGTTTTAAGTTTCACTTTGATTTATGATTATATTCACAAAACTAATTCTTGCGGACCATCAGAAGAAAATCTCGCAAACTTGCCGAAGATCTTGCCAGTGACTTTGCTCATCCCTAATGAATCCTGTACTAGTGAGGTGTTGGAATACCCAGGTGGACACACAGCAGACAGTGCTGTCACAACTACAGCAACTGAGAATATCTCTGTAGAAGTAGAAGAGGAAGACCAAGGACTGGTGAGTCTGTTTGATTTTCAACCTTTAAACTTGACATTGTGATCACTTAATGCTGTTTAAAACTCTGACAAAATGTTCAACAAAAATGCGGTTTCCTACTTTTTATAACCCATACAATTATCATATTTGCTTTTGTGCACAAGTATTATTATTCATTTAGACATTATAACTTACCAAAGTTCAGTTAATTTATTTTTAAAGCTGCTGGTGCATTTTATTCATAACTGTTGTAATTCTGTTGTGAATGCAGCCACCAGTGGCTTCTGACCTGTGTTTCATCCCAGGACTCATCAGCTGAAGTCCTGCACAGCCAGAGAATGTTTACATAAATGTATCAAGTAAAGAATGTGTACATAAGATAAGCTTCGGATGCGGGTTCTCCCTGCAGAAGAAAGAGTCAGCCCTGTGATGTAACCCTTTGAATGCTGTTTTACTAAAAAAAAACATTATGTATATTATATGCTGTAAATAATCTTTAGAGCAAAGAAGAAATTCCGGGTTATATTCCACTTTAAATTGCTGTGTTATTATTCTACCTTCTCTGGGCTCCAGCTTCACTTCACTTCCTGTCAGTGGAAGTTTAAACAGTAGAGGGTGCTCTACTGTTTAAACTTCCTCCGATAGGAAGTAAGTGAAGCCAGCCAGAGCCCAGCACAGAGAAGGAACCACGGGGACAGCGGGGACACGCGCCGGTGGAACAGGTAATGTATTTCCGCTACCGCCGGTTGTCGGGTATTCGAACGCCACTATCGACACACTCCCGACCCACCGGCAATCGAGCAAAATTTTTCATGTGGACAGACTGACGGGATCGATCATTTCCGGGCAGAAATCGTTTCAGCGTTTGCGCATCGATTTTATAGCAGATTCGATCACAGTGATTGGCGATAAATCAGGTAAGTGTATGGGCACCTTCAGGCAATCAATGTAACTAGTGCTATGCACACAGTTATCAACTGACCATCAGCCAATAAAGCATATCAGGCTGTGTTCCCACTTGAGAGTAATGCTGGGCATAAACGGCTCGATTTTGCCGCTCGATTCTCCCGCTCAATCAATTCCGCAGGCGATTCTCTTATCTTCTGCTCATTTTTCTTATCTTTCTGCATTGTCTTCCATGCAGAATCGAGTGGTGAAATGATCGGGCCGGAGATCAGACATGTCTGAAATTATCTATCGAGCCATCTAAATGGCTCAGAATCGAGCCGTGTATTTAGAGCATAAAACAGAATTTTTTTGTCTGAGGCTATGTTCCCACTAGAGCGGAGAATGGACATTATTAGTCCATTCTCCACTCATCGAGTGAATGGCTCCTATTTTATTAATAGGAGCAATTCACATTTGTCAAGCTGCTTCAGATCTGCGGGATCCTGTGCAGTCCGCAATAATCCCAGGCAGGCAGATGCATTCCCCCACATAGACTATGAGGGTAACGCATCTGCCCAAGGCTGCAGCCAGACCATCAGAGCGGACATTACACTGTCCGCTCCCGCTGGTCCAGCATAAGTGGGAACTGAGACTGATTGCATCACAAATCTAAACATAAACAGCTCCTATTTTATAAAGTGTAGAGAAACCGAGAGCCCAATATAGTGTAGTATGTTAAGCATAAATGAAATAAAGGTTATCGTGAGAAAATTATACTCACAAACATGGGTTACCACAAAGGCAACCACTGTATAGGCAGGTGAGGAGATTAGACCTGTCCTCACTCAGGGATAAGAAGTCGCTCTCTGTAGATGCGAAAGGGGGTAGATCACCCCTCCACCAGGGGTGGACACGGTATAGCAGTAGGAGAACAGAGGCGCCAGCAGGATAAAAGCGGATAAAAACTTTAAAATTTGCTGGGAGGAAGTGGTGGACTTACCTCCATAAAGCAGACACGAAAGACTGTCTGAATAGTAGCAATCACATTTATTAAATAGTACCCCAAAAAAGTGCAACGCGTTTCGCAGGCCCAGCCCGCTTCATCAGGCAATAAACGTGGGGACAAAACAGAATTTCGGCATTAGCAGGTGTAGCACCTCAGGGTCTAGGGCGGCTACTCACAAGCCGCCCTAACCCCACCCACCCTTCCCAAAAACCCAACTCAATGAACACAGGTGGCGAGAGCCCATTGGCTGCTCGCACACTCGCCCTAACCCCGCCCACCTAACACCTCCCATACATCTAATTGGCCCTTTTAGCAAGAACCTGTATATATAAGGAGTTGAGCGTCCTCACCACTTCACTGAGGCGCTACACCTGCTATTGCTGAAATTCTGGTGAGTTCTTTATGTTATTTTATTTGCACACTTTACCCTGTATTTCTGGCCCCCTGTTCTCTTCTCAATGTTCTATTACCCATTACTCTTGCTGACATATACCCTTTTCCATTACCAATACCACTCATTGCAAATCTGCGTAAAATAACACCCAATAGCCCATTACTATCACGAGCACCATAGCCTCTACCCCCTATTGTTTACTTGTACACCCAACTCTTTTATGCCATCTCCACGAAGCAATTTTTCATATGGTATGCTTTATGATATGCAATATATTGATATGCAAATTTGCAGAATTTACTATAGCATAATGTACTGTCTCTTGTCTGGATACAGGAAAGCAGAATCCGCACACCCGCAGGTAAAGTCCAAGGGTTTTTATTCAATGTAGTTCACAAAGGCAGTAAAATGGCTGACATGTTTCGGATCTTATCCTTACTCATAGCCTAAACATACTGAAATGCAGGTGGTCCATAAATACAGCCCAGGCTCCACCCCTAGGTGTATACAGCCAAGAGGCCAGAAAGATTTAAAGCCGCAGGACTCAGCCTGCACAGGAGTGTAAGCCAATGGGCATATATATACATGGAAAGACCACCCTCACAAAAATCACAAATACATTAATAATATATAATACATGATACAAAGATACAATAATGAAAAGTACAAGCATACAAATGTATAAAAATACAAAAGTACAAAAAGTACAAAAACAGAAGTAAAACATTTTCAGTATATAAAATTGATATCCCACCTAGCGTTAAGACCATACGGTTCCCTGGTACCCATCTGTAGGATCCAAAAAGCCTCCCGTGTACGTAATTTCATATAGAGATCACATCGTCTAAAGGGGGCAATAACCCTCTCAATCCCCTGGAATGAGAAGCCCTCCATATTGCAACCATGCTTCTCCCTGTAGTGTCTCGCAACATTGCTAATGTTATCTGTGTTCCAGGAGGCCGCATTAAAATGCTCAGAGATCCTTTGTCTCAAGCACCGCGTAGTGCAACCCACATATTGTAGGTTGCAAATCGTGCATGTGACCACATAGACAACAGATTTAGTACTGCAGTTAATAAATTGTCGTATAGAAAAAGTTTTTTGATTAGCAGTCGAAGAGACACCACGTGAGGAACGATGGTAAATGCAATAATTACAGGAGGGAAGTCCACATCTATGTGACCCAAAAAGGGACAACCATGTAGATCGCTGGGAAACAGAATTGGATTGAAACAAACTGGGGGAAAGGGTAGACGACAAGGATGGGGCCCTTTTATAAGCAAATCTGCACCCCGGCTCCAGTATTTTATGCAGCTTATCATCAGCATACAGTACAGGTATATACTTCTTGATCACACCAACAACTTGGTTATATTGTTGACTATATGTAGTAGTAAAGTTTAAAGGGGCAGCATTCGAATCCCGTGCATCGCCAGGGCTGTTGCTCAGAAGTCTATCCCTGTCTCTAGAACTGGCAATTCTTTGGGCCCTATCTAAAACAGAGTCAGGGTAGCCCCTAGACCTGAAACGTGATCTAAGAACAGAAAATTCCTGAATGGTGAACTCCTCTGTGGAGCAGTTTCTCCTCGCCCTAATGTATTCACCTACGGGGACCCCTCTAAGTGTATGTCTCGGATGACAACTGTTGGCCTGAAGTAAGGAATTTCCAGCACAAGGCTTCCTATACGTTCTGGTCTCTATCCTACCTGACTCACCAAAACCAAATAAGGTAATATCAAGAAAATCTATTTGCATATCATTGGATATACAGGTGAAGGAAAGATTGAAATCATTTGCATTAAGGTATGACAAAAATTCTTGCAGAGTGTCATCTGTACCCTGCCAAATTAGCAGGAGGTCGTCAATGAAACGGCCGTACCAAACAATAGAGTCTAAAAAGGGGTTCAAATCTCCAAAAATGCGGAGCTCCTCCCACCACCCCATAAAGAGGTTGGCGAGAGAGGGCGAAAATTTCGCTCCCATAGAAGCTCCGCACTTCTGGAGATAGAACCCCCCATCAAAAGAAAAATAATTATGTGACAGGAGGAACTCCGTCACTACCAAAATATAGGCTTGGAGTGAAGCTGAAAAAGAGCTATATGTAGACAAGTGAAATTCAAGAGCAACACCCGCTAAGCCATGTGGGATAGAGGAATATAGAGCCCTAACGTCAAGGGTCACCCATTTATAGTGTGGTTGCCAATGTACATCATCTAAACTAGCCAGAACATGCTTCGTGTCTTTAATGAGGCCTGGAAGTCTCAAAACTAAGGGCTGCAGGTGGGAATCCAGCCATTCACCCAATCTCTCCCCAAGGGACCCAATCCCAGAAACAATGGGCCTACCCTCAGGTGGGGTGGCAGGTTTGTGCACCTTGGGGAGGTGATGGAAGATGGGAATGACTGGATTCCGTACCCTAAGATATTCAGCCATATTCTTCTTGAGTAGCCCCATAGATTCTCCTATAGAGATCAGTTGGTCAAATTCCAACTTATAGTCAAAAGTAGGGTCCCCAGAGAGATGTATGTAAGTGTTAGGGTCCTGCAGCTGGCGCATGGCTTCCGCCTTGTAGTCAGTGGCATTAAGTACAACGACCACCCTCTTGTCTCTTGTCTCTTGTCTACAGTCTTGTCCCCATGTTTATTGCCTGATGAAGTGGGCTGGGCCTGCGAAACGCGTTGCACTGTTTTGGGGTACTAGTTAATAAATGTTATTGCTACTATTCAGACAGTCTTTCGTGTCTGCTTTATGGAGGTAAGTCCACCGCTTCCTCCCAGAAAAAATGGTGCCTCTGTTCTCCTACTGCTATACCGTGTCCACCCCTGGTGGAGGGGTGATCTACCCCCTTTCGCATCTACAGAGAGCGACTTCTTATTCCTGAGTGAGGACAGGTCTAATCTCCTCACCTGCCTATACATAGGTTGCCTTTGTGGTAACCTACGCTTGTGAGTATAATTTTCTCACGATAACCTTTACTTCATTTATGCTTAACATACTACACTATATTGGGCTCTCGGTTTCTCTACACTGGTTCTTCTCAGTAAGTTAGGCGCCACATGTCTGAGCTATTGGGTGTTTCCAAAAATATTCCATTATGCAGGGATAATTCTCCCAGAAAACATTTTACCGCTTACTTCAGTGTAGATAATTGGACATCAGCCTTTCAAGGGAATGTAATGTGACAAACTAGATGCTGAGATTGAAAGCAGGAAGTGACTCTTCACAAATATTTGTATGGTAACTTCAAACACAGACAGATTTGTCTCTGTTGCCTATTTTGTAGTCAGCCTATTTGTCTTTTGCTACATATGTCAATCAGTAAAGCTGCTTTATGAAGTCAGGGCTATGTGCTAACATACAGCTTCCTACCATTCTGTTATTTTTATCAATGTAAAGGACAGTACATACGGTAAGCCATGACAGGATCAAACACAGCATATTATGAAGGAAAGCATTAGCTTTGCCATAAGAGCTGTGTAAAAACACTGAAAATTCTCCACCCAGTCTTGAAAATAGTCCCCTTATCTGTATGTTATTTAGCTTCTCGTTTGATGTGTTCAAATCATAGTACAGGATGTTGGTTTCCTCAGAAAACATCTGATTCCTGCTTTAAAGTTTGTCTGTTTGTTGTATAGTTGCTGAGTTTTGGCCACTGATGGATTACTTCAGAAGCCTTAAGACAGAAGTGTCTTATGGGTCCTGTATTCTTCAAAGAAACATATACAAGCAGTTTGGATGGACTTTTACAAATACACAGCACTTTTGTATGACTGTATGTATCTCATTATATCAGAATCAAAACACCTTTTATTCGCCAAGTAGACAATGCCATTCACAGAATTGCTTGTGAACCACATTGCTTCTTCTGAATTTTGGAAAAGTTCTGGCCCATCGTAGGTCATTGTATAAGATTGTGCCAAGGAACTGAACAGTCCAGGAGACTTCAGTCTTGCCTATGAGGACTGGTGGGAGGGTGGATGGGTACTTCCTGAAATTGACACTCAGCTCAACAGTCTTTACTGCGTTGAAGACAAGGTTGTTATCCTTGCACCAATAACCAATTGACTTAATTTCACTTTGATAATCCTGCTTTCCGTTGCTGCTGATGAGACCGATGATAGTTGTGTCATCAGAAAATTTGATGACCTTAATGGAATACATGGATGAAGTACAGTTGTAGAAGTACAGGGAGAACAGGAGCGGGGACAGTAGTTATCAAGCTTGACCCATTGAGTTCTATTTGAGAGGAAGCTCTTGACCCAAGCGCAAAGAATGGAGTCAGCACTGAGCTGCATGCACCAGGTTGTCGATCAGGAT
This sequence comes from Hyperolius riggenbachi, assembly GCF_040937935.1. NCBI lineage: Eukaryota > Metazoa > Chordata > Amphibia > Anura > Hyperoliidae > Hyperolius > Hyperolius riggenbachi. Next base: position 289,181,225 of record NC_090649.1, read on the forward strand.
GTCCAGGCAGATCATGTTGAAAGCAGGTTCTTGGCAAGTTCTAAGATCTAACTCTCTGGTTTAAAGGGAACCTTAACTGAGAGGGATATGGATGTTTCCTTTTAAAGTGGATCCGAGATAAACTTTTACTCATTGCATAGTTGTGTTCCTTTCATATAGTTTATAGGGTATTCCTCAAGCCAAATATTTTTTTTTTTAATACTCTAATTCCGTATACACTAAACAAGCCTAGCTCACAGCTCCTTTTGTGCCTTGGCACTCTTAGTGCAATGTAGCAAGGGCTTATGGGAGCTCAGTCTAGGAAGGAGAAGGAGGTGTTACTAGCCAGAGATTTTAGAGGAAGAGGGGAGGGGGGAGGAGGACTTTTCACAGGCTGAGTGCTGGAGATGCTATCAGCTTGCCTGTGTAATGTGACAAGCAAAACATGGCTGCTGCCATTGTATCACAGAAATAAATAATCCTATACTTTTGAAGCTGTCTGCAGCTGGATTTGCTGTGTAAACTATCTAAATTTTAGATAAGGTATATAGACAAGTTACTTGTCATAGTTCGTTTTTCATCTTGGGTCCACTTTAAACAATACCAGTTGCCTGGCAGTCCTGCTGATCTCTTTGATTGCAGTGTTGGCTGAATCACACACCTGAAACAAGCATGCAGTTAATCCAGTCTGACTTCAGTCAGAACACCTGATCTGCATGCTTGTTCAAGGGCTGTGGCTGAAAGTATTAGTGACACAAGATCAGCAGGAGAGTCAGGCAACTGGTATTATTTTAAAAGGAAAAATCCATATCCTTCTCAGTTTTGGGTGCCTTTAACACATAACCAGGGATGAGCGAGATCAATTTTGTAAAAAACAAAATTGTTCCAGAGTGTGTGGGGAGTTTGGTCTGCGTATACAGGGGTTAACTCACCTGGGCCACAGCCTCCCTTCCGATGCACTCAATGCCACTTTTCATCTTCCCACATTTCCGCCTTTTAAACCGGAGCTTCTGCAATGAATGTGGAGGTGTCAGAAAATGGAGAGCATTGTGGAGTGCATTGGAAGGGAGGTGGTGACTTAGGCCCGGTTCACATTAGCGGTGGCTATCCGGAATAGCCGTGCCGGAGCCGCACCGCATGCTGGCCGGACGAAACGGACGCACGGCATAGCAATGTAAGTCTATGCCAGGGTTCACATGTGTCCGTTTCGTCCGGACCGGAGCCGGACCGGATCCGGACTCCGGTGTCCGTTCCAACATGCGCTATTTTTTGGTCCGGCTCCTCCGGCAGCCGTATCCGGGGCGGAGCCGGACTGCACCATCCGGCCAATGGAAACCAATGAGAACCGGAGAGCGCACAACACACTGGCAAAAAATCCGGATGTTCTACCCCACTTCCTATGAGGATTGTTGCGGCGATATTGTATCGGGGACACATGGGCAACCATTTTGGAGTGGAGCAGCACGAGCTGGAGATGTTGGCAGCATGTTGGAGGTGGAGGTGAGTGCTAAACAGCGGAGGGCCTGATTCCACAGGTCCCCCTTCTGCTGACCTCCCAGACCCCAACATTTTTTTTTGTTTTTATACAGGTTGTTATCTCTTTAAGAATCCGGATCCGGACCGCAACCGTGTTCATACCGCACGGAAACCGTATGCAACCGGACCGGATCCGGACAGGAACCGTACGGTTCAGGTCCGATCCGGCTCCGGTGCGGTCCGGACATCCGGTGCGGTTTTTGCAAAACCGCAAGTGTGAACTGGGCCTTAGCGGGAGGGGATGGCCTAGTTACCCCTGCCAACTTACAAAGTCAGACTGAGAATCATATAGTAACTGACACTGTGGGTCTGATTCATTGACCTTGTTTAATGCCTTTAACCCCTGTTTTAGGTTGTGCTGATTACTTTTCGCATGATTTACTTAAAATATATACTAATGAGAAAAGTTTTGCATTTATTTTGTACCTTTTATTGAAAAAATATTAATTTTTCCACTTTCTTTTCCTTTTCAGAATGTGGCCACTAGCTTACTTTAGTTCATTTATAATACATATTTGCAATGTGTAACTAACTAGTAGCTTCATGTTAACCTGGTTAATTATGGAATCACGTTAACCTGGTTAACTGAATTATAACTGATGTGTGAGTCAAACACATTGTAGTATGTTTAATGAACAACAATAAAAAGATTAATTTTTACAAAGGTAGGAAACCTTACAAGCTGAGAGGGGAGGTTAGTTTAATGATTTCTGTCACTTCAATCTTCTTTCCCCCAAAAAGCAGTGCACCATCTGTATCAATTACAGAATTACCTCCTTAAATAAAAGGACAAGTTATTTGGCATTAATCATTCCCAGTAGCTCAGCAGACAATAGCTGATGATAATATATATGGATACAATATGCCAATAATATTGTACAGTAAGCAACATAATAATTTGACCTCATTCAGTACTGCTTTAGCTCCCTCTGGTGTATTAGAAACAGTAAAAGCTGTACTGTATTTTATCTTGAGCCTATTTTTTGTTCTTTGCAAGCTGCTTAAAGAAAAACTCGATCCACTTAGTTATTTAGTTAGAACAATGAATATATATCATTGATACATAAGGCGGTTTGTAACTTATTAGGGTGCATTAAAATTCAGTAAGGTCTACTAAGGCAGCAATAACCAGTGTATAAATGTATCTCTAGTTACTGCAATTTATTGAACTCTGTGTTTGGTTATGATTATTTAAATTGAGTTCAAACTCCTATGTGAGGCAGTACTATATGACCCAGCGCTGGCTTATTACCTTATGTGGCTTAAAGCTTTACTATATTGAGTGCAAAGGGTTTCTATTGCACGGAACATAGTCATCTGTGAGTGTGGAGATCCCCCTCTGCTCCATTTTCCAGCTGCTATGACGCTCATCAAGGCTAGTGGGGTGTTTTTCAAGAGTAGCATAGCATCCATACTTCCCACATATAACCAGTGTTGCATCTCCCCTACCCCTTTCATTTTCCAAAATCTGATGCCACCATTAATGATGAGCTGAACAGAGAAAACACTTTAAAGGACAACTGTAGTGAGAGCTATGTGGAAGCTGCCATATTTGTTTCCTTTTAAGCCATGCCAGCTGCTTGGCTGTCCTGCTGATCCTCTGCCTCTAATACTTTTAGCCATAGACCCTGAACAAGCATGAAGATCAGGGGTTTATGACCTTATTGTCAAATGTGACAAGATTAGCTGCATGCTTGTTTCTGGCATGATTCAGACACTCCTGTAGCCAAATAGATCAGTAGGGCTGCCAGGCAATTGGTATTGCTTAAAAGGAAACAAATATGGCAGCTAGTGATGCTCGGATGCACCCTGATCACGGATTCGAATGAATCTGGCCACGGCGGGGATCCAAATCCAGGTATGCCGTGATCGTGGCCGGATTTGATGTGGGCTTCCGGATTTGAGTCGGATTTTCGTTGTAATTGCCTCTAAAATCCATGATAACGGTCGTGATCATGGATTTGACTTTAACATTAATAGCAAAGCCCCCATACATTCCGGGGGCCGGATTTGTACTTTTTACCGCCCTAGGCCAACTATAACGTCTGTATGGTTGTTATCTCTGTGTGCTCCAATGAGAATTCTCCTTATTTTCCATCATTGGTTTCACAGACAATAGCTATTTTAGTAATACGCATATAGATTATAAGTTATGTTTTCCTTAAGAATTTTTAAGTTATGTTTGCCATCTTGTTAATGATGGACCCATTTATTGTGTCACCATGTGAGTTAGGCTGATGTGTACAGTACCTTCAGGATAGAGCTTACATGTCTTGCAGGGATGACAAGTATAGGACAGAAAGTTCAAATGTTAAAGCTGTCCTTGTAGATAGGGATGGCTGCATAGAACATCTTTACTGCCCTTCCCTGAGCCACCCCTAAATGTCTAGTGCCCTAGGCCATGGCCTATGTGGCCTTGCCAAAAATCCAGCCCTGCCAATCCCCAGAACTGCATGGATTATAAAGGTGATCAGTGGCTACAACTTAAAAACTTTTTTTTTTAAAAAGACCTTATAGTTTTTGAGAAAATCTAATTTAAAGTGCCCAGTGAAAAAGTATTCATGATTAAATCCGCTAAAACCCATCGACTTTAGCGGTTAATAGCAAAGCCTCCTTACAAGCTATAAACACCAAAATTGCCAAATATGTTAAGTAGAACAGTGGGAAGAAGGTGAAAAAATTCCAAAAAGACCTTATAGTTTTTGAGATAATCAATTTTAAAGGTTCACAGGAAATTTCAAAGGAAAAAGTATACATGTAAATGCAGTAAATACATTAACTGTCATTACCGCATTTAAATGTATACTATTTTCCTTTGATCCCACTGTTCTACTTAACATATCCTGCAAATTTGGCATTTATATCATGTAAGGGGGCTTTGCTATCAACTGCTAAGTCGGAGGCTTTTCAGCTTTTAATCACAGCTATTTTTTCTGTGATCATGGGCCGAATACGTGATTGAATTCTGTGATCAATTCCCAATCACGGATTCTGATCCTGACGTTAGATAGTGAAAAAATGCTTGTAAATCATGGCTATGTCGTGATCACGGATTGTATCCGAGCAACACTAATGGCAGCTTTCATTTACCTCTCACTACAGTTGTCCTTTAAGTGAGTATACTGTTATTACCCACTCTGGTCTCTGATTTTTCCTTTCCTACTTAGATCTCCATTCATTCACAGCTGCACTGCTCCATCAAATGTTCATAGCCATGTCCCTGGTCATGTGACAGGGTCAGATGACTGTGCAGTCACATAACCAATAACTTGACCCAGCTTTGGACTCATGACTGGAGAAAATTGTAATATAGAAGAAGAACCAGTGCTATCAGCAAGTAATTACACTCACTTAACCACTTTGCATCCAGACCGTGTTTCCCATTTATGGACCAGAGCAGTTTTGACAGTTTAGCTATGTCCTTATTTAATCAGAAATAACTTTATCCCTACTTACGACACAGAAATGAAAATTATTTTGGTTTTTTCAAGACAAACTAGCCTTTCATTGTATGCCATTTTTTTCCCTCTAACAATTTCTATGAATTTTAATGGGAAAGCAAAGAAAAAAATAGAAAAAAAATTTATTTATCAGTTTTAACAATTCCAGTTTAAAAATAAAAAGTGCTACTGTAGATAAAAACACAAATTTTGTTTGGCTAATCTTACTGCTTATCACAAAACTTAGATTATGTTCCGGTCACAATTTATGGTGAAGATATTTGATTCTGAAATAATGCTACAGAGTGTATTTTTCACTATGAAATGAGAAAATAAAATTAAAAATCAATCTCATATATTCCCATTCACCAATTAGTGCTGCATCAGATAGTGGCAGAAATGTGCACAGGAGCAAGCCCAATCCTGCACATCTCTGCTTCTGCTACAAGACGTATATCTACTGACTTGTGGCTTAGATGAAGTCACAGAGGACGTATATCTACTGACTTGTGGATAAAGTGGTTAAAAACAAACCCTTCACAGCTATGCATTGATCAAGGTGGGGGCAGCAACTGTTTTGTAGGGTTGGAACCAGCAAAAGCCACGCAACTATCAACATTAACTGCTTTAGGCATGTTCCTACCATGCATAGAGGAATATCCCTCTGCCCTGACCACATTATCCCCCGGTAAACCATGTCTCTCAACTGCTAATGGCAATAGGAGCTAGTAACGAGAGTTTTTCTCTGCTCATTACCAGTTCCTATATCTTGGAGACATGGCTGGCATAGTTCCTAGAGGGGGATCCCTTGTTTGTTTGTTTTTGGTTTTTTTCACTTCATAATCAAAAAAGACAAAGGTCTATTTTTCATAACAAAAGCACAGCTCTGTTGTGCATTATCAATGAATACCTGTTGTATTCAGGTGTAAAGTAAGGTTCTCACTAGACAATGTACTCATTAAATCAGCCTAGATAACTTAACTCAACCCTGTTCAGTACGAAAATAGAAATACGCTTAGGAAAGATTGTACTGCATGTATTATGTCTCCAGTAATGTCAACATACAGTATGTAGGATTTTTTTATTTTATTAAATTTTTTTGGAATGCAAGCACAATACAGTTTTTTTGTTTGTTTTTGTTTCCCTATAATTTTGTATATGAAATTGAAACCCCAAATACCTTCTTATTGGTATATTTTAATCAGGGGAGAGTGTCTATACACTTAATAGATTTACTATTACCGCAATTGTTATTATACAACACCAATCGTATAGATAGAAGCAGTATTCAATGCCATTGCCTTTATTTCTGTGTCATTTAGCCTTTCATCTGCAAAAACATTTTATTGGACCACAGACTTTGAATAATTAAAATAATGCTGAGAACTATAAATAATCATAAGAACTTCTTGCAGACATTATCGAGAAGGGCTGTGAGAAAACGCGGAAGAGCCGCTGCAAATACTCAGAGTGAGGCGGCTGATTCTGCGTCTAGCATGGCATCTGGAGTGTTTAGGCACGCATCCACTAGCGGGACGGAACGCGGAGAAACCGCCGCATGCCCAGCGGTCAGGGCGGCGGAGTCCGCGTCCGACGCGGCAGTCGGTACGCATAGGCCTACTACTGACACAGTGGCTGAGCGCGGGGAAACCGCTGCATGCTCTGTTGGCGGTGCGGCTGCCCCCGCGCTCGAACAGGCTGACACATTACAACACATGTCTGGCGTGGCTGGGACTGATAGTCTACACCGGCTCAGGAGGACGTGTGCGCGCGCAGAGAGGCAGGGCTTTTATGACAGTCAGAAGGGAGTCAGGTGACCAAGCCGTTCAGCTGACAATTTCAGCAACTTCCATTGGTCCAGCACTTAGGGGAGGCGCTAGTGAGCGCTGGTGTATATATACTGGGTGCTGGTCATTTCTCTGGTGTCTGGCGTTGCGATCACTACGTGGTAGCACTCAGACCTTGTCAGTATCTGTGTTATTAGACAGTTTCCAAGGTGTTGATGGCCAAGGATCTCACACCTTAGTCTAGGAAGTCTGTTATTATCTGTATTATATTCTAGATCAGTTTCCAAGGTGTTGACGGCCAAGGAACTCACACCTTAGCTTAGGCATTGTTGATTATTTGTTATGACCTTCTGCTTTCCTGACCATTCTTCTGATCTCTGATTTTGTACCTTTATCATTCTGATACTCTGTTGCCAAATCTCGGCTAGTCTCTGGATTCTGCACCTGCCTTCTGTCTCTGTACCTTATCTGTCCGTATGTTTACGACCTGGCTTGTCCGACCTCGAGAACTATCTCTCCTGTTAGGAGATAGCTCGCAGATCTGTCAGTGACACTTCTCCATTGGTGTCACTCACGCTCTGTCCTTCCCACTGTCAGTCTGACTCCTTCCCGTGGAGAGTCCAGACTACGGAAGGAACCAGTTGCCGAGCAGTATTCCTATCTGCTCTTGCACCTGTCTTCCAGGTGCAATCCTCAAAGTATTACTGTTGTACCAAAACACTCTTATCACTCCGGATAATATATCTGATTATCGGTGATACTGCAGATCATCAATAATCTGGTATATATCTGCATTCTCGGTGATACTGCAGATCACCGGTAATCAGATCCTCTCTGTGTTACACCGACCGTTACAGAACGCCAGACCCAAAAAACAGATGGACGCACACACTGACCGTCTGGGCACACTTGCCACTTCGGTGGATAACATCAACCAAGTGCTGGGTAGTCACAAGACGATGATTGACGCCTTGTCCGGTTCTTTACAAACCCTCCAGACGGCTGTGAATGAGGTGCGATCCCCTCCTAGCACAGACATACGTATGCCTGTACCTGAGAAATTTTCTGGTCACAGATCTGACTTTTGAAATTTCAGAAGTAGAGTGTTATCATACTTTGAGTTGAGACCTAGATCTTCAGGAACTATGGCCCAAAGGGTCACATTTATTAAGACCTTGTTATCAGGCGATTCCCAAACTTGGGCATACAGTCTGCCCGCCGGAGATTTAGCTTTAACCTCAGTAGATGAATTTTTTAAAGCCATGGCGATAATTTACGACGATCCAGACATTGCCTCGACTTCTGAGCGGAAGCTCAAGATGTTACGTCAAGGCAAGAGTCCGGTCGAGGATTATGCTGCGGAATTTAGGAGGTGGTCAGTTTCAGCCAGGTGGGACACCTATGCCCTTTTAGATTGTTTTTAATCAGGGTTATCAGATGAGGTCTCAGATCTTATGTTAAGTCAGCCCGAACCTAGAACTATCGATGAGGCCATTTCATCGGCCATTAGGATTGATCCCAGATTACGATATCAAAAACAGACCCGGGGTAGAAACAACATTAAAATGGTGTCCTACGCTGCGCCTCCTGTGACTCCATCTCCTCCCGCCTCACCTCCACCCGAGCCAATGCAGATCGGCCGGTCCAGATTGTCTCAAGTGGAGCGGAGACGCAGGATTTCAATACAGTTGTGTCTTTATTGTGCAGAGGGGGGTCATAGAGTGCGGAATTGCCCTAAAAAAGTAGGGAAACGCTACTGCCTAGGAGTAGTTGGGGGTAATACCCTAGGCGTACGACTCTCACCTCTAGAAGATAAACGGTTACTTCTTCCTTGTACGATTACATGGGAGAATAAATCTGAAGTCTCTGAGGCTTTCGTAGATTCTGGCTCAGCAGCTAATTTCATGGATTACGAATTTGCTAAGAGATTGGGTATCCCGCTTACCCCGGTAAAACCACCCATCCAGGTTACGGCAGTGGATGACTCCCCCCTGCAACGTAACCATCCTCTGTCTCAGACACCAGAGGTGGAAGTCACTATAGGGGTACTGCATAGGGAAAAATTACAGTTTTTTGTATTACACATGTCTACCTCCACAGTCATCCTTGGCATGCCATGGCTACACCTTCACTCCCCTCAGTTTAATTGGGCCACGGGTCAGCTAACAAACTGGTCAGCTCATTGTTTCCAGCATTGTTTAGTGAAGGTGACCTTGGGTCAGACCGGGATTCGGGTGGAAGGAGTGCCAGAACAATATTCCGAGTTTTCTGATGTATTTTGTCCCAAAGCTGCTGATCAGTTACCTCCACATCGCCCTTTCGATTGCCCCATTGATCTCCGTTCAGGTTGTATGCCCCCTAGAGGTCATCTCTACAATTTGTCTGGGCCAGAAAAGGTGGCCATGCAAGAGTACATCCGTGAAAACTTAGCCAAAGGATTCATTCGCCCTTCCCGGTCACCTGCCGGAGCAGGTTTCTTTTTTGTTAAGAAAAAAGACGGTGGCCTTCGGCCATGCATTGATTACCGGGGTCTGAATAAGATTACAGTAAAAAATCGCTATCCATTACCCTTGATAGACGATTTATTCACGCAGGTCACAAACGCTAAGATCTTCTCGAAATTGGATTTACGGGGTGCATACAACCTGGTGCGAATCAGAAAGGGGCGATGAATGGAAGACGGCCTTTAACACACCCGACAGGCATTACGAGTATCTGGTGATGCCCTTCGGGTTGTGAAACGCCCCGGCCGTCTTCCAAGAACTAATCAATGAGGTATTCAGGGAGGTGTTGGGTAAATTTGTTCTAGTATATCTAGATGATATACTTATTTTCTCAGACAACCTTTCCGAGCACAGAACTCACGTCAAGTTTGTGCTGATTAAACTAAGACTGAACATGCTTTACGCCAAACTGGAGCAATGCATTTTTGAGAAAACTTCTGTCACCTTTTTGGGGTACATAATTTCCACCTCGGGTCTTTCTATGGACCCTGCTAAGGTCTCTGCTGTGTTGGAGTGGCCCCAGCCAGTGGGCCTGAAGTCCCTTCAGAGATTTTTGGGATTTGCTAATTACTATAGAAGGTTCATAAAGGGGTACTCCACAGTCATAGCACCCCTTACCAGTCTCACTAAATAAGGGGCAGATACTAACCACTGGTCCCCTGAGGCTCGAGTTGCTTTCTCCACTTTGAAAGAGTTGTTTTGCTCTGCACCCATTCTGAGACACGTAGACACCTCTTTTCCCTTCATTGTTGAGGTAGACGCCTCAGAGGTTGGAGTAGGGGCTGTGCTGTCTCAGCGCTCTGGGTTACAGGGCAGATTGCACCCGTGCGCCTATTTCTCTCGTAGGTTTTCACCAGCAGAGAAAAACTATGATATAGGTAACAGGGAACTTCTAGACATTAAATTGGCCTTTGAAGAGTGGCGTCATTGGCTAGAAGGGGCAGAACATACTATTACGGTTTACACAGATCACAAAAATTTGGAATACATTGAGGGGGCTAAGAGATTGAGCCCCCGTCAGGCTCGATGGTCATTGTTTTTCTCGTGATTTAGGTTTATAATTACGTACACTCCTGGTAGTAAAAACGTTAAGGCAGACGCCCTGTCCAGATGCTTTGAGCCAGAGACAGCACAACCCTCAGATCCTGAGACTATTATTCCACAGAAAGTTGTGTTGGCAGCCACAGAAACTTGGAAAGATTGGAGGGAAACTTTAAGCCCTTTCCAACAGGATGTTCCTGAGGGAAAGCCTCAGGGGGTTATGTTTGTGCCACTGCCTTTTCGCTTTCAAATATTGCAGATGTTCCACTCGCACAAGAATGCTGGACATCCTGTGGCCTCCAGAACACAGGACCTAGTCGCTAGGTGTGCTGGGTGGCCTTCATTGGCAACTGACTGCAAGGAGTATGTAAGAGAGTGTGCAGTATGTGCAAAAAGTAAACCCTCCCGCCTGGCACCTGTGGGAACGTTGCAGCCTTTGCCCACCCCGAGTGAACCGTGGACCCACTTGTCCATGGATTTTGTGGGGGAACTTCCGAAGTCTGAGGGCATGTCGGTCATTTGGGTGGTAGTTGACCGTTTCAGTAAAATGGCCCATTTTGTGCCCTTGAAAGGACTCCCCTCGGCCCAGGAACTGGCCGATCTTTTCATCATTCACGTTTTCCGACTACATGGTATTCCGGAAAACATAGTGTCAGATCGGGGAGTCCAATTTATTTCCAGATTTTGGAGGGCATTTTGTCGTCAAATGGGCATGGAACTGTCATTTTCATCGGGCTACCACCCACAGACCAATGGTCAGACTGAGCGAGTGAATCAGTCATTGGAACAATTTTTAAGATGTTATGTTGCGGATGCGCAAAATGATTGGGTCAAGTTCTTGCCATTCGCAGAATTTGCGCACAATAATTTGAAAAGCTCTTCCTCTGGGTTTTCGCCATTTCAGGTGGTTACTGGAAAGTTGCCCAAGTTCTCCCCATTGCCAGTAGCTTCCACTCCGTTTCCAGCTCTGGAGGCATGGCAAAATCATTTAAAGAGAATCTGTATTGTTAAAATCGCACAAAAGTAAACATATCAGTGCGTTAGGGGACATCTCCTATTACCCTCTGTCACAATTTTGCCGCTCCTCGACGCATTAAAAGTGGTTAAAAACAGTTTTAAAAAGTTTGTTTATAAACAAACAAAATGGCCACCAAAACAGGAAGTAGGTTGATGTACAGTATGTCCACACATAGAAAATACATCCATACACAAGCAGGCTGTATACACCCTTCCTTTTGAATCTCAAGAGATCATTTGTGTGTTTCTTTCCCCCTGCAGCTATCTTCCACTGAAGTGTTATGCTGTTTCTTCCTGCAGAGTGCAGACAGCTCTGCCTGTATGTAATTCCTCAGTATGTGAAAGCCCAGCCAGCTCAGAGGAGGATTTATCCAGCTTGTAAAAGATAAGAGAGAAGAGAGAAGCTTCCCTAATCTAAATAATACACAGGCAGTGTGCAGAGAGGGGCCTGGAGCCTGCATCACAGAACCACAACACTGAAGAACTTGGCAGCCTTCCAGACACAGGCTGACAAGTCTGACAAGAGAGAGATAAGTTGATTTATTACAGGGATGGTGATAGTAGAACGTGCTGCAGTAAGCCAGAACACATTAGAATAGCTTTTGGAACTTGTAGGATGATAAAAAACAGGATGCAATTTTTGTTACGGAGTCTCTTTAAGGATAATTGGGGGATTGTAAAGAATAATTTGGAAAAAGCTTTTCAAAGTCAGAAAGGTCAAGCTGACAAGAGACGTTCTTTAGAGTGGAAGTTCCAACCAGGAGATTTGGTCTGGGTGTCCACCCGTCATTTGGCCCTGAAACAACCCTCGCCGAAGTTGGGTCCCAGGTTTGTGGGTCCTTTTCCAGTTACCAGGAAGATCAACAATGTTTCTTATGCCATTGATCTTCCTGCCAGCATGCATGGGGTTAGATCTTTTCATGTGTCCCTGCTTAAGCCAGCAGTCCATGTGGGTGTCACTCCTCCTCCTCCTGTGATGGTAGATGACCAACCTGAGTACGAAGTAGAAAAGATTTTAGACTCACGATTGGTACAGAACTCAGTACAGTATCTAGTTCACTGGAAAGGGTATGGTATAGAGGAAAGAACATGGGTACCTGAATGTCGCATGCACGCGGACAAATTGAGAAAGGAATCCACGCTTTGTATCCTGAGAAACGCGGTAGGAGTTGTCCGGAGTCCACTCCTCAGGGGGGGGGGGGGGTACTGTAAGAAAACGCGGAAGAGCCGCCGCAAATACTCAGAGTGAGGCGGCTGAGTCCGCGTCTAGCATGGCATCTGGAGTGTTTAGGCACGCATCCACTAGCGAGACGGAACGCGGAGAAACCGCCGCATGCCCAGCGGTCAGGGCGGTGGAGTCCGCGTCCGACGCGGCAGTCGGTACGCATAGGCCTACTACTGACACAGTGGCTGAGCGCGGGGAAACCGCCGCATGCTCGGTTGGTGGTGCGGCTGCCCCCGCGCTCGAACAGGCTGACACATTACAACACATGTCTGGTGTGGCTGGGACTGATAGTCCACACCGGCTCAGGAGGACGCGCGCGCAGAGAGGCAGGGCCTTTATGACAGTCAGAAGGGAGTCAGCTGACTAAGCCGGTCAGCTGACAATTTCAGTAACTTCCATTGGTCCAGCACTTAGGGGAGGCGCTAGTGAGCGCTGGTGTATATATACTGGAAGAAACAAGAAGGGAACAAGAGCGCACCGCTGGTGCAATAACGTTTTGTATTTTTCTCAATCAATCACGCTGATACAGGTTACACTTACAGTGTGTAAGAAAACAATGCGCCTGTCAAGCCTGCCATCTGTCCTCTCCTGTGTCCCGCGCTTGGCTAGAGCGGCGGGATGCGTTGGAAACTGCGTGGGAGTCGGAGGCGGTGGGCGGAGCCAGGACGCGGGGATGCCGTCTGACGTCACAATGTTTCGGCATAGACCACGCCTTCATCAGGTGAAGGCGTGGTCTACGCCGAAACGTTGTGACGTCAGTGTAACCTGTAAGTGTAACCTGTATCAGCGTGATTGATTGAGAAAAATACAAAACGTTATTGCACCAGCGGTGCGCTCTTGTTCCCTTCTTGTTTCTTTTTGTTAGAATTGCTGGCACCATCCAGCCGCTGGAGCAGCATCCGCTCAAACCCCCTCATCATCTATCAAAGACAGCGCAGGGATTGATTCTTTTGTTGTATATATACTGGGTGCTGGTCATTTCTCTGGTGTCTGGCGTTGCGATCACTACGTGGTAGCACTCAGACCTTGTCAGTATCTGTGTTATTAGACAGTTTCCAAGAGGTTGATGGCCAAGGATCTCACACCTTAGTCTAGGAAGTCTGTTATTATCTGTATTATATTCTAGATCAGTTTCCAAGGTGTTGACGGCCAAGGAACTCACACCTTAGCTTAGGCATTGTTGATTATTTGTTATGACCTTCTGCTTTCCTGACCATTCTTCTGATCTCTGATTTTGTACCTTTATCATTCTGATACTCTGTTGCCAAATCTCGGCTAGTCTCTGGATTCTGCACCTGCCTCCTGTCTCTGTACCTTATCTGTCCGTGTGTTTACGACCTGGCTTGTCCGACCTCGAGAACTATCTCTCCTGTTAGGAGATAGCTCGCAGATCTGTCAGTGACACTTCTCCATTGGTGTCTCTCACGCTCTGTCCTTCCCACTGTCAGTCTGACTCCTCCCCGTGGAGAGTCCAGACTACGGAAGGAACCAGTTGCCGAGCAGTATTCCTATCTGCTCTTGCACCTGTCTTCCAGGTGCGATCCTCAAAGTATTACTGTTGTACCAAAACACTCTTATCACTCCGGTGTCCAGAGGTTAGAGATATATCTGATTATCGGTGATACTGCAGATCATCAATAATCTGGTATATATCTGCATTCTCGGTGATACTGCAGATCACCGGTAATCAGATCCTCTCTGTGTTACACCGATCGTTACAAGGGCTCTATTTTTATTGGGGTCGGGGGAAAGGGGGATGAAGGGGAACCCAGTAATCAAAGTAGAATGTGGCACATATATTATATGAACCAAAAAGTATAAATTATAAAACAAAAGCTGTAAGATTTGACAAATGACCATGATAACCTAGGAATGGATGGCGTCCCACTTCCTGTTGGCCGTACAATAAATCTCTATACAAAAGAAATGTTGTTCTTAAGCAAATAATGCAAACAATCTGAAGTTCCTTAAGAGGCTAGATTTTGTTTGTTTGGGGTTTTTTTGTTTTGCTTTTTAGTTTTTCTAAATGAAGCCATCATGCGATGTAATTAAAATTTTGTTTTTGAATGACACATCATTAAACACTTGATCTAAGCTGCTTGTGTAGCACTCTTTCTATTGTCACCACGGCATAAACACAAGCTACCAAACATTTAAACAGTCATTTTCCTAATAGCTTCCTGACCTTCATTGCCGTAAATGCCTTTGACTTCTTTGATTGCTCCGAAATTAGCTTATACAAAGTGTTGTCGTTTTTCCATGAATGTTATTCTTATTAAATATACAATGTTGGGAAAACACTCAATACTTCCTTTTACGTAGCAAACAAGATGCTATTTACTTAATAAATGATTTGAAATGAGTAAACACAAACAAGACACAGCAGGAAATGTTACTCAACTCCATGAATCATAAGCTTGTGTCCGAATGGATCTGCTACTGATAGTGTGACATACGACTTTATCACCAAGGCTGGTTCTAATTGCAAATGAATCTGTAGGCCCCCTGACACCCCCAGGGCCCCTGAGCCAGCTGTAGCCCCCCGCCCCAGGACTTCCCCAACCTTATTGCAGTTCTCAGGGCCCCTGCAGAGTTTTTGCCCCTCTGTCCTGGCTGGTGTTATTCTCCATTACTCAGTGTGCTCCCATCTTCATCATGGCCACCTCTTCTCAGTGTTATTACATAATAACATGCTGCTGGGTCGCGGAGAAGAGGCAGTCCAGGGATGAAGAAGGGGAGCACGGCCCAATGGAGGTGCATACCAGCCCGGACAGGTGAGTTGCTCCACCTGCAAAAACTCTGCAGGGGCCCCGGGGACCACAATAAAGTTGAGGGGAGATCTGGGGGCGTTGGCTGTCAGCTCAGGGCCCTGGGGCAATTGCCCAGGTTGCCTCTATGTAAGCGCCGACCCTGATTATCATGCTTATCTATAGAGCTGTGGAAGCAGATATTATGTTCACTGTTGATGCCAAGTCAAATGTCCATTGTTGTAGAAATTGTGAAGGGTCTGGTATACATAATGGCCAATTAGCACTTTGTT
Organism: Hyperolius riggenbachi; assembly: GCF_040937935.1. Lineage (NCBI taxonomy): Eukaryota > Metazoa > Chordata > Amphibia > Anura > Hyperoliidae > Hyperolius > Hyperolius riggenbachi. The sequence continues at coordinate 289,196,794 of NC_090649.1, forward strand.
GTTATTATGGTGAACGGTCATACGTTTGTTACTTCTGAAGGCCAAGCTAATATGATAGGTACACAAACTAGATTCTCATTTGCTGACCATGTAAGAGGAATGAGGAGGTTGCCTTTATTTCCTGACTTAGAAAAATGCAAATGACCTAACTGACAGTCTGCAACAAACATGCAAGTGGATTTAGAACACCTGTCTGTATATTCCTTTTTGGTAGACTTGCATTGCATGTATATGCATTCCACAATACACAAAATAAGCATATCAGACTTCAGGCACAAACCCAGTTTTGCCATGTGCATAAACTGTAAGGCCTCTTTCAAACAGGAGGCTAAACTGAATGCTTGTCAGTAAATTTGACGTCTTGTCTTTCTTCCTTCAGCTAGTGCCATTTGGGTGCAATTAGAATGTAACCAAGTGGCAGCGTTTGTAACACCATGCGTGTCAGCACCTTCCCTTTTAAGAGTTTACACAGTTTTGTAAGCCTGTTACCTAGGTGATGTTTGCTGGTCAAATTGTAGAGTAAACCCCTAGTTAGAGATGGCCCAAACCGTTTGCCAGTGGACCGCTCCTGGCGAAAAAACGCGTATTCACACTTCCGTCAGCAGGTGAATGCATGGCGTGTTCGATCTGCCTCCCATACATCATCATGAAGCCAAAATTTGACCTCCTCACTCCAGAGTAAGCAGACACATGGCAGCTAATAAGCTATCCCTCTGTTCTGGATTCCCACCCCCTTTTAAAACGCCAGCACGGCAGTCATTTTACAGTCTGCATGTGTGCTGTGTGAAGCAGTGTAGGGAAAGAGCTGTGCTGCTGGTAGGGATAGCAGTAGTTAGGCCTGTGCTCTGTGTGTATCACAGTACTAGGCACTATCCTCATAACCCAATAGCCCTTGTAAGGACTGGTTCATTGTTTTTCTTGGTATTTATATAGCTGTGCTTGGTGTCCACTGTGCTTGGTGTCCACTGTGCAGAGCACTTCAGCTGTTGAGCTGAGACAGGTGTACAGCGCTGCTAGTGCAACATTACCTCACCTAATAGCACTTCACCTGTTGTAGGAGAGGAGACAAGTGTACACATTATTGTGTGTTGATTGTAGCATACAGCAGAAAGCTATCTGTCAGCTGTCACCTGAGTGAAGTGAAGTATCACTCATTTAAACCATAGGCACCACTACTGTAGTGCGCCTTCATCTACAGTATATGATTCACTTTTGGTCTGTATAAAGCCACACTGTCAGGGCCCGTCATTCTGATCTCTGCTGCAGCAGCTGCAACAAACATTTTTTTTCAAAATAAACTAAATTTTTATATGTAATGTATATGCAAATACCAATATCATTCTGGCCTCTGCTACGCGGCTGCAACAAACAATTTTTTCCCCAAAAACTAAATTTTTGTATGTAATGTTTATGCCAATGCCAAAATTGTTCTGTCCTCTGCTACAGCAGCTGCAACAAACCAGGTTTTCAATCACATTTTTATTGTAAATTATGCCAATCCTACTAATATAATAAATGGGAAAGTTCGGATGTTCGGATGTTTGGATGTTTGTTACTCGATCACGCAAAAATGGCTGAACGGATTTGAATGAAATTTGGCACACACATAGTACATTACCTGGAATAAAGTATATTTTTATTCCCATAACCAAAAAGGGGGCGGAGACAAATACACATTTCACTGGAAAATGTAAACTGCAGCCATTCTTACACTGTTAATGGCAGGGTTCTCAAACTTTGCACAGTTGATCATTGCTTGACTGGAATTAATATTCAGGAAAGTGGGTGGAGCCTACAAAAGCCAATCAAAATTCACCTATTGATTTTCAAGGGGAATATTTACATTGCTGCCATTCTTGGACTGTTAATGGCACAAGCCTCGAACCTGGTACAGTTGATCATTGGGTGACTGGGTTTCAATTTCAGAAAGGGGTGGAGCCACAAACAGCCATTTCGATTTGTTTCATTCCAATGCAAATTATTGATGCCAAACACTGCAAAACTCACAAACTTGGTAATTGAGTAATTTATTAATTGGGTGTTAGGGTTAGAAAAGTGGGCACAGCCAACACCAGTCAAATACATAAGCGGGCAACGTGGGTTCATAAGTGGGCGGAGACAAATACAAAATTTTACTGGGAAAATGTAAACAGCAGCCATTCTTACACTGTTAATGGTAGGGTTCTCAAACTTTGCACAGCTGGTTACTGGGTGACTGGGATTAATATTCAGGAAAGTGGGTGGAGCCTACAAAAGCCAATCAAAAATCACCTATTGATTTTTCAGGGGAATATTTCATTGCTGCCATTCTTGCACTGTTAATGGGACAAGTCTCAAACCAGGTACAGCTGATCATTGGGTGACTGGGGTTTAAAGCTATAAAAGGGGGTGGAGCCACAAACAGCCAATCTGATTTTTTTCATTTTAATACAGGTTATTGCTGCAAAAAAAGAGCACAAAGCTCACAAACTTGGTCATTAAGTAATTGATTAATTGTGTGTCAGGGTTAGGAAAAGTGGACGCAGCCAACAACAGCCAAATACATAATTGGGCAATGCCGGGTCATCAGTGGGCGGAGACAAATACAAATGTCACTGAGAAAATGTAAACTGCAGCAATTCTTACACTGTTAATGGTAGGGTTCTTTAACTTTGCACAATTGGCCACTGGGTGACTGGAATTAATATTCAGAAAAGTGGGTGGAGCCTACAAAATCCAATCAAAATTCACCTATTGATTTTCAAGGGGAATATTTAATTGCTGCCATTCTTGCACTGTTAATGGCACAAGCCTCTTGCACTGTTAATCACCTGTACCTGATACAGTTGGCCATTGGGTGATTGGGGTTCAAATTTAGAAAAGGGGTGGAGCCACATCCAATCAGATTTGTTTTGTTTCAATGCAAATTATTGATGTCAAAGACCGCAAAGCTCACATACTTGGTCATTAAGTAATTGTGTGTTAGGGTTAGGAAAAGTGGGTGGAGCCAACACCAGCCAAATACATACCCGGGCAACGCCGGGCGTCCAGCTAGTATACAATAATGTCAAGGAGGTAAACAGATATTGACAAATGAAGTTATAGGTTGAGATGAAAGAAAAATACTTGTATGAGCAGTTATGCGAACTCAACATTAATCATACAGTGAGATTTACATCTATTGTGTACATTAATCAGAGTAGGATAAATATACAACTATAAGTTTGTAAGTGAAAGAAGGCCACGCTGTAACTTCTTTTCCAGCACCCCCATACCTCCCCTTTTACAAGAGTGGATGGCTGGTATGGGGGTATACCTAAAGAAATAAGGCCTTAGCTGTGTAGCTAGGGACTATTTGGATCTTCTCTCTAATCCGTAATATACCCTGATTTTTAACTCAGAGTAAGAAGATGGAGGTAGAAAATATATTGATGGGATGATCTTATGGCTTTTGCTTAATCTTGTTTACGATATGAGTACTATTAAAAACTAGAATGAACATGTTAGGAGAACCAATGTTGGCAATTTAACTGTCACGATTGCTCATGTCTTACCTCTCCTCGCTCCTGAGCTGGCTCTCCTGCTAGGGCAGCGGAGTGTAACGATCGCTCATTACACTCCAGCCACCGAGTCCCATGCAGCTCTGTTCTGTTCCTCCCACATGGCGAAGGACGCTGACCCAACATGTTTCCGGGTTTAGCGTCCTCTGTTGCTAGTTATGCGCGTGACTCTCCCCTATATATATTGCAGCGGCCTAAGGTGGTACTGCACCCTCCCTAATTGAAAGGCAGGGTATTTAAACCATGTGCTTTCACTGTTAGGATGCTGTTGCATACCTGGTCACAACCACAGCGTCTCCACGCCGTTCTCCCCCTCCAAGTCGTCCCCCCTGCTGGAATCCCTCTTCGACTAGGCTCTCCCTTCCAGGATCCCTTTGGCAATTCCTTTTTGCTCTCTAGCCTGCCTGACCACCTGTTAGCCTGCAATCCTGCACTGCCTAACCAGTATCCCCGCACTCCCTGTCAGTCACCTGTCAGCTATCCTGTCCTGGATCCCTACCTGACAGTTTACTCTTACTCTCAGTTTCACTGAGCCTTGCACTTCCCAGCCTGCCTCCTGTGCCTTTCCCTGGATCGCTGCAACACCTGTCAGTCTCCAGTCTCACTTCCCCGTGCGCTGCACTCCTGGGGTTTTACTCTGTCTGCTTGTTCCCCTCCAGGAACCTCCTCGGGTTTCCCCTTGCCTGCCAGTTCTCCTTTTGGGAACTCTTCAGTCACCTATAGCAGCCCAGGATTCCCTCAGCCTGCCAGTTCCTCTCCGGGAACTCTCCTGTCTACTGCAGCTACCCAGGTATTCCTCCAGCCTGTCCATCCCCTTTCTGGGTTCCTAGCTTGTCAGCTCCATTCCCTGAGGTACTCTGACTGTCAGCTGCTTACCCTGTCGGTCATAACCCATTGCTGTCAGCTCCTTACCCGGGATTTCCCCTGCCTGCCAGCTCCCCTCCTGGGAGCCCCTCAGTCAGTTCGCTTCCTGGGTTCATCCTGGGAACTTCCCATGTCCGTGTCCTTCCCGGGATCCCTAGAGGTTAGGCCTTCCTGTCCAGCTAACCTGTCCTGGCCTGATTGCTCAATAGTCCACTCTACTTGAGACCCCTCCTATCCCGTCAGGTACCCTCTGTTCTTCCCATCACTAGTGCAGTAGTCCTGGGGATTGTGAACTGGCAAGCACAAGGCAGCAAAGTAGTCCCCCACCCACTAGGGGCCCATCATCCCTTACGAGATGCGCTGGTGAAGACACGTGCTTGATTAGACCCCACGCCCTGGGGCTGCTCGCCCCTTGATACCAGTGACAGAACCCTGACAGTTCGCAAGAATCCTGACAATAACTAGTCTAACATTGACCAAATAACTATGTAACTATTGAACCAGTGAACCGTGCAGCAGGAAAAACATATATTTTTAACCTCCTGGGCGTTACGGACGAGCTCAGCTTGTCCAGTAACGCTGTGCTGGATTGCTCAGGCCCGGGTGGGCCGATTTGCATATTTTGTTTTTTAAAACACGCAGCTAGCACCTTGCTAGCTGCGTGTCTTACCCGATCACCGCCGCTTTCCGCCAATTCGCCGCTACCCGCTGCGAAAGAGGGCCCCCGGCAGACCCCTTGCGCAGCCTGATGTCACGACGTCGATGACGTCATTCCGTTCATAGCCATGGTGACAGGGGAAGCCCTACAGGAACTCCCGTTCAGAACGGGATTTCCTGATGGGTTTGATCGCCGGCGGCGATCGGAAGGGTGGGAGGGAGGGAGCAGGGAGGAGGGAATCATGTAGCTAGCGCTAGGCTAGCTACATGATAAAAAAAAATTAGGTGAAAAAAAACCACCCGCAGCCATGCGGCCGTGGGGATTTAGAACGCAAGGGAGGTTAAAGGATACCCAAACTGACATGTGACATGATGAGATAGACATGTGTATGTACAGTGCCTAGCACACAAATAACTATGCTGTGTAACTTTTTTTTCTTTCTCTGCCTTAAAGAGTTAAATATCAGGTATGCAAGTGGCTGACTCAGTCCTGACTCAGACAGGAAGTGACTACAGTGTGAACCTCACTGATAAGAAACTACCCGTTTTTTACCTCTTTCTTGCTCTCAGAAGCCATTTTCAGCTAGGAAAGTGTTTTATAGTTAGAATTTCTTATCAGTGAGGGTCACACCATAGTCACTTCCTGTCTTAGGCAGGACTGAGTCAGCCACTTGCACACCTGATATTGAACACTTTCAGGCAGAGAAAGAAAAAAAGGAACACAGCATAGTTATTTGTGTGCTAGGCACTGTACATACACATGTCTAGGTCGGTTATCCTTTAAATAGCTTAAGGATGGTTAGAAGAGTATTTCACCAGGGGATTGGGCTTGGGTGGTATGACTATAGGGAGTGCTTAAAAACAAGAAGAGAATCAAGAGCCCAATATGGTGGAGTATTGTCAGGTAAAATGAAGAGTTCAATACAATTTTATGTATATAAAGACTCACAAACACGGGTTACCCATAGGCAACCACTTTAAATGCAGGTGGGGAGCATTAGGACCTGACCCCACTCAGGTTAAGAAGCCGCTCTCTGTAGATAGTAGATGGGGATGCACCCCTCCACCCAGGGTGGACTAGAAGATCAGCAAAAACTCGGTATACAGAGGCGCCAGAGTAGAGTAAAACGTTTTAAAAACCGCTTAAAAGGAGAGGGGGATGTAAAGGTGGACTCACCTCCCTCTTACAAAAAAAGAAAACTCACTTGCGTCTCAATAAAACAGAATTGTCAAATAATTTATTCAACTCCATAAATGCAACGCGTTTCGCGGACCCTGCTTCCTCGGGCAAAAAAATGGCAGCACAACTCAGTGGGTCAAGCAATAGGTTTGAGTGCCTCTGTCAGTACAGGGCCTTCAGTATAGGTAGGTAGGTATGAGGTCCTTAGTATAGGTAGGTAGGGGGTCCTCAGTATAGGTCGGTAGGTATGGGGCCTTCAGTATAGGTAGGTAGGGGATCCTCAGTATAGGTAGGTAGGTATGGGGCCTACAGTATAGGTAGGTAGGTATGGGTCCTCAGTATAGATAGGTAGGGAATAGGGCTTTCAGTATAGGTAGGTAGGTATAGGGCTTTCAGTATAGGTAGGTAGGTAATAGGGCTTTCAATATAGGTAGGTAGGTAATGGGGCTTTCAGTATAGGTAGTTAGGTATGGGGCTTTCCGTATAGGTAGGTAGGTAATAGGGCTTTCAGTATAGGTAGGTAGGTAATGGGGTTTTCAGTATAGGTAGGTAGGTATTGGGCTTTCAGTATAGGTAGGTAGATAGGTATGAGTCTTTCAGTATAGGTAGGTAGGTATGGGGCTTTCAGTATAGGTAGGTAGGTATTGGGCTTTCAGTATAGGTAGGTAGGTAGGGCTTTCAGTATAGGTAGGTAGGTAGGTATGGGGCTTTTAGTATAGGTAGATAGGTAGCTGGGTAGAGGGGTTGCCCAGCAGCCCTCCCCACTCATCCCCCCTCCTCCTCTCTCCGCTCGTCCCCCCTCCTCCTCCTACCCCTGCACATATACAAACAGCGGCTGCTTACCTCTGCCTCGATTCCAGCATCGAGTCTGGAGACCAGCCACAGACCTCTCTCTCCCTCCTGCTGTTTCCCCGACGCTGATTGCTAATGACGTGATCAGCGTCATTAGCAGAAGCCGGTCACTAGGGGGAACAGGAGGAGGGAGAGATAGGTCTGCGGCTGGTCTCAAGGCTCGACGCTGGAATCGAGGCAGAGGTAAGCAGCCGCTGTTTGTATATGTGCGGGGGGAGGAGGAGGAGTAGTGGGGACAAGCGGGGAGTCGCCGCGATCTGAGGACTATGATGGGAGGGCGGCTCACGGGGCACGGGGGCCATAATTGATCCGGGGCACCATGGCAACAGGTTCGTGGGTGGTGCCCCGGATCAAATGGCCTAGCGACACTACTGCCGGTTCGCCTGTTTGCGAATGTTTGTGGAAGAACCGAAAATTTGATGTTTGCAACATCCGTACCCATAGTCCACAGGGAGCTCACTGGGTGCACACAGCAGACTGGTCTAATCAGATTTCCGATCGTTTTTCTGATTGATTTTGTATAGAAGTGATTAGAAAATCGGCCAGGAAAACTATTAGATATCAGATCGGACCTGTTGGAAATAATCTATTTGTCCTGGTGTAGTCAGCACCCATACAACTTTGAATCAGAGTGCCGTGACCTAGCCATCCTTCAGTGCCCCGCAGACTGCACAGTACAAAGTCTTCAAAGATGGGTCAGCGCCTCCTTTTTTATCAGTAAAACATAGCTCTTTTATTAAATATCCATTAAAAGATGGTTGTGGGGCTGTTATCTAGCTGGTAGCTGTAACGATTGGTGTCAGCACAAAGAGAGAATCTGATTATTGGTGATCTGCAGTATCACCAAGAATACAGATGTATACCTGATTATTGATGATCTGCAGAATCACCAATAATACAAGTATGACTAACCTCTGGACACCTAATAATGTGTAAGTGTTTGGGTGCAACAGTAGAAGGCTATCCCCCGTGGAGCGGGAGATACAGACACCACTGCAGCCAGTGGACACCTGAGGAGCAGGTGACCTATGGCTGAGCAGGAGCTATCTCTAGAGATGAGATAGAGCAGCAGCCAGTGATTCCCTGATGGAATGGAATCAGACTGTACTGCAGCCAATGGACTCCTAATGGGAAGAGACCACTGACTGCACTGCAGGAAGGCCTCTCTGAGGAACAGGAGGTCCTTGCAGCTAACTGACACCTGATGGATTAGTGCCAAGGAAGTACAGACAGACTAATCACTCGGGGAACGAGTGACAGCCAGGAAGGTCAGACAGGCCAGGTCGGCAACACATGAGCATATAAAGTACAAAGACAGAACACTGATTCGGTAACCGGATACAAGCAGGGTCAGCAACTGGTAGACAGATGGGCAGAGGTACCGAATCAGAAAGCAAGAGAGAGGTCAGCAAAGCAGAAGGTCATAACAGATATACATAAGCACAATTCTAATCTGAGGTGTGAGGTCCTTGGTCTCGACACCCGGGAACTGGTCTAAAGTATAACAGAGTAATGACACAGCAATCCTAAGCTTGGGTGTGAGGTCCTTGGTCTCAACACCCTGGAACTGGTCTAGAGTATAACAGAGTAATGACACAGCAATCCTAAGCTTGGGTGTGAGGTCCTTGGTCTCAACACCCTGGAACTGGTCTAGAGTATAACAGAGTAATGACACAGCAATCCTAACCTTGGGTGTGAGGTCCTTGGTCTCAACACCCTGGAACTGGTCTAGAGTATAACAGAGTAATGACACAGCAATCATAAGCTTGGGTGTGAGGTCCTTGGTCTCAACACCCTGGAACTGGTCTAGAGTATAAAAGAGTAATGACACAGCAATCCTAAGCTTGGGTGTGAGGTCCTTGGTCTCAACACCCTGGAACTGGTCTAGAGTATAACAGAGTAACGACACAGCAATCCTAAGCTTGGGTGTGAGGTCCTTGGTCTCAACACCCTGGAACTGGTCTAAAGTATAACAGAGTATAAACAAATGTAATCTGGCTAAGTGTGAATTCCCAGCTCCTGCTGGTTCTAACACACTGTAAGATCTGACTGAGGTCTAAGTGCTCACACGTAAGTATTCGCAACGGCAGACAACCAGCAACTGAAAGGCAAGATCTATATATATTCCAGCGCTGCTCAGTGCTGCCCCCAGCCGCTCAGACAATCAGGAGTTCCACTGGGATCAGCTGATCGTCCAGATCAGCTGATCCCTCTCCTGTTGGCATAAAGGTCCTGTCCTCTAGCGCGCGTGCGCGTAACTCTCCCTCCGTGTGCACTAGAAGGCCCAGACAAACCAGACACATGTCGCTGTGCGGAAACCGCTGGTCTGAACGCGGAGACAGCCGCCCCGCCGCCAGACCGCGCGGCGGCATCTCCGCCATTCATTACAGTAGCCTGGTATACTGGTATAGTTGCCCACAGTATAGGTAGCCAAGTATAGTTGCCCCCAGTATAGATAGCCAAGTATAGTTGCCCTCATTATAAGTAGCCACGTATAGTTGTCCTCAGTATAGGTAGCCTAGTGGCAGGGTGTGCAGCAGGCAGCTTTGTTTCCGGACTTCTGGTTTATGTATGTCATCATTATAGGCTGCAGGGGGTGACCGGACGAATGGTGGACAGTGGTAAACACTAATTTATTTTCAAATCTGAATCAAGAGTTTACATAATTAGCGAATCTCTACTGCAGAAAATTCTTTCCCAAGTTACGCATAAATCTTTTTTTAACATTTTTTTTTACAGTTTATCATTTAGGCTATTAGTGCAGTTTACATTTTTAAACATTACTAAAGCAACAAAGCACATGGGAAAATATCACGGAATGCACTGTTCCCTATCACAAATTATTAATATTTTGTGTTTTTTTTTCCTGGCATAAAAATGTGGGTATTGATGTGTTCACAGTCTCATCATCTGCTGGGTGTTCCAGACTGTCCACTTGTATAAAAGTATTGAAAACTAGTACCCATTGATAAGAAACAGAACTTTGCTTGTTCCTTAGAGAACAATTAGGAAACAAACACATTTTTGTCTAGCCTAGATATGCCAAAACAGCCCAATCCTAATTTGGACTTCTCCAGATGTCCTCATGGATATCCAGCCATTAGTTTATCACAACCACCTGTAATCTGGACAGTGAACTGCTTCAAACATATCTTTTCACTATATTATGGTTTTAGTGAGGACAGTGCAACCTGTATCCATAGTTGGCAAACAAATATGGTCTCCTAATAAAATGAAATAACAAACTAATTAATCTGTATGACATATTTTTTTTTAATTGATTTATGACTCATAAAAATAATTGATCCAGAATGATGATCTCATGTGGTCCAAACACGTGCACAGCATTAAGAACTGACATATGATGTTATTTTACTAAAAATATACAAAAAAGTGCTGTATTTAATTTAATAGGGATAGTGGATAAAATTGACAAATTTAATGAGATGTCTTTAAGCCATTTTAAATGGGACCATATAAATAGGATGTATAGCAGTGAGTGAAAGTATATTCTTGAATTACCATATTACTGTGTATTTCTTAGATTTAGCAATTCTAAATATTAAAGTGGGACTACCTAAACTATTATTTAAGTACCTACTCTTAGGTACATAAAAGAACGTTTGAAAGCAATCCCTGTGTGTAAAAACATTTACTTTCAATGCAGAGAGCAATACAGTTTTGCTTATCTCTGCTAATCTGCAAATGTAAACATTGCTAGTTAGGGTAATCTCTCTGTCTGGTCTCTTCACTCTACTCTCCCTCCCCTCCTCTGCTGAACAGGCACCTTGCAATGGCAATGGATGAGTACATTTAGAAGATGGGGGAAGCAGATTGAAACGCTTCTAGCCTACAATGATTACATTTGCCGATTAGCAGAGCTGTACAAAATTTCACTGCTCTCTGTATTAAACAAAACATTTTTACACACAGGGAATGCATTCAAATATTCTTTAACCTCCTTAGCGGTAACCCCGTGCTGGACACGGGGTAAGCCGCCGGAGCGTGCCGCTCAGGCCCTGCTGGGCCGATTTTCATAATTTTTTTTTTGCTGGACGCAGCTAGCACTTTGCTAGCTGCGCCAGCACTCCGATCGCCGCCGGCCCCCGCCCGATCGCCGCTATCTGATGCGGCGCGCGGCCCCCCCCAGACCCCGTGCGCTGCCTGGCCAATCAGTGCCAGGCAGCGCCGAGGGGTGGTTCGGGACTCCCAATGACGTCCCGACGTCGCTGACGTCGGTGACGTCATCCCGCCCCGTCGCCATGGTGACGGGGGAAGCCCTCCAGGAAATCCCGTTCTTTGAACGGGATTTCCTGATCGGAGATCGCCGAAGGCGATCGAAGCGGGCGGGGGGATGCCGCTGAGCAGCGGCTATCATGTAGCGAGCCCTGGGCTCGCTACATGATTTAAAAAAAAAAAAAAAAAACTGCTGCGCTGCCCCCTGGCGGAATTTTTCATACCGCCAGGGGGGTTAAAGTACCTAAGGGCCTGAGCCCACTTATGCAGTCGTGTCCACTTCCGTCCGCTTTTCAACATCTCTAACAACTGAAACGCGGACACAACTGCATCAGTGGGCTCAGGCCCTAAGAGTAAGCACTTCAGTACTAGTTAACCAGCTGAGCGGTCTGGACGAGCTCAGCTCGTCCAACACCGCCAGAGGCTGCCGCTCAGGCCCTGCTGGGCCGATTTTCACCAAATAAAAAGCAGCACACGCAGCCGGCACTTTGCCAGCCGCGTGTGCTGCCTGATCGCCGCTGCAGCGCGGCGATCCGCCGCGTGCAGCGGCGAAAGAGGGTCCCCCCAGCCGCCCGAGCCCAGCGTAGCCGGAACAAAAAGTTCCGGCCAGCGCTAAGGGCTGGATCGGAGGCGGCTGACGTCAGGACGTCGGCTGACGTCCATGACGTCACTCCGCTCGTCGCCATGGCGACGAGGTAAGCGAAACACGGAAGGCCGCTTATTGCGGCCTTCCGTGTTACTTCTGGCCGCCGGAGGCGATCGGAAGAACGCCTCCGGAGCGCCCTCTAATTTCACCCAGTTCGAGAGTCCAAAAATATGCCCCCCCCCCCCAACCCTCCCCCCCTTCCCCAAAATCAGAGCTGCTGAGAGAAATCATGTCAAAAGGCTTCTTAAAACCAACTCACCATTTTTATTTTTTTTTCAAAATTTTTTTTACTTATGCTTAACACAAGGTTTATTGAGAGAGAAAAAATATAATAAATTGCAACACTTCACTAAAAGGTGCAGGCAGGGTGATCCAGGAGAACTGTAGCCCTGGGCTGGTTGGCTGGCTGGTTGGTGGTCAGACTCTGGCCTGGTGGTCAGAGCCCACCATGGTCGGACTGTGACTCCCTGGCTGGGGATTGGGGGGGTACTCTTTTTGCCCTGGGCTGGTTGGTGGTCAGACTCTGACCACCAGCCCAGGGCAAAAAGAGGAATTCAAGATAAAGTGTTGCGCCCAATTCGATAGCAGCAGAAACTGTAGAAGGGGTCCCACTTCCTTATTAGATAACGCAAAATCACCAAAAACAGACTGCGCTTGTCAAATGGAAAATTAAAATCTTTAATAAAATTGTGAATAAACGACCTATGTATAAAATTGTGTATATATATATATATATATATATATATATATATACATATATATATATATATATATATATATATATATATATATATATTATAGATGAAGATATATTGCTTATTACTGTTAAAAATGATAACGCCTAAAATGACGGGGTGGTGGTGTCTTTACTCCTCAATGGATTTATTGCACATTAATATTCTGTATTAATGTGAAAGTGAAGACTACGGAGGGTAAGATTGTATAGCACCTTACAGATGATCATTTAGCCGTATGCTGCATATTCAGTGACTATTTCAACCATATCAGCGGTTCAGACATGGAAAATAGTGTCATAAATACAGAATATTAATGTGCAATAAATCCATTGAGGAGTAAAGACACCACCACCCCGTCATTTTAGGCGTTATCATTTTTAAAAGTATTAAGCAATATATCTTCATCTATAATAGAAGATAACACTTTCGTTCATTTTTATATAAGCTTTTTTCCACACAAGCTATATATATATATATTTATATATATATATATATATATATATATATATATATATATATATATACACACACACACACACAATTTTATACATAGGTCGTTTATTCACAATTTTATTAAAGATTTTAATTTTCAATTTGACAAGCGCAGTCTGTTTTAGGTGATTTTCCAGGGCAAAAAGAGCACCCCCTACCCCCAGCCAGGGAGGGACACTGTCAGACCATCAGACCATCCACCACCATGGTGGGTTCTTCTGAGTCTGACCACCAGGCCAGCCCAGGGCAAAAAGAGCGCCCCCCTCCCCCTCCCCCCACGTCAGAATGAGAGGCAGTGCAGTACATAGACTGCCTGCCTAGGCTAGTACTTACCATGATGTTGTTGTTGCCCATGCCCATCATCAGAACTGGATTCTTGGCCGGGAAGTCAGGCGCCGGGCCAGAATCGGTGGGGGTCCGGGTGGCCGTGGGGGACAGGTGCTAGCAGGCAGCGGCAGGCGGCAGCAAGGGCCAGACAGGCACACACACAGTAGCAGCAGCAGTGGCAGCGAGGAGCCCGACTGGCCAAAAGACTCCACCTGTTCTGGGGCTGGGCACTGCTGCTGCACAGGAAACGTCCGTCCGTGACAGGATCATCGCGCGGTCTCTCCTGTCACGTGACGTGACGTCAACACGCAGGTCAGGAGCGCCCAGAAGGATCATCTAGCTAGGAACAGAAGCCGGTGATCGCGCTGGTGCGCACAGCTCCTCCTGCCTCTTGCTGCACCGCGTCCGCGCGTCACCGGCTCTAGCACTGCAATGACATGACGTCACATCCTTCTCCTTCTGCCTGGCGCCCCCCCAAACTGTCTGTCATCGGCGCCCCGTTCAGCAGAACCGGCTGAACGGGGCAAGAAACGGCCCTGCCCTTAGAGCATACATATTAACAGGGTGATATAGACTAACAAATACAAAAAATACTAAGGTGTATTCGAAGGTGCAAAGCAACCCTTTGTGGTAAGCCTGTGTATAAACCTGCTGCTTGGTTCAGCTGGTTCATTTCTATGGAGAGGAGGAGGGGAAGAAGTGCAGCATACCTTGCAGAGCAGTGTGGTCTTCAGGGTAGGGAACAGTAAATTCGGGCGCCTGAGGCTAGTGGACAAATCGGGCGCCGCCATTCACTCCTATAATAAATATCGTTTAATGGGCGCCCGATAGGAAAAAAGGGCGCCGGAGAAAAATAACGTTTTAAAAGCGGCGCCCGGAGACTTAATGTTTTATTACTGTTTCTCATGATTACACATTATTTAATGATTTATACATTTTTAAATTTTATTTTTAAACGAAAAACAGTACAATATTTTTTTTTTAAACATTATTTTTTAAACGAAAAACAGTACATTTTTTTTAAACATTATTTTTAAACGAAAAAACTAACAGGGGGGTATTAGGTTTAGGCACCAACAGGGGGGTCTTAGGTTTAGGCACCAACAGGGGGGTCTTAGGTTTAGGCACCAACAGGGGGTCTTAGGTTTAGGCACCAAAAGGGGGGTCTTAGGTTTAGGCACCAACAGGGGGGTCTTAGGTTTAGGCACCAACAGGGGGTCTTAGGTTTAGGCACCAACAGGGGGGTCTTAGGTTTAGGCACTAACAGGGGGGTCTTAGGTTTAGGCACCAACAGGGGGGTCTTAGGTTTAGGCACTAACAGGGGGGTCTAGGGGTTAGGGGTAGGTACAGGGAGGGTTACTTAGTAATTTTTTTTTTTAAACGTTATTATACGTTTCAGTATTTAAACGAAAGATTAACGTTTTTACAATTGCCGATTTAATGCACATTATTTAATGATTTATAACTTTAAAAAACATTAATTTTAAACGAAATACAGTACAAAACATTTTTAAACGTTATCCATGCTTATCGTTAAAAACCCGGCGCCCTTTTTTCCCAGCGCCCCTTTTTAACGTACGCCTTCAGGGTATGCTACATCACTACGCTGAGAACAAAATATAAACTGCTGGTTACATTTAAATTGAACTGGCTAATGTAGAAACCTTTTCCAGGTTGTTACTGCTGCCTGTGTCTTGTTAGTGGTTCTTCCTTATTGGATTACATGCAGCAGTACCCACTGCTACTGTCACGCTGAAGAGAATTTGACCTTGAGGTGTTACTAGTAAAGGAAGTGAGAGCAGAGCAGTAAAGATCTGACCTACGCTTTACCTCTTTTGTACACTAAAACATTGAGTAAGTTAAACATATTCAGGTCAATAACCTGAATACTACCTTATAATGTAAATATAGGGGTAAACAGGGTCTCCGACCCATAAAATACATTAACCAAAAAGAAACAGGGATTTCCCTTTTAGAGATTGCCCTAACGGTTCGACCGCAAACTTATTCGCGCAAACATCGCTGGTTCGCGTCGAAACGCGAACTTTAGGGCAAATTCGACCCGCCCCTATACTACATTATTAGGCTCAACTTTGACCCTCTACATCACAGTCAGCAGACACATGGTAGCCAATCAGGCAACACTCCCTCTTAGAGCCCCCCCCCCCCCCCCCCCAACCACCTTATATAAGGCAGCTGCGTCTGCCATTTTCCTCACTCGGTGTGGCTGCAGTAATTAGAGAAGGGAGAGTTTGCTGCAGAGACATAGGGAAAGCTTAGTTATGCTAAAGTTAGGCTTGTTAGCGTGCTCCTTGCTGATACTTATTGCTAAAAAGCACCCACAACAGCTCTTTTGAGAGCTAATGTTGTTCTTGTGATCTGTTCAGTGACTACCTTTTAACTGCACGTGTGTGACAGCTGCATATTTGTAATACCAGCCTGACCGTGCATACCTGTTCATGGTACCTGTGTGTGTGACAGGCTGCTGCACAGTGTATTGATACCAGTCACTGCATACCTATTCAGTGCACCTGCGTGACAGCACGCAGTGTTATATTATATGGCAGTCACTGCATACCAGTGCGTGTACCTGTGCGTGTGACTGCTGCAAATTTGTAATACTAGTCACTGCATACCTGTTCACAGTACCTGTTTGTGTGACTGCTGCACATTTGTAATACTAGTCACTGCATACCTGTTCACGGTACCTGCGTGTATAACAGCTGCACATTTGTAATACTAGTCACTGCATACCTGTTCACTGAACCTGTGTGTGTGTGAGCTGCACACTTGTAATACTAGTCACTGCATACCTGCTCATGGTACCTGTGTGCGTGACAGCTGCACATTGTATTGATACCAGTCACTGCATACCTGTTCAGTGCACCTGCGTGACAGCACGCAGTGTTATATTTGTACGCAGTGTTATATTTTACACATTTGTAATACTAGTCACTGCATACCTGTTCACGGTACCTGTGTGTGTGAGATCTGCACACTTGTAATACTAGTCACTGCATACCTGTTCATAGTACCTGTGTGCGTGACAGCTGCACATTGTATTGATACCAGTCACTGCATACCTGTTCAGTGCACCTGCGTGACAGCACGCAGTGTTATATTATATTGCAGTCACTGCATACCTGTTCACGGTACCTGTGTGTGACTGCAGCACATTTGTAATACTAGTCACTGCATACCTGTTCACGGTACCTGTGTGTATGACAGCTGCACATTTGTAATACTAGTCACTTCATACCTGTTCACGGTACCTGTGTGTGTGACAGCTGCACATTTGTAATACTAGTCACTGCATACCTGTTCACGGTACCTGTGTGTGTGACTGCTGCACATTTGTACTACTAGTCACTGCATACCTGTTCACGGTACCTGTGTGCGTGACAGCTGCACATTTGTAATACTAGTCACTGCATACCTGTTCACGGTACCTGTGTGTGTGACTGCTGCACATTTGTACTACTAGTCACTGCATACCTGTTCACGGTACCTGTGTGTGTGACAGCTGCACTTTTGCAATACTAGTCACTGCATAGTAGATGGCGCCGGACTCGGTCGCCATGGCCACAGGGCTCCGGCTTTTTTAGTACTTTTTAGTACTTTTCTCTCTCCTCCACTCACCTCACGGTACCTGTGTGTGTGAGAGCTGCACACTTGTAATACTAGTCACTGCATACCTGTTCATTGTACCTGTGTGCGTGACAGCTGCAAATTGCATTGATACCAGTCACTGCATACCTGTTCAGTGCACCTGCGTGACAGCACGCAGTGTTATATTATATTGCAGTCACTGCATAACTGTTCACGGTACCTGTGTGTGTGACTGCTGCACATTTGTAATACTAGTCACTGCATACCTGTTCACGGTACCTGTGTGTGTGACAGCTGCACATTTGTAATACTAGTCACTGCATATCTGTTCACGGTACCGTGTGTGACAGCTGCACATTTGTAATACTAGTCACTGCATACCTGTCCACGGTACCTGTGTGTGTGTGACAGCTGCACATTTGAAATACTAGTCACTGCATACCTGTTCACGGTACCTGTGTGTGTGACAGCTGCACATTTGTAATACTAGTCACTGCATACCTGTTCACGGTACCTGTGTGGGTGACTGCTGCACATTTGTAATACTAGTCACTGCATACCTGTTCACGGTACCTGTGTGTGTGATAGCTGCACATCTGTAATACTAGTCACTGCATAGTAGATGGCGCCGGACTCGGTTGCCACGGCCACAGGGCTCCGGCTTTTTTAGTACTTTTCTCTCTCCTCCACTCACCTCTGAGCTCCACTCTTGCTGGGTAAGAGGAGGAGGACATGAGCACTACCGGTCCTGCTCCGCATCAGCCACGAATCGCAGGCGGCGTGAGGATCAGCTGTTCGGCTTGAGGATCAGCTGTTCGGGGCCACGTGTTGTGCGCAGGCATGGAGAGGCAGCACGGAGTTCCACTGATCTGCAGCCGCTGCCTCCAGATCATTACGGCCACCACCTGCGCTGATCCCAGTGCCGCAGCTCTTCACCCAGGACGGTTCCCAGTGGAGAGGACCCCCTTCGGGTGGCTGGAAGCTGCCGCTGGAGAAAATCAGGACGTCGCACGGAGGAGCCCTCAGCCGTCCGCCTGCCACAGTTCACAGCGGCCTGAGACCCGGACGCCGCAAGGAAGGATCTCACGGCCGTTCCCCCACCGCTCACAGCTAGCAGGCGCTGCCAACGGATCCAGGTCGCCAAACAGCGGAGGGTCACAGCTGCTCCCAGCTTCCCAGCCTCTCACTGCACGAGGGACACGCCATGGCAGGCCCCATCCACCAAGGCCGGAGGATCCTTTTGTTTACCTGGTTTCCCATGGGCCCTGGAGCTTGGACCTTTCTCCATCAGTCCTGGCTCTGTATGCTTCAGCTGCCAGAAGCACAGGGTCCCATCTGCCTGCATCCACCATAGATCCCTGCACATCAAGTGGACTGATGGCCGGACCCAGGGGTGTTTTTCAATCTGAAGCCCCATGGACTCTGCCTCTGTCTCTCTCCTCTTGCCTTGGTCTTCTCTTCGTCTCTCTTAGCCAGTGGCGTTCCTACCACAGGGCGCAGGGGGGCGTGGCGCGCCGGGTGCCAGACAGCCAGGGGGGTGTCGCCACGACCACCCATAGATCATGCAGGAGCCAGGCAGGAGGGAAAGAGCAGCACTAGGAGGAGGGGTGACAGCAGGGATAGCGGCGGGGAGGGGAGACATATCCCCCCCTCCCTCACCTGGGTCCCCTCCTTCTGCCTCTCTTCCCCACCCCTCAAAATGCGGGCAGCGGGCCGGGGGCAGTGGTCAGCGAGCAGGCGGGCAAGGAGAATACTTACATCACTTCCACGTATCAGCCTGGAACGCTGTGTCGCCGTCACTTGCCTCTTCTGCACTTCCAATTATTGGAGGCGCAGAAGAGGCACGTGATGGCGACGCAGCGTTCCAGGCTGATACGCGGAAGTGACGTAAGTATTCTCCGCGCCCGCCTGCTCGCTGACCACTGCCCCTGGCCCGCTGCCCGCATTTTTTTTTGGGGGGGGGGGGGGAAGAGAGGCAGAAGGAGGGGACCCAGGTGAGGGAGGGGGATATGTCCCCCCCTCCCCACCGCTATCCCTGCTGTCACCCCTCCTTCTAGCTACACTGGGGGGGGCACTATACTACCTACAATGGGGAGGCACTATACTAGCTACACTGGGGGCCACTATACTACCTAAACTGGGGGCCACTATACTACCTATACTCAGGGCACCTATACGGGGGGCCACTATACTAGCTACACAGGGCCTGGGGGTCACTATACTAGTAGCTACACTGGGGGCAACTTTACTAGCTACCTTTAGGCCACTATACTAGCTACACTGGGGGGCCACTATACTATCTAAACTGTGGGCCACTATACTAGCTATACTGGGGCAGCTATGGGGGCCACTATATTGGAGGGCAGCTGTACTTGGCCACTATACTAGCTACACTGGGGGCAGCAACACTACCTACATTGGGGGCAGCAGCTATGCTGCCTATCCTGGGGGCAACTATACCAGCGGCAGAGCAGGGCTATAGTAAAATGTCCGAAGCCCTGTTCTGGAGACTTTGGGAGTTTCAGTTGCTGGCTGCAGAGGATCGTGGGAGCTGCGCACCGGACGGAGGCTGGAACAGGAGCTCTGCTGCAGGTGAGTAAATGTTTTTTTTAAATTTATATTAGTAGCCAGGTGTATCATTTATGTTCTGGTCAGGTCTGCTACACGATTGAAGTGTTTTCTGGACAGGTCTGCCACACGATTGCATGTATTTTCTGGGCAAATCTGCCGACACGATTGCATGTATTCTCTGGGCAAATCTGCCGACATGATTGCATGTATTTTCTGGGCAAATCTGCCGACACGATTACATGTATTCTCTGGGCAAATCTGCCGACATGATTGCATGTATTTTCTGGGCAAATCTGCCGACATGATTGCATGTATTTTCTGGGCAAATCTGCCGACATGATTGCATGTATTTTCTGGGCAAATCTGCCGACATGATTGCATGTATTTTCTGGGCAAATCTGCCGACATGATTGACCGTATTCTCTGGGCAAATCTGCACATATTACGTGTATTTTCTTGATAAAACCTGCACAAGTATGTGAATTTTCTGGGGAAAGGGTCACCAAAACTTGGGTCCACTGTCTTTGCGTTGCACTTTTAAAGGGAACCCGAGGTGAGAATAATATTGAGGCTGCCATATTTATCTTCTTTTAAGCAATACCAGTTGCCTGGCTGCCGTGCTGGTCCTCTGTCTCTAATTCTTTCAACCATAGACCCTGAACAAGCATGCTTGTTTCTGGTGTGATTCAGTTCACTACTGCAGCCAAATAGATCAGCAGGGCTGGCAGGCAACTAGTATTGTTTAAAAGGAAATAAATATGGCAGCCTCCATATAACTCTCTCCCCAGGTTCACATTAAATTAAAATTAGCTCCGCCCTCATCCGGTCATGGCCACGCCCATTTTTTCCCCTGTACTTTTTTTTTTGGGGGGGGGGGTGTCTTATAATACCCAGCACCGGGTGTCAAGTGCCCTAGGTACGCCACTGCTCTTAGCTATCCTTTCTCTCTCTCTTTCTCTATCCACTCTTTCCAGGACACACTGCGGGGCATCTGGAGCTGCTGTGAAGCGAGCGAGCGCCATCGATAGTTGGCAGGCTGCTCCCCTCACATAGCACTCCAGATTTCCCCACACGTCCTTCACTACATTGATTGGTAATATGTATATAGGTATATGCTTACTTGGACTACTGTACCTGATTGTATGTGTTGAATTGCATGCATGTGTTTGTACCATCTCCGACCCTGTATGAGCCAAAAATAATTCCGGGTACAACCCCCGTTGTACTTGGCGAAATAAATTTGATTCTGAAATTTGATTCTGATTCTGCATACCTGTTCACGGTACCTGTGTGTGTGACAGCTGAACATTTGTAATACTAGTCACTGCATACCTGTTCACGGGAACCTGTGTGCGTGACAGCTGCACATTGTATTGATACCAGTCACTGCATACCTGTTCAGTGCACCTGCTTGACAGCACGCAGTGTTATATACCAGTCACTGCATAACTGTTCACTTTACCTGTGTGTCTGACAGCTGCACATCTGTGATACCAGTCACTGCATACCTTTCACTGCACTTGTGTGACAGCTGCAAATTGAATTAGTCAAGTCAGTGCATACCTTTCACTTTATCCCCCCCCCCCCCAATATGGACAAAACAACAGGCAGAGGCATAGGCAGACCGAGAGGCAGGCCACCCGGTAGGTCTGTTCGAGGTTGTGCTGACATGATTTTGTGCGGCCCTGGACCAAAGTACAGTGCTCAGAAGAAGCCACGTGCCATCAACTCCCAAGATTGTCAGGATGTAGTTGACTATTTAACACAGAACATCTCATCTTCCGCGGCCACCGGCACTACTACTAGCACCACATCAATTCCATTTGACACTTCGAAGGAGTTATTTGGTGGGGAATTAACTGATTCAAAGCCACTATTGTTACAACAAGATGAAGGCGCTAAGCAAGTTACACCACCTCATATGTCTGAATTAGGCATCACTATGGACTTAAGGTGTGAGGATGATGATGAAGTACCTGCTGTTGGTGCAGTTTTGGAGCTGTCTGATACAAGCAAAGCTTTGGAGGATAATTATGATGATGATACTGCCATAGATGCCACGTGGGATCCTAATAGACAAGATGACCAGGGGGACAGTTCAGAGGGGGAGTCAGAGAGGAGTAGGAGTAGATGAGCTGCTGAAAGAAGCAGGGGGAGCTCCTTGTCAGAAACAGCTGGTGGCAGTGTCCGGCAGCATGTATCGCCATGTATGGACAGCCAGCCAACATGCCTTTCAACGTCAGCTGCTGACGCCACCATAGTGCCATCACCCCAGGGGGGCTCAGCGGTGTGGACATTTTTTTGTGTGTCTGCCTCAGATATGAGCAATGCCATCTGTACTCTCTGCCAGCAAAAATTGAGCCGTGGAAAGGCCCAGACCCGCATAGGGACAACTGCCTTACGAAGGCACATGGAGAAAAAGCACAAAAGCCTATGGGAAGACCACCTGAGCAAAAGCAGCACACAAAAGCAAAGCCACCCTCCTTCTCCTCTTCCTCCTTTAGGTGCATTATCTTCAGCCGCTTTCTCCCTTGCACCTTCACAGCCACCCTCCTACACTCCGCCTCTCACCTTGAGCGCTTCCTGCTCCTCTGCCCACAGCAGCAGCCAGGTGTCCGTGAGGGAAATCTTTGAGCGGAAGAAGCCAATTTCTGCCAGTCACCCCCTTGCCTGGCGTCTGACAGCTGGCTTGGTGGAACTGTTAGCTTGCCAGCTGTTACCATACCAGCTGGTGGACTCTGAGGCCTTCCGGAAATTTGTGGCATCTCTGCCTGCACGCCGTGTGACTGCCTGCCCCAAGACTAAGTTGCTTCCCACACAGCATCTCTTGACTGCCTTCTCCGCCACCACCGCAGCAGTGACCGCTAACAAAAACAATAACAATTTTTTCTGGTGAGGGTACATGCCTGCTTAATTTTTCTGGCTGCACTGCGGCTGCAACAACAACACAAAAGGCATGTACATGTGTCAATTCCCCTTTGTGATCGTTACCTTGCCGCGGTGAAGGGGCTTGCGTATCACAATGAAGCAATGACCGCCGGCTATATGAGTGTGTCGGGGGGGGCACACCTGACCCAAGATAATAAGGCCGTTGCTTCATTGTGGACAAACCAAATTCAATCATCTGGACAGTCACTGTTGTTCTATCATTGAGCTACCACAGCCCGGCGACCATATGGGCTTGAAAACCGCCATGGCATGCACTCTCGCCATGGTGCGCACCAGTCCAGCAAGGCCGTCACTACACAAACAGCTGTTTGCGGTGCATTACACAGTGAGATTGGTGTGTCAGTGTGAAGCAGTACTCTAATTACACTCCCTGATTGATGTATACACATGCAAGATGTTTTAAAGTACGTTATGCCTCTAATTTAGCATTGCAATGTGATTTCTCAAAACAATGGCTGCGCACTAAAACACTAGCAAACTGCGTTCCACACTCCAAGTGGTATGCGTTACTCCTCCCAATCAGGGTCAGGCCGATTACTCCACTCCAAGCGCTGTGGACCCATCTAACTGAGGGTCTTTTCTAACGGTGAGTGGCCACTGCTTGGGGTGTGGTGGTGGTGTCTCACTGAAGTGGAGTAATCGGCCTGACCCTGATTGGGAGGAGTAACGCATACCACTTGGAGTGTGGAACGCAGTTTGCTAGTGTTTTAGTGCGCAGCCATTGTTTTGAGATTCTACTGAATATATTGTATACAGCAGCGCACCACCGAAAGAAGTTACACCCAGCATTGATATCAGCGCAGTTTTTGGAGATTTTATTGTGTATCAATTTTTTATATTGCAGCAGATATGGACCTATTTGAACAGAGACTCAAAAAGCGTACTGATCTTGATGATATTTTTAACATTGAACAAGATACTATACCCAATGCTGATAATGATTTTAAAGGGTTGCAGGGATTAATGCTCAAGGAGCAAGCCACTTGGTGGGACATTGTGACCTTGAGTAAATATGAGAAGGAGGGAATAGTACCGAAGCGCCTGAGGTGGGACATGACAGCAAATGATGGAGAGGACGATGAGGAAAATGATGCCGAATGGGAAGAATACTTTGATAGATGTGGGGTGGGCTTAGTCGGCTTATTGATGAAAAGGAAGAAAAGGAAGCTGACTAGAGTAGGAAATGAAATAGATGAGATTAGACAGAGACTAGAGATCTGCAAAGGAACAGAGGAGTATAACAAAAGGACAGCAAGAATTAGTGAGATATTGCAGAAAGCAGAGAAAGAAATAATAGTATCTAAGAGACAGAAGTTCCTGAGGGACTACCATGCACACAAGAATAAGGAAGCCTACAAATGGCAAATAAAAAAGAAAGTGACCCAGCAAACTCAGGTGGGGGAAAAGAAGGATAATATAATAATACAAAATAACCCTCAGCCACCACAAGGATC
The DNA here is from genome assembly GCF_040937935.1 of Hyperolius riggenbachi. Classification (NCBI taxonomy): domain Eukaryota; kingdom Metazoa; phylum Chordata; class Amphibia; order Anura; family Hyperoliidae; genus Hyperolius; species Hyperolius riggenbachi. Next base: position 289,220,907 of record NC_090649.1, read on the forward strand.
AACAGCCACCATGGTGGGACAGAATTTGGGAATGAGGGGAGGGGGAGGACAGGGGGGTGGGCGGGGGGGTTGGGGTGGTGTACCCCTCAAAGAAATTTATAGACCAGCACAACCAATGGGGCCAACACCTATACAGGGCAGGCAAAGTTGGAGACCTTATAGGGGGATGCCGGGGTGTGGGGGGAGGGGGGGACGACCAATGGGAGGACAATACAGACCACATCCAGTACCTCACCATTATAATCCCCAGGGTCAGGAACCCACATATCATATACCTTTGAGCAACCGATATGATCCCCTTGCCCAACAGAGCCAATACGAGAATTTTTTGGGGGAGGACAGGACTTACCACCAAACAGATTGGGTGGAAGAAACAGGCTACCTCCCGGGAAAAAGAGGAGCAGAAGGGGGACAAGGGGTGGAAGAAGGGAGCGCCAAAAAAATAAAGAAAAAATAGAAGGTAAAGGAATATTCAATTTGAGTGGAGTTCCACTCACTAATGGGGAGATACGAGTTCTTGATCAAGGCCTGAAGTTTGCCCCTAAAAAGGGTTTGAATAAATTTGAAACGTACATTGATCTAGAGAAGTTTACACGTAAACTTAATCTGAAAAAATATTTTTCCAAGAGGGATGGACCTAATGGTAGAAATTATAATCCAGCAAGTTTAACTCAACCTACTCGGTATACACACACCACCCTCAAGAATAAATCCATATTCAACCCACAAGAGACAGGATTTCAAGCCATAGGAGCTTTTAAGAAACTGGTCAGCAATGAAATCAGGGAAATTCCAGAGAGAAGGTACCCAGGGGTGAAGAACGTTGCCAAGAGCCTGCTAGACACAAAAGGACTGGTAGTGCGACCGGCTGATAAGGGAGGTGGGGTAGTGGTCCTCAACAAAGTGCAATACAGAACCGAACTGAACAGATTAGTACAGGATGAGGACACGTACGAAAAACTTAGAGGGGACCCTACGCAACAGTACATGACCGAATTGAGACAATTATTGAAGAAAGGGTTGGATATGGGGTGCCTGTTGGATGCTGAATATAGGTACCTTATCCCTAACTCTCCTAAAATTCCAGTGATCTACCAAGTACCAAAAGTTCACAAGGACCCGGTTAACCCCCCGGGAAGACCTATTCTGAGTGGAATGGGTTCCCTGACACATAGACTTGGCCAATACCTTGATAATTTCCTTCAGCCATTGGTCACTAAGTTGCCCTGTGTACTGAGAGACACGAAGCACACTATTCAAGAGGTTGAAGGAATGGATGTTAGTGAGGGGACGCGGCTGGTGACGGCAGACGTCTCCTCACTTTATACAAGTATACCACAAGACAAGGGTATAGAAGCAGTTAGATATTATATGGAGAGGGAGGGGGTGCTGCCAGGAGAACAGGTTGATTTTTTGCTGGAGGTTTTGAGATTTGCGTTAGAAAAAAACTATTTTTGGCATGGGGGCAATTTTTATAGGCAACATAGGGGATGTGCGATGGGGGCGGGGTTCGCACCCAGTCTGGCCAATCTATATATGGGCAGATGGGAGGAGGGGGTATTAATGTGGGCTTCACAAAGGGTGGTCACTTGGAAAAGGTATATTGACGACTTGTTAATTATGTGGGGGGGCACGGCAGAAGAGTTGGACACATTCATGGCACAGCTTAATGATAACACGTTAAATATTAAATTATCATATGAGCACGACACTGAAAGGATCAGTTTTTTGGATCTTCAACTTATGGTTATGGGGAATAAAATTAGAACTAAAACACACTTTAAGGTCACGGACCGTAATGGGTATATTTCTACAATGAGTGGTCATCATCCCAATTGGATCAAGAATGTCCCTAGGGGACAGTTCACTCGACTAAGAAGGAACTGTAGTAATATGGAAGATTATGAGGTCCAATCACATTTTTTGAAGGAAAGATTCATGGAGAAGGGGTATGAGGAAAACTTTTTGGAAAGGGAAATAGATAGGGTTAGACACATAAATAGACGAACATTGGTGGACCGGATAAATAATGATGTTAATCAAGAAAACAAGCACAGTTTGGCGTTTATCACTGAATATAATAGTCAGTATAAAGAAATAGAGGGTATAGTTAGTAAACACTGGGAAATCCTGTTGTCTGATGTGGAACTGAGTAAAGTACTACCTCCAAAACCTAGGTTCATATATAGAAAGGCCCCATGTCAGGCATGGACTCACCCCCACCGCCAGCGGTAGTACGAACGCCGCGCTCGCGGCTGACGTCATCGGGACCCCGAACTTCCGGTCTGTCCCGGCGGCCTCCTCTTCCGCTCAACGGGTCACTAGGAGCATGTCTCAGCAGGGCAGGGCAACGCGCGCACGCACGGAGCATCACGCCCTTTATGCCCTGAGAAGGAGGATCCCATGAGCAGATTGCCGGGACAGTTGCCGCCCCTTTTCTGACGTCATCGGGGGGGGTGGAGATTGCTGAAGTGACAGTCTGCATTTAAGCAGCAGACTGTCAGTATTCTGTGTCCGCTGTAGCGATCACACCTGTGTTAGCTCTCGGATCCACAGTATACCTATATATTGGTGCGGCCAATATATAAGTACTGGAAGACCATACCATTGTGATTTATCTGTGCCTTTGACCTTTTTGCCTGTTTCTGACCTTGCTCTTGCCTCATCCTCTTGTACTTCTGCCGATCTTATCTCCTGTTGCCGACCTTGCCTTGTCTCTCGTTTTCGCCTCTGAACTTGTGATACTGTACCTTGATATTTCTGATCTCCTGTTGCCGAACCCCGGCTCGCTCTTAGACTCCGCCTTAGCCTCCTGATATTGTACCTTATTTGCCTGTGTGTGTACGACCTGGCCTGTCCGACCTCGAGAACCGACCTTGCTGTCAGAGGCGGTTCCTCGCACTGACAGTGACCCTTCCTATTTAGGGTTACTTTCAGTATATCCTTCCTGCTGGCTGCCCGACTCCTTCTGTCTAGGAGAGCTTGGGCTGCGGAAGGAATTTGTACAGTACGCCTTGCTGTACTGAGGCCTAGTCCTCTAGTGTTACTGTTGCACCAATCACTACACTCTTTAGGTGCCAGAGGTTAGTTAATATATCGGATTGTCGGTGAGACTGCAGCTCACTTATAATCAGATATATATCTGCATTCCGGTGATACTGCAGATTACCGGTAATCAGACTCTCTCTGGGCCTATCTACCTTCGCAGAACGTGACAGTACAGCGGACCAATAATATGGATGCTCTGGTCCAGCAGGTTAACAACTTGACGACAGCCGTCGCTCAATTAAACCAGACCGTTAAAGATCAACAGGTCCAGCTTAACCGTCTAGCAGAAGTTGTGCAAAACCTGCAGGCACCAGTTAATCCCACTCCTGTTTTGCCAGTTGAACCCAAAATGTCGTTACCCAAGTTGTTTTCAGGGGAACGCTCCGATTTCCGTAATTTCCGGGATCGGTGTCAATCATATTTTCAAATGCGTCCTATTTCCTCTGGTTCTGAATTGCAAAGGGTCACGCTCATAAAAACCCTTTTGCAAGGAGACTCACAGACATGGGCCTACAGTTTACCCGTGGGTCATGAGGCTCTTACCTCTGTAGAGAATTTTTTCGAAGCCATGGCGGTCGTATATGACGATCCAGATACTTCCGCCACCGCTGAGAGGAGACTAAAAAGACTCAAACAGGGTCAGAACTCAGTGGAAATCTATGCTGCAGAATTCCGCAAATGGTCATTTTCCACCAGGTGGGAGGCGCAGTCTCTCTTGGATCGCTTCCTAACAGGGTTGTCTGATTCTGTGTCAGAATTAATGTTGAGCCATCCTGAACCTAGAACTTTAGATGAGGCTATAAGTCTTGCTATCAAGATAGACCGCAGAGTACGGTTTCACAGGTCTACCAGGCAACGACCCTTCATGCGCTCACAGCCTTCCACAAGTTTTGCCTCTTCCTCTTCTACTGAGGAGCCCATGCAGCTGGGTCACTCTAAATTATCTGAGACAGAGAAATTAAGAAGGAGGAAGGAGGGTTTGTGCTTATATTGTGGGGACAAAGGTCATATCGCCTCTGTTTGTACCAAGAAGCCGGAAAACTTCTCCGCCTAGGGTTAGTCGGGGGTACTACCCTGGGCGAGAATTCCATACCTCCAAAAGATAAAATCCTATTTCCTATTTCCATTTCTTGGGACAAACAAAACATTGCACTGCAGGCCTTTGTTGATACGGGCGCCGCAGCCAATTTTATGGATTTTAATTTAGCACTTAAATTAGGCATTCCAGTGGTTCCTCTTGAGAAACGCATTATAGTCACTGCAATTGACGATTCCCCATTACAAGGTAGTCAACCTGTCTCTATCACTCCTGAATTAATCTGTACCGTTGGGGTATTACATTGTGAAAAATTACGATTTTACCTTATCAGAATGCCTTCTTGCTCGATTATACTGGGGCTTCCCTGGCTACGGCTACATTCTCCACAGATCGATTGGGCTTCTGGTCAGTTGCTGTCTTGGTCATCCTACTGTCAGAAGCACTGCATATCAAAATGCCCTCTTCGTGCCACTCACTTAACTCCGCAATGTTTACCTCAGCCTTATAGCTCCTTTGCCGATGTGTTCTGTCCTCGATCGGCCGATTCACTACCTCCTCACAGGCCTTATGATTGCCCAATCGAGCTTAGACCAGGAACCATGCCCCCTAGAGGTCATCTTTATAATCTCACAGGACCTGAAAAGGTGGCCATGAGGGAGTACGTTCAGGAGAACTTAGATAAGGGGTTCATTAGACCCTCTAGATCTCCCGCGGGGGCAGGATTCTTCTTCGTGAAGAAAAAAGATGGGGGGCTGCGTCCCTGCATCGACTATCGAGCCCTTAATGCCATAACGATAAAGAACCGTTACCCACTTCCCCTGATTGATGACCTTTTTTCTCAGGTCACAGGTGCCCAGATCTTCACTAAACTAGATCTCAGGGGAGCTTACAATCTGGTCAGAATCAGACAGGGTGACGAATGGAAGACGCCATTTAATACTCAGGATGGGCATTACGAATACCTAGTCATGCCCTTCGGTCTGTGTAATGCCCCCGCTGTTTTCCAAGAATTAGTTAATGACATTTTTAGGGAGGTGGTGGGGAAATTTGTGGTCGTTTATTTGGACGATATTCTGATCTTTTCTCGCAATATCAAGGAGCATAGGTCTCAGGTCCAATATGTATTACAAAAGTTACGGGAGAATTCATTATATGCCAAGTTGGAAAAATGTTTGTTTGAGATCAATGAAGTTCCATTCCTTGGCTATATCATTTCCAGATCTGGGTTAGCTATGGATAGCAGTAAAGTTGCGGCAGTTTTGGACTGGCCGCAACCAGTTGGTCTAAAAGCTTTACAACGTTTTCTGGGTTTTGCTAACTATTACAGGAAATTTATAAAGGGGTACTCTGCTCTGGTAGCTCCCCTTACTGACATGACTAAGAAAGGGGCTAATGTTAACAATTGGTCTCCTGAAGCCATTTCTGCTTTCTCGAGTCTTAAAACTGCTTTTTGTTCTGCTCCCATTTTGCACCATGTCGATTCATCCAGGCCATTCATCGTGGAGGTAGACGCATCAGAAATTGGGGTTGGGGCAGTCTTGTCACAGTACTCCGGATCACAAGGGAGACTTCACCCTTGCGCATTTTTTTCGAAAAAATTTTCTGAGGCAGAGAGAAATTACGATATTGGGAACAGGGAGCTATTGGCTGTAAAATTGGCTTTTGAAGAGTGGCGACACTGGCTGGAGGGGGCGGAACATGTTATTACGGTCTATACAGATCATAAGAACTTGGAATATCTGAAGGGGGCTAAGAGGTTAAATCCCAGACAGGCACGGTGGTCTTTATTCTTTTCTAGGTTTGATTTCATCATCACGTTCAAACCTGGAAGTAAAAATATCAAGGCTGATGCTCTTTCACGATGCTTTGACATTGAATCAGTACTGCCCTCCGAACCAGAGCCAATTTTATCCGAGAAGGTGGTGTTAGCCAGTATAGACTCTATGGAGGATATTGCATCTGTTCTGCTTCCCTACCAACAGGATAGTCCTGCAGGGAAACCGTCCGATCTCATGTTTGTACCGTTACAGTTCAGATTACAAATACTTCAATTCTTTCATGCTCATAAGCTAGCTGGTCACCCTGGAGTGGCTCGAACTAGAGAATTATTGTCCAGGAGCGTCTGGTGGCCTTCTTGGAGGAGTGATGTCGAGGATTTTGTTGTATCTTGTTCAGTGTGCTCACGGAGTAAACCCTCACATGTATCTCCGGTGGGTACCCTCCAGCCGCTGCCCATACCCTCCGAGCCCTGGACTCATGTATCCATGGATTTTGTGGGGGAGTTACCACCCTCGGACGGTAATACGGTGATCTGGGTCATTGTTGACCGATTCTCTAAAATGGCCCATTTTGTACCTTTGAAGAAACTTCCTTCCGCTAAAGAACTTGCTGACCTTTTCGTAATCCACGTTCTTCGTCTTCACGGGGTTCCTGA